>NC_062977.1:16886584-17206084 GCF_023078275.1 Leguminivora glycinivorella
TATGTATGTCCGAGTAATGGCTACTTTCCCCTATACGGTCATATTAAAATTGTCTATGTAGGTATTATAGTTACAGAGATATAAGCCGCCGCGCCATAACACTTTTCGTTACACCTGGTTTTCGGTCCGGTCACTCTACTACGGGTTTTTAAAGACGTTCACCTAACGTTTCACGTCAAAAACATTTCCGTACTGTTACTCAGTAGAAATAGTACATTACATCAGAGGCCGGGAAAATGAGGATTTCCGGCCAAGTGGGTATATACGGCCGAGCGAGCGTGCGAGCGAGGCCGGATAGGGATACGAGGCCGGGAATCCGTTTTCACGCCGAGGCATGTATAGTGCTTTTCTCAAACATACAATGAAATAAAAAAAAATGCTCTAAAGGACAATATTTTATAAAAAAAAGTTACTTTGCAGGCCTAGGCCTGAAAAATAATATGAAATCCCTTTACAGTCCTCTCGAGTTGTTGCGCCCAAAAAGCGATACTTCCCAGCCCATTTTAAGGAACGTAAAGACAATATTTCATTGCATGTTTGAGAAAAGGTTTCTTAACGGCGCTGATGCGCAATTGTGGAGCATAGTCTCACAGTAGTCATTGATAGATGTCAAAATGTGACAAGAAAAACTTCCAAATAATTTGGTTTTTAGAAAAATAAATGAAGGAACTCATTTTAATTGCCAACTTTATGGATAAAAAAAAAATTATGTGAAAATACGTCCAAAAAAGTAAAAAAAAAACAACAAAAAAAATTTTTTTTTTTTGGCGAAAAAATTTAAAATTGATATTTTTATACTACGTCGGTGGCAAACAAGTATACGGCCCAAAAGTGGACCCCAGGGGAGGGTGTGGCAAATGTAACTTTCTTACTGAACATTAAAATGTTTACCGAAAAATTGTATTAAGATATATATATATATTTTGGTTTGAATATGTTTTCTCTGCAAAAAATTTGCAACGTAAGATATTTGCAGGTCTATTTAAAAGCTTTTGCAAGATTTTAAGGTAGTGACTGCCTAAATTAAAAAGTTAAAATTTACAGAATAATACAAATGAAGTAGTAACTTCACATTACTTTACTGTTACAGCATCGTTGTCGCCACTGCACCTGTTAATATCCATAATGAAACCAAATGCCTTTGAACCTTCGAGCTTTGGGATCATAACTTCTGTTCAGGCAATTGTAAAATATTTAGTAACTGTCTAAAGTTTAAGCTGGCCTTCCCTTGTAACTATAATCTAGCATCCGATATAAAAAAAAATGGGCACAAGTCTCACGCAGCTTTGAAGCAAAAGGACTGAAGTGGTATCTAGTACTTACACCCTTTTACACTTTTCAGTATTGCTACAGCATTTTACTTTCAGTAAAACTTACATTTCTAAAAATATGATCTAATCTTATCCAGTTTTCTCCAAAACTTTTCTAAATAAAATTATGTTGCCTTTGTAAAATGATTGTGTTGTTTTGGGTACATTTTTGTTTGTAACAAATTACGAAGACGAAAACACTTTAGGCAATTTGTCAAAGGTCATTTGATTATGAGAAGACCCCGTCCCTGTTTAACGAAATAAACGCTAATTAGATTTGGATAATTTAAATGATGTCGTGCCCAACTGCCCAAGCTGTTTGCCGGCCGGTTTTCAACTTCGTAGTGAATTTAGGGGTCTACTGGATGAGACATGGAGGTGGGTGACGAACGAACGAAACGAACGAATCGTCCTCCAGTTGAGATTTGCCCCTACTTTGCCCGATTTGCTTACAACTAAGAAAACGTAATACCTACGCGTTTTTCTTACATTCAAAGAGAAATCCTACAACGTCTTACTAAAATAACACGGTCATCTCAGACAAGTTGGCTTAAAAATAGTTGAAAGAAACCAACTTTTGAATGGCTGACGCGATGAAAAGAAACTGAAATTGCTGTAACCGACTAATCATAAAGCTCACAAAAGACTGAAAGTTTTTACTGTAGGACTGATAATTTCACCCTTCATTTGAGGAGTATAATCTTCGAGTCAATTACTTTGCAACAAAAATGTTAACATAAGATGCAAGAACTATTTCTAAGTACTTATATCCAAGATAACTTTGAAACGAGAAAGTTTAGAAGTTTTTTTTTGTTGCATACAACGGTTGCGGACTAAACAAAAAACTTCTAAACTTTCTTTTAGCATAGTAAACAATGTCGCCCTCGGGAGGTGGGCAAAGTACATGTAGCCAAGAAGCAGCGGTTATCTGCAAAATACACTGTTTATAGTTAGCCACATACTTACATCAAAATTTGATAAGAGTCTAATCTTATTTAATAAAGTCTAATCTAATAATCTAATGTGTGAATGTCACGTCTTGCCAGAAAAAGAGTGAAGAACTTTAGAGCAGGTTACCTGGTGCCAAAGAACTTCAGAGACCTACACACGAGCCTCATCATCTGATACGTGGAGATGGTCGAGAAGCTCCTGAATAACTGAAGGATCTTAGGATCGTAGGGGGTAATTGCACAAAAGATCCCGATGAAGGTCGGTGGCAAACAAGCAACGGTCCGCCTGATGGAAAGCGGTATACAACGCAAACAGTGTCACATGCGCGTTGCCACCCCATTAGAAACTTGTACATTCCATTCCATTCAAGTGTATCCGTAAGCAGTTTTAAGATAAGATAAGATACATCAAATAAGTAGTCAAATTACTCACGTAAGGTATTGGTGCAACACTTTCTTTAATAAGCAATGAATTTAATTTGAATCCAAAACCTGTTAAAAATATGACAATAAATTTTATACATATTATACTTATGCCATATAAGTATTGTATTCTAAAAACAGGATTATTTTTGTTTGGAAGCAGATTTGGTGTAATTTATCAAGAGACATCACGTTTATTTTTAAAGTTTTTTAAAGTTAATATTTTATAATATCTCATTATGTATTTATAAGTACTATCCGCTGCAAAAAAAGTGCATGGAGAAATTATGAATAATAAATTCATTGATAAATTCGCCATCCACTTTTGCGGCTGATAGTACCTACGATTATATGGTATACCTACAATAGGCTATTAAACTAATGAAAGGTTTTGATAAAAAACATAAAAACATCTTTTTTAGGGTTCCGTAATCAACTAGGAACCCTTATAGTTTCGCCATGTCTGTCTGTCCGTCCGTCCGTCCGTCCGTCCGTCCGTCCGTCCGTCCGTCCGTCCGCGGATAATCTCAGTAACCGTAATCACTAGAAAGCTGAAATTTGGTACCAATATGTATATCAATCACGCCAATAAAGTAATATTTTCGGAAATAATCGCTCCTAAAGGAAAAAAAGTGCGTCCCCCCCCCCTCTAACTTTTGAACCATATGTTTAAAAAATATGAAAAAAATCACAAAAGTAGAACTTTATAAAGACTTTCTAGAAAAATTGTTTTGAACTTGATAGGTTCAGTAGTTTTTGAGAAAAATACGGAAAACTACGGAACCCTACACTGAGCGTGGCCCGACACGACTATTTCCGAAAATATTATCAAAAATTATTATTATTATTAATATTATCAAAAAACGATTTTAGTAAACCCTTATTCATTTTTAAATACCTATCCAACAATATATCATACGTTGGAGTGGGAATGAAAAAAAAATCAGTCCCCACTTTACATGTAGGGGGGGTACCCTAACAAAACATTTTTTTCCACTTTTTATTTTACCACTTTGTCGGCGTTATTGATATACATATTGGTACCAAATTTCAGCTTTCTAGTGCTAACGGTTACTGAGATTATCCGCGGACGGACGGACGGACGGACAGACAGACATGGCGAAACTATAAGGGTTCCTAGTTGACTACGGAACCCTAAAAATGTAATATTATTTCAGCTTTCACAAATTAGTCTACTGTCTGTAACGAAGTTAAATTAGGCCCGTACCTGCCAACAAAAACGCGCAATTTCCGCAAAACTCGTGAGCAGTTAATAAATCATGAATACGTATTGACAGAACTTCTAACTCCCAGAGCTCCGTAATTTATTCATAAACATTCTCCTAAAAATAAGCAGAATCGAAAACAATGGAAATGTCTAATGGGAAAAGTTGGGAACTCCACAATTAGGTGCGGACAAACAGACAAATGTTTGTGCGTTGAGGTGCGTTACGGCTTCCTTTGGTTTGTTCAGCCGTGGCGATAGTACTATTTATTAGGGATGTACCGACTATTGATTTGGCCGACTAGGCCGACTACCGACTAGTCGGCGCTTGGGTGGCCGATTAGTCGGCCGACTAGTCGGCTAGTCGGCCAGAACATAATTTTCGATAAATTCACATTTTGAATGTCATTTTTGGTCCTTCGTTCGCGCTTTTCATGATTTTTTACAGATGTTCAAAGGTTCATGACAATATTTATATACATTTTCCATTTTTAACAACTGGCTTGGCTTAGTGGGTAGAGTAGTGATCCCGCCTATGAAGTCGATTCCTAGGTAGGAAATTTATTTCTGTGGTGATAACAGATATTTGTTGTTTTGACAAAAAAAGGAATTATTAATAGCTACATAATACAACCATAATTTTCAGCTGGTAATTTAATTTTGTACTGTTTTTCTATCACTAATAAAGTGCCGACTAATCGGCCCTTTTTGCCGACTAGTCGCCGACTAATCGCCGACTACAAATGTGGCCGGATAGTCGGCTTTCCCGACTAGTCGGCGACTAGTCGGTACATCCCTACTATTTATTATACTGTGGCCGTGGACTGCCGCGGTCGAGCGGCACGAGCAAATAAATAGACTGAATCTGCGTCCGTAGCCGAAGGCACAAAGGCTCACGAAACGAAACGCTCGTAGATATCTATCTCCATCGCTCTTGCGTATTGGCGTTTCGTTTTCGTTTCGCGTCGTAGAAATACTTAAACAAAGGATACTATAGACTAGACAGCCAAATAATAATACCACTACCGAACGAGATGGTCACATACAAATTATAATAAGAGTGACAGAGAGCAAACTGTTATTTTTTGTCTTTGTCATAGTTTCACTTTTCCGCCGCTGCCACAAACGAGTTTGTGGCAAATAATAAGGACGTGACTTGTCAAGCTTATTATCCGCCCAAATTACGTAGGTTGTTTATGGTAAACTGTCAGCCATTTTTAAAGTGATTCTTAAATTCGCTCCATTATTCTATATCTGTCCCTTACGGGTGTACGCTTGCGTCAAGTCTATAGTATCCTTCGTCTGAGTAGAAATACCATTCGGCTACTACGGTGCCAGTCTTGGACGACGGTTGCCGCGTGCATCGGGCTTGTAGCCTTACGATTCAGCTAACGATACACGAACACATATCTACCTATTTCGTCAGCAATTTTTCCAAGAGTGCGTTATCGTTTATGAATCCTACTTGATCACGACGCTCTATATACAGTCTGACCAAAAATAATGAAAAAAGTGTTTGCACTTTTTAATTTCTACTTTTTTTTTGGTCAGACTGTAACCGAACTAACTCAGATACCTATTATTGTAACCGCACACCTTAAGCACACCTCGGACACTGGCGATCAAATATATGAAAGAGGCGCGTTCCTAGCACACAGTCTAAGCTTGTGTAAGTGAACGCGTAGGAGTTGCTATGCTTGTAGGAGTGAAATATGACAGGCCGACTGTTCGCGTTTTTGACAGGCGGTAACTGTGAGGTAACCGAGAGGGGGTGGGCGGCACTTACAGCGGGGAGCGAGAGTGGCCATACTGTACGATAGTACTCTTTATTATACTGTGCCTTAAGATTGTGCACAGGAAGATTAATTGATAGTCCTCGTCGCAGCAGCGAAGTGTGAAAACTGTGAAATGCATCTCCCCCGATCAAAATCCTTACGACATGCGACGCTTATACTCTAGGGGCTCGTAAATTTTACCCCGGCAAATAAAATTGCAGCTAGTAATTCTCGAATAAATAATGTATTTGTATTACATTGAAAACACGTTGGTTTGTGAAGGCACCAAGTGATAATCAGTATACCTAACGGTACCGACCAGCGGTTGTCACAATAGTGACAGTTGTCGCTCTACAGGGTCACTTCGCCGTTCATTTCTTGTTCAAGAAGGGAATATTGATAATAACAATGTTACTTATCGACCCATAAATAGGCACAGCATTGTCAGACTCAACTATCTCAACAATGCTGTGAGACTCTCAAGTGTCATAGTCACTGTGTTGAAATAGCCCACACGCTCTATCATTTTTTTCTGAATGACACTATGTAAGTACCTACTTACTTTTCTACTGGACAGGCCTCCTGAAGACTGACCGTTAGTGGACTGGCACTTTAGATGGCAAACAAAATGCACCTCGAAATATTAAGACGCTACGGGAGCGAAAATGCTAAAATGGAAAGGATTTCCCCTTTCAATTTGGGAATTACAGTTAAATATACTAGTGTTATTAACTAGATTTATCGAAAAAAAATGTCCATTAAGAACAACTCACTTAAAATATATTGCGATTTTTTTTTAAATCGAGGTTCTGCTCTTGACTGTTTCCTCCTTCAAAACTTATTTAAACGGGACGAAATTTGAGAATCTGAATAACAATGAAATAATCTGTGTCGGACCGTTCAGATTTTTTGACTAATTGTTACCGATCTTGAGTATCACACCTTTTTTGAGCCATATTGAAAAAGGCCATTTTTAGAAATTTTTGATTAACTCTAGCGTCTTTTAAAATAAAAATAGCAAAAAAATCAAAACGTCCGACACAGATAAAAATAATAATCTGTGTTGAAAAAACCATTGTTCTATCTTCAAAAACCAGGGAGGAAATAATCGAGAGCGTTTGTATGGAGAATTTACCTGTCGTCTTTTCAGTTGAATGGGGTAGGCTAAGGAGTACCAATTTTTTATAGAAAATGTGAAGTGATCTCCGAGTCATCACATGACCCCTTTTATTAAAATTGATACATCGACCGGTCCTTTCTCATCCCGTTCTAGCGTGAGTGATCCTACTTCACTGCGTTGGATTGCAATTATATGTATAAAAACTAAATGAATGGAGACCTAGATTATTTTACTTATATACGTGCTTACCCAAACGTTTATATACTGACAGTCGTAAAGATATATCTTTAATTTTCTTCTCTCACGCTGTTTCTAAAGATAATGCAAATTTGAGCACATAATATATCAAAAACTTATTCTCATTCTTATAGTTTACGACCATCACGTTTTAGAAGTTAGCTGTTTAGTACTCATTTAAACATAACGAGTATTTTCTCCGTTTATGAGTTTGTCGTAAACTATAGTTTTATGACTTACGTTAAAAAACACTAAACAATTTAAGGTATTTCTATATAATATATGTAGAATAATATAGCCACATGGATTTTTAAGTCTAATGATGGGTGTAAAGTATGAGTTTAAAATATATTTAATTCAGTGTTTTTTGCTAAACCTTACTTTACTACTTACGTACTTCTGTATCCAAGCAATAAGTTAAAAATATACACTTGCATCTAAAATTCACACTTGGGCAAACTCAACTTTAAAAGTAGATTTTGACCCGCTAAGCTCATTCCGAACATTTATTGTATAAATAAATATTGGGGACACCTTCCACAGATCAATTTAGCCCCAAACTAAGCAAAGCTTGTACTATGAGTGCTAAGTGCTAAGACAATATACGTACTTAAATAGATAAATACATACTTATATACATAGAAAACAGCCATGACTCAGTAACAAATATCTGTGATCATCACACAAATAATTAAATGCCCTTACCGGGATTCGAACCCAGGACCGCGGCTCAGCAGGCAGGGTCACTACCAACTGAACCAAACCGATCGTCAAACCGACCGGTATGTTTTATATTTTATTCTACCTTTATGTTTACTTTTTCCCGTCATTTTTTCTCGGTATTTTTATCAATTTACCATCCCCTCGAATCCCCAAATCCTCTGATAATGTTTGCTAACTCCTAAAGACATAAATTAATCCAATGAGCGTTTTTAAAGATCAGCCGGACTAGCCGAAGTGACAATCGTTGACGCTAGACGCCGATCGAAACGCAGTCTTGCTCTGTCGCACCACTACAGAAGGGATAGAGATATAGCTACGATACGCTTACGAAACCTAAGCGATTGTGACGTTGGATAGGTACCCAGAAGCATTAGCGTCTCCCAATTTAAGCGAGAGCCGTAAGTTTAAGAGCCATTAGTGCCCTTCGGATTCGGAGCTTCGCCGATTACAACTTTGCTTTTGCTCCGAGGCTATCACAAGATAAGACAACACTAATTCTTTTATAAAGTTAACGATATCTCTTTTAGAGACTTTTTTCAAAAATATTTATAATCCGTTACAACGGAGAACGTTTGCACCTCGGAAATATCAAGAAGAAATTATGCTGACCTTTGATGAATGCTTGGTTAGATGGCGACACTGATTAAACAATGTTAACACATATCAGTCAAAATAATTGTATGGGTCTCAACAATGAGGTTCTAAATCTTAATTGAGATGTACCAGGTGGGGCCTGTGACAAAAGCAGAAAATAAACAATACGCTATACAGGCTTATACTCCATAAACTGACCAACATTTGTTCAGCGACTTTTAAAAATTATGAAGTCTTTAATTTTTCATACAAAATAAATATTAGCTTCAATGTACGCCATTATTATTGTTATTGACGTTGTCTGTCACGCTTTAGACTTAACAGAATTCACAATACATTAAGTAACTCTTAGGGAAATCTTGCAAGGGTGATAGAAATCAAAATACACGTTATTTTTGAAAGTCGCTGAACAAATGTTGATCACTATAAGGAGTATAGCCGACATCGACAGTTAATTTTTTTGCTTTTTGTTACGGGGTCCACCCGGTATTATAATGGCGTTAAATGCACTCTGACTACTATCTAAATTTATGTACTTTAATTTTACAATACCTACTCGCATGCTTTTATATTCCGTCTCTTTGATTCTTCCATTGCAAATCGTGGGAGTCATTCACAATTTAATTTTGCCGTTTGAATTTAAAAATAAATTGAAAAGAAGCATTTTGTGCAAACATTCTTCGAATGGTGTTATCTTTTACTCAATGCTATTTACGTCCTTTGCTAGAAACATCGCGTATTGACCATCCAATATAAACTTGCTTGTCTTAACACATAGTGGCTAGGATTTTTGAGGCCAAGTTATAGTAGAAACGTTAATTTCATTGAGACATGTCTTATGATTGGAGAATGATAAAGAAGGCTCGCAATTCGCTGTCTTCAAAGGTCCCTAGCTGTAGCCATTGTGTTATCTGAATACCATCATGGTTTCGCCTCGTACGCTATTTGATATAAAACATCAATTTTGTAATTGACTGATGACCAATGAAAAGAGGTGTAGATATTTAAGGAAAGCAAAATTGCTCCTTTAAAATTACAAGCTCATTTCAGAAGACGTGTAGCTTACTTAGACATCACTTACTTACTTATTTTATTACATTTACGTATACCCTCCCCACCCCACCCTTAACTTCACCCGTGACTTCAAAATAAATGTCGCTTTTAGGGCACGGTCTCAAAAATGACCAGTATTTTAAGACAATATTTTTTCCTGCACGGTATTTTAAGACAAATAAATAAATTGATTGATTTATATTACCTACATCTGAACGGACATATTAGAATTATCCAAGAAAGAAATAATGCTATTATTTTACTTAGGGCTGGTTTTTCAATCGCCAGATAAATAATATCTGTCAGATAAATGTTAGCTGTCATTGTCATTTATACGTGTGATGAAAAGGATAGTGATAACTTTATCTGGTAGATATATTTATCTGGCGACTGAAAAACCGGCCCTTACAAAACAACAATTTGCATTTAAAGGGTAAAAAATAACCTTTAAAATCTTAATATTATTTCACAAAATCAAATAGACATTGCTTGAAGATTTATTACCTTTTTGTCCGACCGAGGTAGGTTTGCGGTGTGTTTATGATGGCACGAAAAGGTTAAACACGCCTCAACTGTACTTAAATATTTATTCTGAGCAAATTTACGTTCCCACATCTAGATTTAGTATAAAACAATTTGCATGATAACTCAACGATAGCGCCCCTGGATAGAATGTTTATGAATATTAATGTAAAATAGTTATAGGGACGACTATTATGTACGTAAGAACGATACGGATAGTATGTTATACGGAGAAGACAGACTTATCTTCATATTTGGCCTGTTTAAGCAAGTGTTTCATGGGATGAGAGGAACATAGATAACTGTACAGTGGCTATCTGTTCTCAATATTTTCTTTCTATTTATTAGTTGAATAAAAATATAGCGAGACAGATATCAAAATAACTTGTCAAATTATCCTCAATAAGTAATTTCCAATTTTTTTTTATTATAAATGAGCTTACTCCTGGCTACAGACTAGTCAAAGGCAAATACGTGGTCTAAGATAGAATGAGCTCGCCCAGAAAATACCCGTTCACCTCAGATACTGCTTCAAACAAAAACATTTTCAAATTTCCTAATTTGTAGAAGGAAATATCTTGCGGTGTTTACGGGCGGATATGACATTCGAACTTAAAAAAAAAGCGTACACCTCTCTTAATGGAAAAGTACTCCCTACTCCTAAGGTATTACAGGTGTCCACAGGCAGCGCTAATCATTTACCAACACCCTCCTTTATAAATAAAAATAACAAGCGAATATCTCACTTTTTAATTTCGAATTTCGGACCTCAATATTACAAATGCTTTTAATTCCACGACGAGCCTCCAAGAGGACGCCTTTCGGTCGGACGAAAAAAAAACAATCTCCTTAGTGAAAACCTTGTGTTTGAATAAAACATGCCGTAAACTGCTTTGGTAACGGGCCCGTGATACCGCTGAAGCCTTGGGTCCTGCAGGGCTATTATGCTTCCAATTTTATTTATCCACGTGGATAAGACATCTGTCACTCTCGCACTGACGCCGACGATACTTGCCAGAACGTGACGGATGTTTTATCCACGTAGATAAGTGATAAAATTGGAGGTATTATACGCCGGCTGAGAAAAAAGTATTAAGTATCCTTTCAGTGGAAAGTGACTTAATCCATTTTTGTACTGAAAGAAACTTTTATCTGCATATTCCAACTCCCGCAGGTGAAAATTATATGGAACATTAATATTGTTTTATAATTTAATCTTATTTTATAGTTTGACTGATTTATTATTATTTTTTATTTTTTTAATTAATTTTTTGAATAAGTAACTCGATAACAGTACGATAACATTAGTTAGAGAAATCAACCTAACGAACCTTTCTCAAAATTAACGGATATCAATAATAACGGGTTGTATACCTATATTATCATCTCCTACATTTCTTACGAATACCTATCTACATTTGATTCGCCTATTCGTCCAAGGTTACCGATGCCGAGCCTGTTGAATGCCTCACTAGAACACGTGACTATAAGTTAAGAAAAAATGTATATACAGGTACATTTCATTGCTATTTTTCTTTCCAGAAACACAGTATAATAAAGAGTACTATCGTAGAAATAAGTAGCAATTATTCATCACGAAAACTCATGAATTAACTAGTATGATGAAAATAAATTATTTATTTTATTCATTCTTGACCTTTCGTCAATTATTTATCTGTAATAACTTCCAGAATACAGCCGTACGTATAACAAGTACCTACTCAGAAAATGAAACGAAAACAAATGGTAAGTAGTCAAAGTTATAAATGAAAATTAGCAAGTAATATCTGTGTAATATCTAAACAATATACCTACCTCAAAAAGAGAAATGTCCTAAGACTTATTAAAAACAATCCAAGTAATCCGGCTATTCAGATTAAAACAAAAGAAGAATAATACAAAAGAAAAAAATAAACATTTCTAGAAACGCGTAATCAGCGCTAGAAACGCGTAATTAGCGATGCTAGCGCCATCTTCGGGACTATTTGGAAACACAAGCGCCACTGGCGCCGGAAAACTTTGCTACGCAACTCCGTTTCTTCAATGCTCCATTTTCCAAACATTTTCTTTCACTTCAGCTAGATGGCACTAATGTGACCACTCAATCATATTTAATCAGTTGATAAGCAGTTGATTGGTGCACCTGGACTACCTGGTCTATTAGGAAAAAATATTATATTTACAGTAAGTATACTAAATAAATAAATAGTATGGCCTCTCTCTATGAGGCTAAGTGCGGAAATCACAGCCCATAACCATAACCATAACCATAAGGTGCCTTGTATTGTAGTAGCATAAGTATAATCTGTCGAAGTATGATTTACGAAACATTCGAAGTTTCGCCAATATTTTACTCGTACTAACTTACAATCAACAGTTGATAAAAGTCGTTGTTTTCAAATAAACCAACAGTTTCATACTGAAGTACTATTTTCATCTTAATGGATTAAACTACTATTATAACAGTCATCAATACACTAAAGACCTTACACAAACTTCTACTTTTACTTACTGTTACTTTTTTGACGACCGGTTTGGCCTAGCGCGTAGTGACCCTGCCTGTTAAGCCGCGGTCCCGGGTTCGAATCCCGGTAAGGGCATTTATTTGTGTAATGAACACAGATATTTGTTCCTGAGTCATGAATGTTTTCTATGTATACATACTAATTATAAATGGGAAAGTACATGTGTCTGTTTATTTGTCCGTCTTTCACAGCAAAACAGAGCGACGAATTGACGTGATTTTTAGGTGGAGATAGTTGAAGGGATTGAGAGTTACATAGGCTACCTTTTGTCTCTTTCTAATGCGAACAAAGCCGCGGGCAAAAGCTAGTATTATATATATCGTTGTCTGAGTACCCATAACACAAGCCTTCTTTAGCTTACCATGGAACTCAGTCAATCGTTGTAAGAATGTTCTATAATATATATAAACTTGTGTGCCGGGGCTTTTCCCTTCAGGTGACACATACATTTCAAACCTACGATATATATTATTGTAATATGTGTCATGTATTTTGCCGTACCTAAATGAGAGACTGCGTCGGAAGAGCCTTGAGGCAGTCACGCAGACCTTCATTAAGCACCGCCCTTGATTCGGTTTTAGCAGGTTTAGCAAAAGTCACACGCATTCTGGCAAAGTTTTTGTAGCGTAAAACTTTGTGTTTGATTTGGGTTATAAAAGTCCGCACAGATAAAATAAACAGCCTTTTAGCACGAGTTTTAAGCTTTTAATTTCTTTGAATGTGGTCGATATCAGTAGTATAGAAATAATGTGACACATGGTCGCTTGTGCAAAGGCTCAAAAAGGTCGACCACGGAGTTGAATGAACAAAAGATTTCCTTTGGCATAGTTAACGTTTGTGGTCTTAAGTTGTATTTATTTAAGAAGTGGAGCCACACATTTTGATGCAGGAGGGGGGGGCTGCTTTTAACCTGTCGTCTGTTTCTGTCAATAAATTGCGAACAGTAGTATGACGAATCCACACCCCCACACACATCAAATTCTTTAAAAAATGACGAGTGTACAGTGTACGAGTAGAATGATACTGGACATTTTCAGTTGTGTATGAATACAATTAAATTGTTTTTATTAACTCTGAACTAAAATAAATATCATACATGAAAGAAAACACAACCGAGCCCACTATACACCACTAGACCACCCGCCCGCTGAGGTATCTGACGAAAATTCTGACAGACATTTCTGACTATACTCTGTCAAACACGTCTGTCAGTAAATAAGAACAAAGAAAACTATATGTATCCTTTTCTTTAGGGTGCTAGAGAAGAATACCTATAGTTTTCTTTGTTCTTATTTACTGACAGAGTATAGTAAATAAGTACATAGTTAGTTATTATAGCTAAACAATATGAGTCAAATTCAGGCGGATGTCAGTAGCGCTGAATTTTAAAGTCTTGTTGAATCAATGCCGCTGCTTACGTAGTTAGCGGAGCGTCAAGCGGGGCACGAAGGTTCCGTCAAAGTTGGCAAGGATAGTCGGATATGAATAACAAGATAGACTAATTATATTGGGAAATGTGGCACAATTGGGATTTGAAACATCTGACCGATTTTTGAGATTGAAGCGCTCAATATTCTAAAATTCACTTCTCAGATAAATGTTTTTAGTTAGGTTGAATTTTTAGTCAGCTTTAGTTTAGTACCTGTTAAGTAATTCAATTCCTATTTGACATATTTCCTTATATAATATAACTAGCTTTTTCCCGCGGCTTCACCCGCGTACTC
This sequence comes from Leguminivora glycinivorella, assembly GCF_023078275.1. Classification (NCBI taxonomy): domain Eukaryota; kingdom Metazoa; phylum Arthropoda; class Insecta; order Lepidoptera; family Tortricidae; genus Leguminivora; species Leguminivora glycinivorella. Next base: position 16,900,766 of record NC_062977.1, read on the forward strand.
ATCTAATTTATCCATACAAATTAAACTAACCATGAATCACGCTTTGTACACATATTTAAAGTCACATACTAGTAGAGCGGCGAGAGGGTCTCGGGAAAAGTTGATGTGACTGGAGAGTATACTGCTGACAAGTGGTATCGTTGTGATCGGTACACTTTACTGAGTACGAAATAATGACTTGTCACTTTCTCAGACTGTGGGGGGGTTAACTATGACGTCACAAAGATCGCGGTCCCGGGTTTAATTTTTTTGCCAATTTGTCTAGAACCCCTTATCCAATTTTGAAAAATGAGGTGTCGATTGAAAGCGTATAACATGCTGATTAAGATTTATTATATGTGAAAAGTATAGTTTTGTTAGTTATTTTTTAATTAACAATAATGCAAAAAATACGTTTTTTTTTACTCTCTTTTTTGATTTTTGTGACTCAAAAAGGCAATGAAAACGGCCACTTAGCTAAAAAATATGTTATATAAATCATTTAACTACATTATTAAGCTATCTGTTGCTTTTTGAATTTCTACGATCGGATAATAAATGAGCAAACTACAACCACATACCTGTAGGCGGGGAGTACCGCTTGACACGCGTTCCCATACATTCGGCGTCTACCAAATTACACCTCGCGCAAAATTCGTTTCAAGCAGATATACCTCTAATCTTATTCATCGTAACCTATCAATATTGATATCATTTGAAAGCACAATTAAAGTACTTTAAAAAACAATGTCAATCATTTTTTTAAAATCAATAATCGCCAGTCTGTGGTGGTTACAAAGGAAAAAAGTGGGTATGCAATTTGACTGGTTTCCTAGGTTTGATACCCTAGACGAGTTTAAAAGGGGAGGTAAAGGTGACATATGGGTTTTTCTCTGGCCTAAAAGCTACACAGAGGGTCAGGGAGAAAAAACTAGGGTTTAAGTTTAGTTTTAAGTTATTTTTTCCTTTATTTGTTGATTTTATTGTGTTAAATTTTTTTGTAATTTTATCAAGGATACACGTTGGTTTCTTTTGCTAAAAGTTGCCTTTTTTATGAGAAATGTTATGAATTTTATGGCTTTTTCCGATAGAGACTAAAATTAACTTTCAAATAAGGCCACATAGTCATACTTTTACTTATATAATATTAAGGGTATGACTATGTATCAGTAGGCCACATAGTCATACTTTTACTTATATAATATTAAGGGTATGACTATGTATCAGTATGACTATGTGGCCTTATTTGAAAGTTAATTTTAGTCTCTATCGGAAAATGCCATGAAATTCATAACATTTCTCATAAAAAAGGGAATTTTCAGCAAAAGAAACCAATGTGTATCCTTGATAAAATTACAAAAAAATTAAACACAATAAAATCAACAAATAAAAGAAAAAATAACTTAAAACTAAACTTAAACCCTAGTTTTTTTCTCCCTGACCCTCTGTATAGCTTTTAGGCCAGAGAACAACCCATATGTCACCTTTACCTCCCCTTTTAAACTCGTCTAGGGTATCAAACCTAGGAAACCAGTCAAATTGCATACCCACTTTTTTCCTTTGTAACCACCACAGACTGGCGATTATTGATTTTATGAAAATGATTGACATTGTTTCTTAAAGTACTTTAATTGTACTTTCAAATGATACCAATATTGATAGGTTACGATGAATAAGATTAGAGGTATATCTGCTTGAAACGAATTTTGCGCGAGGTGTAATTTGGTAGACGCCGAATGTATGGGAACGCGTGTCAAGCGGTACTCCCCGCCTACAGGTATGTGGTTGTAGTTTGCTTATTTATTATCCGATCGTAGAAATTTAAAAAGCAACAGATAGCTTAATAATGTAGTTAAATGATTTATATAACATATTTTTTAGCTAAGTGGCCGTTTTCATTGCCTTTTGAGTCACAAAAATCAAAAAAGAGAGTAAAAAAAAAGTATTTTTTGCATTATTATTAATTAAAAAATAACTAACAAAACTATACTCTTCACATATAATAAATCTTAATCAGCATGTTATACGCTTTCAATCGACACCTCATTTTTCAAAATTGGATAAGGGGTTCTAGACAAATTGGCAAAAAATTGAAACCCGGGACCGCGATCTTTGTGACGTCATAGTTAACCCCCCCACAGTCTGAGAAAGTGACAAGTCATTATTTCGTACTCAGTAAAGTCTACCGATCACAACGATACCACTTGTCAGCAGTATACTCTCCAGTCACATCAACTTCAAAACTAGACGACATTTATTTTTTCAATTCCGCCGCCTTACTAAAATGATTTCTCAGTAACTTGAGTTCATTTCAATTTTCCGTAGAAATTGAATGGACATGCCTTCTTCGACGTAATGGGATATAAAATATTCTTAGGTTTTATTCTACTGAGAAAAGTGGGCTACCTATTTATGTTAGTATATTTCCTTTATTTAGACCAGTAGATAAATGCCATAGGAATGTCAATACAAATTATATATACTTATAATTATATATAACATAACATAACATAGCCTTTATTTCCATGACTTAAAATAAGTTTTAACAATCTGTAAATATTTCAATCTCAAAACGTGGTTAAGACATGGCCCCTGTTCGGGTATAGGCCTCCTCCAGCTGCCTCCAATCACTTCTTTTTTGTGCCTTTTCCATCCAGTCTGTCCCCGCTATGTTTTTGATTTCATTGACCCAACGATCTTTTGGTTTTCCTGATCTCCTTTCCCCGCTTGGACCCAACCATTTTGTGACACGTTTTGTCCATCTGTTATCTGTGACCCTGGCAAGATGTCCGGCCCATTTCCACTTTAGCCTTTGAGTGTGTTGTACTGCATCTATTATTTTTGTTTTCCTGCGTATGTCATCGCTTCTTTGTTTGTCTATAAGTTTTAGTCCTAGGATGCTTCGTTCCATAGCTCGCTGGCATGATCGTATTTTGTTTTTTATTCTATATGTAAATATCCAGGTCTGTGCACCATAAGATAGGCATGGCAGCAAGCAAGAATCAATTACTTTCTTTTTTAACTTAAGCGGTAGTTTTGATTTTAATATTTCTTTGAAACTCCAATATTTCTTCCAAGTAATGTTGACTCTGCGATCTACTTCGTCTTCGTGTCTTGTTCTGCTAAAAGATATTTGCTTGCCAAGATATATATAGCTATCTACATACTCTATCTGTGTCTTGTTTAAGATTATTGGATGTTTGTAGCTATTTGTAGCGACTTTTGTTTTCATAGTGTTAAGTTGTAATCCTATAGCTTGGCTAGCCTTATTCAGTTCTATAAGCATTGTTTCTAGTTGTTTTGATGTATTTGTGAATATTACAATATCAACTTTACCACACTACTATAGAAAGTGATCCTTAAAAAGTAAGGGCTTAAAGGGCAACAATATATATCAAGGTGACTTACGACTATATTTTTATTTGTAAATTTCCTTTACGACACAAATAATAATTTATAATTAATGACTTGATATTTACGCCCCTTCAGAAAAACTATTTTTGCAAGTCCATAGTAGAAAATCTTGGTCGTAAAGGCAACTTTTTAAGAGATATCGAAATTTTAACTACACAGATCGATAGCGCTTGAAATTCTGAACAAAACTGTATATATAACTCATTTTCGCCAAAATGTCCTTTACGCCAATTGAACCCAGAGGTATCGATATATATGTACAATACAAATTATATTTATGTTTGTAAGTAATTTGTAGGTAAATAATAGATAATTACCTATGCAGCAATTGAAGATTGAAGACTTTCCGGTAACAGACATAAATCATTGTTAACGTCATAGCGATTTGATATTTACTGTTGCATGATAATTTTCATCACTTTTACAGTATAAGGGTAAGTGTGTCACAAATATGTAAGCAAGTTAGACTGGAGTTCGCCTTTTGTGCAAGAGCACGCAAAATAACTTGCTAAAGAAAATAGACTTCAGTGGACTCCGCAGTAGCCAATAATAATTCGAAAACAGGCGCCGATTTTGAACAAAAATCTATCTCGAACTAGATTTTATGTATCAAGTTTTTCTAATTAATTTTCAAAATTTGCATGTGCTGTCAAATTTGCATATAGTCGCATGAAGGAAAAATAAATACCTAAATGTAATTTAAATTGCCTAATTAATTACGTGTGAGCGTGTATATTATATCAGAATAAGCAAAGAAAACTAATTTTAGTGAGCACGCGAACGAACGAATGGCACTGTCAAGGACTCGAGCTAAAGGATTCCCGTCATACAGAAACGGTAGGTCGCGATCGGGTTTCGTCTAACCAGCAGGCTGAAATAAAACTTAGGTACAGTCTGACCAAAAAGAGAAGAAATTAAAAAGTGGCACACAATGTTGCCTGTACGTCTATGGATACCTACTTCTAACAATTGTTAGGAATATGCCAGGAATTTCTGGCATAGAAAAATAAAGGCCAGTTGCACCAAACCGTCTGTCACCGTTAAAGCATCGTTAAATTTTATTGTATGGGGTTCCATAGACTTCTACTGCGTAACGATGATGTTTCTGTCAAATGTAGTTGATGCAACTGGCCCTTAGACTGTAAATAGAAGAGCGTCTATATACTTTCTAATTGTTGGAAATAACTTCTGGATTGATGTCATAATCATCATCCTCCTTGCGTTATCCCGGCATTTGACACGGCTCATGGGAGCCTGAGGTTCGCCTTGACAACTAATCCCAAGATTAGGCGTAGGCACTAGTCTTTACGAAAGCGACTGCCATCTGACCTTCCAACCCGAAGGGTAACTAGGCTTTATTGGAATTAGTCCGGTTTCCTCACGATGTTTTCCCATAATATTCTTTACAAATTAATTTATTTTGAACTTTGATGTATATTGGTAAATACAAGCAGATACAAAGTTTACTATTTTCAAAAATGGATGTAGCATGTTTACTTATACCAAGGATGATTTATATAGGATTTAAAATCTTCATACGAAGAATCGTACCTCAATTTTTTAGCGCCACCTATTAAATACTATCAAAACTACACTGCTGATGCCTACAATTTTTTTTCCAAATAAGTATTGACGTGATATCATAATATCAAAATAAAGAAATATGTCATTTGCTCTTATAAAAATAATTTTTAAGAAAAAAAAAACCGCCTTCCTTTGGGGTTCTGGTGATAAATACTTTCAAATGTTGGATTATGTTATCAATTCGTCTGTATATTTTTAATGTTTGTTATTCGATATCTCCGTCATTTCTGAACCACTTTTGAAATTTGGATGATTCTGAAGTACTTACAGATGAGAATGATTTTCAGAACGGAACTCTAACCAGGGGCGGCTCACTCTTCATCAGTAGTTCCACTGCACCAAATGTCACTGTTCTGGACGTAAGTGCATGCTGTTCTTATAAAAATACCAAAGTCACTATAAGTGTGCTGTTCAGATTTGAGGAGTTCCGTTCTGACCATCATGAGCAGTTCCACTGCACCAAATGTCACTGTTCTGGACGTAAGTGCATGCTGTTCTTATAAAAATACCAAAGTCACTATAAGTGTGCCGTTCAGATTTGAGGAGTTCCATTCTGACCATCATCTGGAGTTCCACTGCACGAAATGTCACTGTTCCGTACGTAAATTCATGCTGTTCCTTTAAAAACACAAAAATCACCATATGTATGCCTTTCAGATTTGAGGAGTTCCCTCGATTTCTCCAGGATCCCATCATCAGAACTGGGTTCTGAGAAAAATGTGACCAATCAGTATGTATACATTCAATCAAAAAAAATTTAAAAATCGGTCCAGTAACGACGGAGATATCGAGGAACAAACATTAAAAAAAAAATACAGACGAATTGAGAACCACTTCCTTTGAGATTTGGAAGGCGGTTAAAAAATAAAAACACGCAAAGATATTTGAGGAAAATAAGATTTTGGCCACTTCCAAGCTGCGAAACAGAGCCATCTCGGCTTTGTCAGTTCCATAGTAAATCGTCGTTGCTTATACTATTAGCCGTTGTAAAGTTACCGAATCAACATTGCACCATTTCCGGCATGAGGCAGGTTCAAACCCTGCGGTAAGCACAAGTTTTTTGTTTGTTTAATGAAACATCGCGACTGCAGAGACTTCCTTGCCCTACTTCTGGCTGTCACAGAGTTAAGCTTCGTTAGCACGCACGGCCGTACCAAATTGTTGCCTTATAAGTTTTTATTGGGTACTTATAAAAAATAAAAACACGCAAAGATATTTGAGGAAAATAAGATTTTGGCCACTTCCAAGCTGCGAAACAGAGCCATCTCGGCTTTGTCAGTTCCATAGTAAATCGTCGTTGCTTATACTATTAGCCGTTGTAAAGTTACCGAATCAACATTGCACCATTTCCGGCATGAGGCAGGTTCAAACCCTGCGGTAAGCACAAGTTTTTTGTTTGTTTAATGAAACATCGCGACTGCAGAGACTTCCTTGCCCTACTTCTGGCTGTCACAGAGTTAAGCTTCGTTAGCACGCACGGCCGTACCAAATTGTTGCCTTATAAGTTTTTATTGGGTACTTATAAAGGAAAATTATGGGTTTGTGTCCTCTACAGAGTGTCATGAGCCGTCCTGAAAAATAGTCGCATTCAGTTACACCTACGCACTTAAGCGAGCAAAAACATCTGAACACGCTCGTAATGTATCTTCTCTCTCTTCTTTAAATCCACCCTCTGCTGGAGTGTACTTAAATCCTGGCTGTCACAGAGTTAAGCTTCGTTAGCACGCACGGCCGTACGAAATTGTTGCCTTATAAGTTTTTATTGGGTACTTATAAAGGAAAATGATGGGTTTGTGTCCTGTACGGGGCAAAGGAAAATGTTTTCATGAACCGTCCAGCAAAACTACAATTTCGTCCAGAGACATCTTCACAATTACGCAAACAAAAATATCTGTACACGTACCTACTCGTAATATATTAAAGTAGTGTTTACATATTTTTGTTCGGATAGCCACATAATATATAATAATATATATGTATAACGGAACTCGACCAGACTATAACTGCATTGCATGAGAGAAGAAGAAATCCAGCATTGGGCTTCCCTCCAGTATCATCATCATCTCCTTGCGTCATCTCGGCATTTGCTGCGGCTCATGGGAGCCTGGGGTCCGCTTTGACAACTAATCCCAAGATTTTGGCATATGCACTAGTTTTACAAAAGCGGCTGCCATCTGACCTTCCAACCCGAAGGGTAACTAGGCCTTATTGGAATTAGTCCGGTTTCCTCACGGTGTTTTCCTTCACCTAAAAGCGACTGTCAATATCAAATGACTTCCCTCCAGTATGTTAGTAGATATAGGGCTGTAATAATAATTTAAAATAAAAACAATAATACTAATTATAAACTAAACCTTAATCTAAAAATAAATACCTAACTAAACTAAAAATATTAAAAACTAGGTGAACTCCTTAGGCATGGTGCCGTAGACACTGGCAGTATTTTCTCGCTGTATCGCTAGGTTTATTCTTTGGGTCAGCAAACTGCCAGCCCTACCGTCACCGCTGACCGCTGTCAGTTTTTTCGACATTTACCTTAAATAAATTTAAGGCGTTCAGACCCCACGGGCCAAGGTCTCAACGCAAATGGTACGAAATTGTATTTGGCGCCAAGACCCCTGTATTTTGCTTTCTTATTTAAAATTATGTTCTAGATTTTGAGCTTTTCTTGCTTTGCCGATTTTCAAACCGCAGCTCATGAGCTTTTATATCATGCAACCTGTAAACACCAGGAAATATTTGCATAAGCTTAATGTTTACTTCCTATTTCAATGAATGCATTTGCGTGTACATAAACCTAACTGTCAGCACATTTATAATTTGCTCAGAAATCGAACCTTGACTTTTATTTAGGTACCTTTTGCACATGCCTTCTCGAAATGTACATAATAGTTAATGGAGATTAAAGGATGACTGATGCTGAGAAAGGGATTTGATAGCCTTGAAATCAGGTCTGTTTTTTTAATTGACACATTTGGTGTGACTCATTGCATGACAATATTGTACATTATTGTATTATTCAATGACGTTACATGAGAGCAGGACAACTATTCACTATGAAGAGCAGTTTGAAAGATTTTCATCAAACGAGAAATGTATTTCAGAGATCGATGAAGATATATATGAAAATAGCTTTTGCCCGCGGCTTCACTCGCGTTAGAAAGAGGCAAAGAGTAGCCTATGTCACTCTCCATCCCTTCAACTATCTCCACCTAAAAAATCACGTCAATTCGTCGCTCCGTTTTGCCGTGAAAGACGGACAAACAAACAGACACACACTTTCCCATTAATATTAGTATGGAGAGGGCTGTTCTCGATGACTACTAGAACAAATAAGAAAACACTACATTTAATTTCATCAATTAAAATACCTAATCAATAAAACGACGTAGAAAAATAATTTAGCGCAATTAATCGTGTGTCAGTGTCGGAAAGACGCAAGCGCTGCTGCACACCTTAGTCTAATTAAATAAGGTATATAACTAAATAGATCTAAAAATGTCACTGTATGTGTACTGACAAAGACAGCACGGGGCATCTGGCACGCTCTCGTCGCGTAGCATATTCCGGCCTCACTCCTACACCTAAATAACCAGATTTTTCAAATACCAGACGATATTACGCAATGACAATTGACATTAGCCGATGCCGCCATCTATTTAAATCAGAAGCGATAACTCTAAGATCCGACCTCGCATATTTTCAGTCATTTCATCTGTTACGACTCAGTTAACACTAAACTGGATTAGGTATTTTTTTAAGTGTTAGTTGGGACATTTTTTTTTTAAGTTGTCCACCCCACTTTTTTTTAACATAGGTATTTTGGCGCGATTCGTACTCAGAATCGCGAGGTCTTTCGATCTTGATAGGAGAGAAAAAAAGTCCCAAGCTTTCCAAACATTTTTCAAATCTTCCATTCCGTTACCGCCATACAAAAGTATGAAAAAATGGTAACGGAATGGAATAGAACCTTGAGACACTTTTTTTCTCCTATTAGGATTGAGAGAGCTTGCGATTCGGAGTAGAAACCACATAAAAATTTCCAAATCAAAAAAAAAGTGGGGTGGACAACTTTGTAAAAAATGGCCCAGTTACAAGCGTGGCCGGAAAATAAAATCAAAGGGCGCGTTAACTAGCCTCGCCAGCAGCTTGGGTGCGATTTATTAATAAATCCAACATTGACAAAGACCGCCAAAACACCTGGCGGACCGCCAGGCACGAAAAAATCAGCCTACGTTGGCTGTCGCTCGCGGAACAATCCCATGACGTGACACCGAGTTGAAACATTTTTATCTCAATTGTGTGTACTGCCCTAGTATAATTTGATCTTCGAATTCTATAGCCACTACCCGCTATCAAAGATCAATGATGTAGACCTTTATTTTCACTGAGGCGCTAACAAAGTGTTCGTGAATAAATTTTAGCGACTGCACTCCCGAAATAAACTGACGGAAACGTTGATGTTTCTCGGAGATTACGCTGTTAAATGAGTCTACAATCGAAGTGTGTTTGTGTTATGACAGATGGAGGTCTGTGACGTGACGTGCGATATCTACTCTCGGTCAAATGTTCTGTAAAGTTTGAGATTCACTTTGAAACTGGTAGTAAGATGCGGCGTTTGAAATGGTCTGAAACTTTTTTGACGGTAACAATTAAAGAAAATGGTATAGGGTAATATAATGGTAAGCTTCAAAATTTATGACATAATTTTAAGAAGTGTTAGAGATATAAACGTTGTTTTATGAGACCGCATAAAGTCTGCTAAATTATGAAATATGTAAAATATTTGATCTTCCTTTGCCAAAGTTTGATACTGGACACCGGTTGTAAAACAGTGTCATACCGACAAGACGTTACGCCACGCGCCGTCTCGCCCCGAATCTGGAGGCCTACCACGGACACTACGTTCACAAATTACGATCTTTCTCTTTTCTCTAAAGTGACAAAGATGTGTGAAAAGAGAGTCGTTACTGAAGGATGACACCGTCACACCACAAACCGTATTGTCCCGGCTCTGAGGGCCTACCGCTAATACCGGTGTCGGCAAAATTTGTGTCATATTTTCCACTCATAATTATAATTAGAGTGACAGAATTGGTATGAGACTCGTGAACTTCAGCGTTCGCGGTAGGCCGGCACGTGCACGTTTGCGTGTAACGTGCGCGAAAACAATGTGTTAAAATTAGCGCGGCCGCCCCAGCCGCCACGAGACGCCGACTAAATATTTACCGAACTTCCGAACCAGTAATTATCGGCGGCAATTGACCACTTTGCGCCCGCGGCAATTAAACGCGCGGTGATTACCTGTTGTTTGGTTGCGAATTTTCGAAAATAGAACGCAATGAGGGACGCGTTTTATGAGCCCGCGTTTAACGGCGCGAAATGCGTTTCAGCAGCTTAGCTTGACTTTTCGTTACATTTTTTTTGCAAGTAGTTACTCATGATGTTCCTGGTTAATTTTCAAACTTGGCACTAAAATGGGAAATATGACACGATGAGGGTCGCTTTTTACTTATATACTCTCATTTTACTTGTCAAAAGTGTAGCAAATTGTGCTTATCAACAAATTAGTCGTATATAACCATTGAGTGACGCTGTCCCTCGACGACAGATGCTACTTAAATCATCTGTTAAGATGTACTTCAACTGCAAAAGTGCATGGCGAATTTATCCATCATTTATAATTTCTCCTTGCACTTTTGCTGCTGATATTACAAGGTCTAATGATGATTATGTATGAATTACCTACATAAATATTATTTTAAAACCCTGTTATAATAGATTATTGGCAGAAAGAGGACTTTATAGAACACATTGGTTTCTGTACAGCCCACAACTTCTCTTTCCACGCAGACACAACTAAGGAAACATAAATTCGTAAAGAGTATTTAAACTACATCAAACATTAAACAGCGTTCTATTCAGAATAAATTGCCACTAGCAAATAAAACAGCCGTAAATACCGTAACACATGTTGCATAAAGAAGCAGTGATTGTGTTAGTGTGTTACCCAACACGGGTAAAGGGAATCCGGTCAAGTGCAAGTTTACAACGTTCCATGGCTGCTCGGCGGAGCTACGCGTTTGGTCACCAGCGAAAACTGCTTCACGCGAGTGCTACACGTAGTCGCGTAGTTGAGATCAAGTATAAGTATAAGGAATGTATCCTCTCATGATCTGTGGTCCATTTCTCGAAGCTTAAAGCAGAAGCAGCTTAATAAAATGGTTAATATCCAATGGTTAATATATGGGTTAAAATTGTGGCGTAGGCGAGAGGCTGGCAACCTGTCACTGCAATGTCACAATTTTAGTTTTCTTTCAACCTCTTTTTGCCAAGAGTGGCACTGAAACTTGAGTAGTTCATGTGCTCTGCCTACCCCTTTATGGGATACAGGCGTGATTGTATGTATGTATTGTATGTATGTTAATATCCAACTAAAAAGGAGATGGCGAGACAACTTTGTTTTTAGTGAGAGCTGTTTAGGAAATAAGCAAATGTTTTATTGTGTGTTTGAAACATTGTCTCGTGCTCGTTTATTTCTGTTTGCTTTCCAAATAAATTAAATTAAAAAAAAACTTGGACGCACTTTATCCGAATAGGCGGGAATTTACAAACGACAGGTTTGAATGGATGAAGAGAGGGACGTGTTTTTCCAACATTGGGACACTATTTTGGTTCATAGTTAAGACAGGATTTTTCAAAAGTAGGTACCTACTTACTTACTTCATCTTCACAAAATTAAGTGTTTCAGCCTGCCTAGCCGAAGTGACAATCGTTGATTTTACTACGACCGAACGCGGTCTGACTCTGTCACGCCACAACAGAAAACCGATATAGAAAGCTACCTACGATACGAAAGATTTCGCTAGGTACCCTGAAAAGGTACTCCTCTCTTTATTTATACCTCTATCACGGACGCACTCACAGTCAATTTGATTAAGAATCTGTTTTGAATCAACAGTGTCTGAATGCACGCTTGGGACAGTAACCATCATGAATAATGTCTCCAATAAAATAATGCAGGGCCGAGCGCGTCTTGGATTCGATCCAAGACTCAGTACGTGTGTGACCAATAGGTGTGAAGTGCATACACCACTCCACTTTCAGCGCCTGTGACGTCAGAGTCGTCAGACACACAAGCGCCAGCGCCACCAATTCGTATTCTAACATTCTCTGATCTAAGCTCCTACAGTAGTGGAACACAGTCCTGCACGGGTAGCATGGTCAGGCAAGCAATTATGGTCGCGCGATAAATGATAAAATATCTGGCCGTCCCTATCGTACTAATACTGCTAACTTACTAATAGTGCGATAGGGACGGCCTGATATTTTATCGTCTATCGCGCGACCATAATAGGCTAGTTTCCTACTAGTCAAATCAGCTTCTTTTTATGAACTGTCAAAACGATTTGTTAGTATGGAATTACTATGAAATACTGAGGAGTGACGTCACGGTCAATTCATTTACTTTATATCTTTCTCTTTGACTTATTAAATAGAAATTATGTTTAAAAATAACTACTGTCCATATTTTCTTCTTATTATGTGGTGCTTTATTTCGTGCAATGCATTAAATATTTTATTTTAAGTATAGGAAACTAGCCTATTGCTTGCCTGGGTGCATAGCCGAATGGCACAAACGCTCACGAGACGCTCACGAAACGAAACGCTAGTAGATATCTATCTCTATCGCTCTTGCGTATTGGCGCGACAGAGCCAGACTACATTACGCGGCGTTTTGTTTTCGTTTCGCGTCGCAGAAATGCCATTCGGCTACGGCACCTGGGTGCGTACACTGCTACGTTCTTACGGGCACTGGCTACGTTCGGAGCCCATTGCTACGTGGCAATTGTTAGGATTTGTACTTGCATTTTCCATGCGTTGCGACAGATAAAATAATTCATCCATCTTTAACAACCCTAAACAGTAGAAAGGGACAGCAGAGACAACACGATTCAAGTCAGAAACTGCTCTCAAACTTCTTTTTTGTAGGCTTCTACTATGAATTTTTGACGTTTTAGAATACGTTACTGAATTTAGTGTATACGTCACCAAAAATGTATGTAATTATTGGTTCTAGTACCTAACCGTTTAGCGATGCTGTTCTAAATAAAATAAATGTCATGTTTTGTGACGTTTACGATATCTAGTAACGTATGTTAAAACGTCAACAGGTTCTAATCAAATCTCATACCTAATGCCAACACTACAAAGGAGTTGTAAGCAATTTCCCTATCAATTCCCCGTAACTATAACATGTGCATGACTCAATGATAATTTAAGAGCATTCAAACATCGATTGATCCTCTAACCCTTCTAAATTTACTCGCAAAACAACATTTGCATTCGGTTCGAGATTATGAACGGCCGTTATCATTCGATCGGAACGATAAATATCGTCTGATGGTTGAATGCCGAATCGGGCGAGCGAGGTTCGGAGCAAGCGGCCCGAATCGAACATTACTACACGTAGAATATTAGATCTATATACGATATGACTCTGATATGTCAGATTTTTTTAGAAAAGCAAAAATGACGTTTCTGACTTACCTATCGGTATCGTATCGCAGTGACATCTCAGCCACTCATCGGTATTACTGATATATATTTAAATATTTTAAATATTTTTTCCCCTCACTAGCTCGGAAACACGTGTTTTATCCTTTAATACCAGCGGGTAAAAACGCATTTTATCTACTAGTGGTTAAAGTAATTTGACCTTGAATAAAGTCAAATTAACTGCTTTAAACTTTATAAAAGTAGGTAAATCTAGTGACAAAGATGATTTACCACCTGTGGAACTACTGGAAGCAGTGATAAACGCATTTTTTGCGTTGTAGTTTCCTCGCTATAGTGAGGGGAAAAGTTTTGTGTTACACTCGGGTGCAAATGTATTTTACTTCTCGTGTGTTAAAAACCTCGCAAGTTCAGGATTCTATTCTTAAACCACTCGCTTTGCTCGTGGTTCAACTATAGCATCCTTTACCTTGCTCGTTTTTCAATTCCACACTCGGCGTTAAAATACAACTTTGCCCCCTTGTATAACAAATAACTATTTATTCATGGCAAAATAATACAAAAAAGACACACACAAATACAGAACAACAACAGAGAATTATTTACACATATAACATCACAAAAAGGTAAGTAGGTACACATAATTGCCATGAAGATGGTCCTGACTCAGCATGGTGTTAGCCTAGGTGGCCAACGCTGATCTTCCGTCAGGGCCATACCGAATGACACCACGGAAAGTACGAGTATACACATTACAAAGGAAATTACATCACATAGAAAAAGTATACAATTTAGAATAAGTTGATATCGCTGTGCTGGCACCATCTGGGTGCCCGTACTGCCCATATGCCACGTCCTTAGAGAATAATATATAATTCAATGCAAAAATTAAATAAATTCAAGCACGCAAGTGCCTCGCCAGAACGCAACGCTACGATACTTTGCTAAATTTACTATCTTATGTCGCACGTAATGCTTAATACGAGTTATACGAGTAATCCCGTTTTAATGTACGGGTGACCTCGAATATCTTTGGACGCTTTAGTTAGCACATTGCAACTTTTTGAATTTAATTTCTTATTAAACCTGACACACATATGATGTGAGTTGATTAATTTTGGGAGCTGATTTTATAAATGAAACTTAAAATGCTCTTATAGTATTTTATGCAATAGGCGTTTAAAGGAGGCCAAAAAAGACGAGTAGCGTGGGTAATAATTTGAGGCGAAGCCGAAAATTATTATTAAGACGCCACGAGTATTTTTTGACTCAGATAAACACCGTTGCATAGAATACTTTTTCTACGACCATGCACTTAGTTTTTAATAGTTTTCTTGAATAACTTTCGTGAAATTCACAGTTTCCTGTATTTTGACGCAAAGGATTGCACTGTCAGCTCAGCTGCCCAAAGCCTTCCCGCGCACGCGCGCTTTGTCGTTATAACAATGCGTTGCCATGGTTACAGAGCCAAACAATGCGTTTTCAGTTTTTTCGATACTGCGCGCATGCGCGGAAAGCCGGCGGACGCTGGCTTTGGGGAATAGACTTTTATGTAGGGTTTTAAAGATCTATGCACGACCCTGTAAATAACGAATAACAGTTCGGGAGTAGAAAAAAATCATAAATGACTTTAAAAATTCGAACGTATGAAGACACATAAATATACAGAAATATAGAGGAACAGCGTGTCAATATCCGGAGAGAAAAATAAGGACTTTGTTTGTATCGATTTTCCCGTCCTCTTAAGCACGTTGTTTATTCTGTAACCACGGAGCTTAGCTTACATTTGTTTTATGCCTAGCGCTAGACTACCTAGTGTTTGTTGAGGTACCGCGTAGTCTGGTGGGCACGGCGGCACGCGAACTCACAAAGCGAATCATTTTATTAAGCTTACAACCGTGTACCAGATATTAATGGCCGTTTTATCACATTTGTCGTTAACATGCACTTCAGTTTACTGTATGTGCGTAAAATTATTTTCGTAGTAGACTACCAGTCTAAAGTCTTCAGTAGCTGTCAGTTTTAGTAGCAATTGGGTCTCTTCTAACCAGTTAATAAGAACAAGATCTTTTAAAAATCTTTATTTACATGAACATATTTACATAATTATAAAATAAACTAAGACTAAACTTGTAGATGTAGTGTAGGGACGCCCGGCCGGAGGCAGGCGGGCTGTCGATCACTTGCTGTGTTCATTCAGCCCAAAGACTAAACTTAAAAACTACCAGCTAATGTCTAAAATAGGCTCTTTGAGGCATTGTACCAGGTACTGGCGACATTTCCACGCTGTATCGCAATGCTGATACGTCGTGCGAGGAAGTCGCTTAGCTCTTCGGTCACCAGACACGCGATTTCTGTGAACAACTTGTTCTCGCTGGGACCCCATGGACCTAGAGTTTCTACGCCAACAAGATTATAAAACAAACAAATAAGAATGATAAATATACATTCACCTACTTACTATGTATATTAGACTTTACCGTACCTATAGAGGTATATTGTGGCTATGCTTACCCTTACCCTTACGTATACATTGAATTTATGTACAGCGTGTAATCAAATTATTGCCAAGCCACTTCAAGGTAACGTCCATCTTCACATGGAATCTATTGACAGTCGAACGCTTATAAATAATGTAACAAATAACCTAACCACAAAATTAAAATTAAAAAAACCCCCCGACCACGACATAGTGAACCGATTTTCATGAAACATGGCTAAGAACACTCCCGACTAACTCAGCTTTCAGACAAAAAAAAAACTAAATCTAAATCGGTTCATCCGTTCGGGAGCTACGATGCCACAGACAGACACACACACAGACAGACAGACAGACAAACAGACAGACAGACACGTCAAACTTATAACACCCCGTCGTTTTTGCGTCGGGGGTTAAAAAAACCGTGGGGAAAAGGAAGGAATCTAGTTTTTTGATTTAAAGACCTCACTGATTTGTGAGCGAATCACAGAACTAGATTTACATAAGTAGAAGAAACAAATTTGTATAGGGGCCGAGCGTTTCAGATTTTGTACTGAAGTTGTTACATGCCTGTGATTTTAAATATGTCTCAGGCCCTTAAGTGTTCATTTTTCCAATTGTGCAATAAAGTTTAAATAAATAAATAAAAACTTAAGAAAGTCACCTGTTGTATGTGTGAGTGGCGTGTTCGAATAGGCGTTTGTTTTGGTTTGTTTTGTTTGTGTTACTAATTTTAAATATGTGTTCTCTATTCGAACACGTCACTCACACATACAACAGGCCCCGTAGCCGAATGGCATTTCTCCGACGCCAAACGAAAGCGATACGCCGCTGGCTCTGTCGCGCCAATACGCAAGCGCGATAGAGATAGATATCTACTAGCGCTTCGTTTCGTGAGCGTTTCGTGAGCGATTGTGCCATTCGGCTAGCCACCCTGGTGACTTTCTTAAGTTTCTCACCTATACGTTTGCTTGATCTATGGTATGATATGACATCTGTGGAGCGAATGATGCGAATCCATTCGGCTAATCGTACGCGTCACGAGGTCATTCCCGTGACAGAGTACGTAGCCAAACACACAAACGCTCACGATAATATCCTATCCTACTCTTGCGTATTGGCGCGACAGAGCTAGACTGCATTTCAGTCGGCGTCTGGCGTCGACAGTAGGCTACTTGACCCTTTTTTAAAGTCTGTCTTATATGATTAAGTACTGTCCAATTAACCGAATAACCATGTTTTACAATGACCTAAAAACGGCAAAAAAATATATTTTTAAAGTATACTTTTACGTAATCAGGCGAAAACAACACAGTCATGTTAATCTATAGATTATCTGTGCATCAGGTCATTCTACTCGAAATTAACATTTTCTGACTTTTGAGGCATCATAAGGCATAAAGTAAATGTCACTGATTGTTCTGATATGAAGTAGGTTCGAATTCGATGACGTCACAACATCGCTGACAGCGTTTTCGGTGGCCAAAATTAAAAAAATTACACGTGTTTAATCGAAAATATATAGTCATCATACACTTTTAATACCCAAAATCTATAAATATTGCTAAAGAGCGATTTCTCCATACCTTGCTTTCATCATACACTTTTAATACCCAAATTCTATACATTTTTTATGTCAAATACTACAGAAGACAATCATTATGTCAAATTCGATATGAGTCAGTAGCCTATTGCCATTCGGCTACGCTGGCAGGCGGGTTGTTTACAGGTGCAGGGCGCATACGCTGTAGACGGTTCTGATCTCGCGTCAGAGCACGGGGTGAGCGCGAGCCGCCCGCGAAGGTTGCGCCCGTGACCGCGCCCGCCGGCCGCCGCGCCCGCAGTACCGTGCCGCGCTCGCTCCTCCTCGCACCTCCCAGCCCGAGGACCGCCAGACCAGTGTAGTGATGTGCCCTTGCTGATCATGTGTGGCCGCCAGTGTGTGACAGTGCGGAGGCCCCGGCCCCGGTAGCCCGACATGTGGACTTTGGTGCTCCCGCTGCTGGCCCTGGTCGCTTCCGGCGGGGGGGCCACCTTCGGAGCCAACAAAGCCCTGCTCGACTGTGCAAGGTTCGCTACACCTGAACAGTCAGAAGTTATAAACACTTTCAAAAAGGCAAAACTTTGGACGCAAGGAAAACTCCATAATGAAAGGAAGTATGGCCAGTTCCGGTCCTTTTCAAAGTTTTGTCTCTTTAAATATGATTTTACTTCACCTGCCCTTTCGCACACCTAGATTAGAAATAAGGGAACTTCTATAAATAAGCACTACAACTTTTTACTTTTTTTAGTTTTTCAAACTTTATCATGTTTTTATATACTACATAATATTACTTAGGTACAGGTACATATATGGAGATCCATATACATATGTATAATGACAACGTATATAATACAGTTCAGTAAACATCTTCCTAGAATAATCTAAGTACCTACTTAAATAAATACCGAGAGTTCGCGCTCAAATTCTGCACAATACTAAATATAGCACAATTATTGTTTGAATGCAATAAAATTCAGCAAATCTACATAGTAGTAAATCGTAATTGAACTGGCAAATTGTGCGGGGACCTCGGATCCGAAAATAATTTGGATGCGACACGCGAGCCATCGCTGCCGTCTGCGAACTCGCCCAAATAATTATTATACAACTTTTGCTTTGCTCAATAATGATTTTAATACGAAATATTGTGACGAAGCACTGAATTCTGAGTTTACGATTTTTAAACAGAATTAAAATAACTGACTAGCTTTTGCCCGCGGCTTCGCTCGCGTTAAATTCAAAAATTGCTGAATGCTCTATGTATACAAACTTTCACCACAATATAATAAAGAGTACTATCGTACAGTATGGCCACTCCCGCTCCCCTCTAAAAGCGCTGCCCACCCCCTCTCAGTTACCTCACAGTTACCGCCTGTCAAAAATGCGAACAATCAATCTGTCATATTTCACTCACACAAGCATGGTACGCGTTCACGTACACGAGCTTAGAATGTGTGCTAGGAACGCGCCTCTTTCAAATATTTGATCGCCAGTGTCCGAGGTGTGCTTTCACCCCTTTTAAGGGAAGTGTAAGGGGTTAGAAAGAGAAACAAAAGTAGCCTATATCACTCTCCATCTCTTTATCTTTTTTTTTATCTTTACTAAAAAAAATCACGTCAATTGATCGCTCCATTTTTAACCGACTTCAAAAAAGGAGGAGGTTCTTAATTCGACTGAATGTTTTTTTTTTTTTTTGTGTTTTCCCATTTATAATATTTAAAAAATATACATATAAAGTATAGTACGGATGATTGTTTTTGTTTGATGCTGTAGTCCAATATTGCACAAATTCTCCGATACCACAGGTATCATCCTTGAAATGACGGAAATTAGTTTTGTAACTTCATTAAGTGTAGTATAAACGATTAAGTAACTTTAAAATGCTAAAAGTTATAACAGAATACGGGATTTTAGTAAATACATATTTTTATTGCAAAAGTATAATAAGTAACACACGAATTGGCAAAATATCAACCTAAAACTAATGAATATGCCATCATGGCGATGTTTTGAGCATTCAGTGGGAAAAATGCATGCAAAACATAAACAAAACATTAAATATTATGACGTTTATTATGATGTTTACTAAGTTATTTCAGGATCATGACAATGAAAAGTAAGTTATTCTATCATATACAATATAATTTAATTTTTCACTAAATGTGTGTAGGTATAGGTATAGTGCATGGAGAGAAAAATCAGTGAGGAATCAACGAGCGATTTCTAGAGCAATTGCATATACAGAGTGTGGCCTGTAACAAAGGCGAAGAATTGAACTGTAGGCTATTCTCCTTATACTGATCAACATTTGTTCAGTGACTTTTAAAAATTATGAAGTCTTTAAATTTTTAATTTTTCATACAAAATAAATATTAGCTTCAATGTACGCCATTATTGTTGTCATTGACGTTGTCTATCACACTTTAGACTTAACAGAATTCGCAATACATTACCTCTTAGAAAAAACTTTCAAGGGTGATAAAAATCAAAATACAAGTTATTTTTAAAAGTCGCCCAACAAAATTTTAATCATTATTTTTAAAATCGGGACTTAATCGCGTATAACTACATATTAAACTGACCTCCAACGTTTCAAGGACGGCGTTGTCCCCGTGGTCTCGGAGAAGACTGGCTTGAAATGACATCAACACCTTCTGACAGCCGCGCGAGTTTTTCGAACTACCCGCACTTGGTTTTGATTATCAACTTGAACTGTTTGCTCACTAGGGATGTTACTCTGTCGACATACAACACTGACGATATTTGATTTAACGACTGTCGATGTGTGGTGGTGTCGATTTTAAAAATAATGATGTGTAATAATCGTGAAAGTTTAAATCAAAATTTTAATGTTGATCAGTATAAGGAGAACAGCCTAGAGTTCAATTCTTCGCCTTTGTTACAGGCCCCACTCTGTATATGTATATTGATACATACCTACATACCTACCTAATTATATTATTTATTTTAGCATTTCGTAGTCATTCAAAAAGTTTGTGAGAATAATATTTTGTTCAGATATTTAGCAAGGCCGCATTTTTCTGGCTTCTGTTACTCGTGACATGAAGGAAGGCCGAAGGTGAAAAATATCGATAATAGTTGCGAACTGAATGTGGCTAAAATAGTCCTTAAAGGATTTCATCAGAGGCCGGGAAAATGAGTGAGTATATACCGGATAGGGATACGAGGCCGGGAATCCGTTTTCACGCCGAGGCATGTATAGTGCTTTTCTCAAACATACAATGAAATAAAAAAAAAATGCTCTAAAGGACAATATTTTATAAAAAAACTTACTTTGCAGGCCTAGGCCTAAAAAATAATATGAAATCCCTTTACAGTCCTCTCGAGTTGTTGCGCCCAAAAAGCGATACTTCCCAGCCCATTTTAAGGAACGTAAAGACAATATTTCATTGCATGTTTGAGAAAAATATCTTTTCACGATACGCAAGAAACTGTTTTTAAAATAAAAGTCGTCATCTTCTATACTTGCCACGTTATTATATTTTTGGCGTAAAAAGCGCTCATGACAGTCTGGGGTCAACTTGACAACTGATCCAAAGAGTTGGTGTAGGCACTAGTTTTTACGAAAGCTAGGACAGAGATCTAGGCCTTATTGGGATTTTTCCGGTTTCCCTACGATGATTTTCTTTCACCGAAAAGTTCATACAAATTTCAAATTACTCATTGTAACCAATGAGATCCAGCTTTGAACCTAGAATCCTCCGGGTTGACTGTCGCACGCTCTGGGCTCACGCGGCTAAGCTACCCTTCTATTTTAAGTTACATCATGCAATTTGTAAACATACAAAAAACATTGGAGAATTGATCCTTAGTTTAAAAATCTTTGGTGTCAATATACGAAACAGTGCAAAACAGTAGGAATCCGTTTAAGGTCATATATATTTGGTATCGTATTTTGATCACGAAAAATTAACGCAAAAAGAATGGCTTTCGTATGATGAAGAGTTGGCTGCATTTAAACTTATAATATACTAGCTTTTGCCCGCGGCTTCGCTCGCGTTAGAAAGAGATAAAAAGTAGCCTATGTCACTCTCCATCCCTTCAACTATCTCCACCTAAAAAATCACGTCAATTCGTCGCTCTGTTTTGCCGTGAAAGACGGACAAACAAACAGACACACACACTTTCCCATTTATAATATTAGTATGGATTACCCGCAGAAATTATTTTTCGACTCAAAAATTAACTTTTTTTTATGTATGTACTTTGTATGTCAGGACATGATGCCGAATATTATACGGATTCCCACTATTTTTGCCACATCTTTCGACTTTTTATCCAAAAATAGTTAGTAAAGTATTTGCATCTGCATGTTTCATTCTTAAAATACTATAAGATACATAGAATATGGAACATCGAATGTGCACAGGCAGACTATGGTTTTCCCAAACGTATACAGCGTGTGGATTCCATACGAGCGTATTACGAATCGTATAGGATAATATTTTTTTAGAAAGTGTTTTTAATTAAGAGTACAGATGTAGTGCGAAAAGATTTGCCTTCGAATTGTTACGGAAACGTACGAACGTGTCATGCTATTTCAGTCAGTCTCAGTACAAGATGTACTGACATTGACTGAACTAGTAACTGAACGATAATTATTTTTTTAATTCTGACTGAGCAGCAATGTACGCCGTCCAACTTAATTTGACATGACATAAACGTCATGTCGTAATGACAATTAGGTACCTACAGACACCGGCATAAATAAGTTATGATTTCTATACCTTGTCGTTTTTAATCATTTGACAATTTCGAATGACATTTCAAACACGACGTTAAAGTGACAAGGTAAAGAAATCATCACTTACCTATTTATGCCGGTGACTGTACGCTAATTGATGTGGACGTTATACATTACTTGCTGAATTATTATGTATGAAAAAAAATCTCATCTATTAAAAAAACCATGTAGTTTAGACTCCTTAGGTCCGATACTAATCATTATTAAGCTATGCGCCCGTATGGAACACACACGCTGTATAACACGTTTGTTACCCTATTGTCAACTAATGTAAAAAAACAAAGGATATAATCCAGTTAGTGCCAAAAACAATTCGTTAAGCCATTTTCGGCTCATCATTGATTAATCGCCCAATTAGTTTTCTCATTCAAAAGTATACAAGATAGATTACCCGATTCATTCCATTATTACCGTAGCATATAAAAGACTTCGCAAATAAGACATCAACTACTCATTTGTTTTTTTTTTGCGACGTCAGTCATCTGTTTAAACCAAAGATAAGTTTACAATAAGAACTGTCAATATTTGTTTATGATTTAGATAGCGCAGCGAGACGCTTCTTAATGAGGGCACTTATTTTACTAGCTGTATATCTAGTGAGATATGTACATACGTACATACATACAAATCATACAATCACGCCTGTATCCCATAAAGGGGTAGGCAGAGCACACGAAACGACCAAAGCTTCAGTGCCACTCCTGGCAAATAAGGGGTTGAAAGAAAACGAAACTGTGACATTGCAGTGACAGGTTGCCAGCCTCTCGCCTACGCCACAATTTAACCCATATCCCATAGTCGCCTTCTACGACACTCACGGGAAGAAAGGGGGTGGTGAAATTCTTAACCCGTCACCACACAGGTGAGATATACTTATGTACTTCAAATAAAATTGCTTAAGCTGCAAAGTATTTTAAAGTAGATCAAAACAGTTTAGGGCCTGTTTACTTTCTTCATACTTATAATATTCATTATATGAATAATGTTGGTGGCCTAGCAATAAGAGCGTGCGACTTTCGATCCGGAGGTCGCGGGTTCGAACCCCGGCTCGTACCAATCAGTTTTTCGGAACTTATGTGCGAAATGTCATTTTGATATTTGCCAGTCGCTTTTCGGTGAAGGAAAACATGGCGAGGAAACCGGACTAATTCTAATAAGTCCTAGTTTACCCTTCGGGTTGAAAGGTCAGATATATGGCAGTCGCTTTCGTAAAACTAGTGCCTGCGCCAAATCTTGGGATTAGTTGTCAAAGCGGACCCCAGGCTCCCATGAGCCGTGGCAAATGCCGGGATAACGCAACGAGGATGTTGTGAATAAATTTGGACAATCCTCAATTTTTCGTGACATTCTTGCTATTGAGTATCGTATTACTCATGATAACTGCAAAGTTCTAAGCAACTCGTTATTTTTTTAATGCGATGGAAGACAGACGAGCAGACAGATCGCCTGGTGGTAAGGGATCACTGCCGCCCATCGACACCCAAAACACCAGAAGGGTTTGCGAAGTGTAAGAGCAGGACTCAAGTCCTCGATTTGGAAGTCTACATCGTTACCGCTAGATACAATACAATACAATACAAATACTCTGTATTGCACACCTCAATACAGGAAACAACATAGTAAGTATAAACAACAAAATAAGAGGTAAAACAAGAGGCGGTCTTATCGCTAAAGAGCGATCTCTTCCAGTCAACCTAGGTAGTGGAGAATAATAAATTTAACCTTGTAAGTATTAGGTGTACTAAATGTAGACAGAGGAAATCTAGCACAAACTATACTACGCAAAACAATATACTACACACATAAAAATAAAATACAATACATAAACATACAAATACATAATTATATACAACAAAATACATGCCAGCTATAGGGGACATGAGTCTATCAAGGTATCATTGATCAGATAAAAAGTGAAGCTTGAGAAGTGTCTTAAAAGAAGTAGGAGATTGAGCGCGTCATATATTTAGGGGTAGGGAATTCCAAAGCCGCACAGCTTGAAATGTAAAGTTAGGAGTTTTTATAGAATTTAGACGATCTTCTTTACTTTGTGTATGTACCTACAATTGTACAGTGGGCTGCAAAATTGCATGGAGAAATTATGAATGAATTCATTAATAACTTCGCCATGCGTTTTTGCACATCACTGTACGTTGTAGATACGTACATCGCCATACATTATAATTTAGGTGTCTTTATTGCAAACCTATTATTTCGCAATAAATGTTGTTCAAAATAAGAAGGCTCTTGTAATACAGAGGTTTAGTCGTCAGAGCGATTGCATATCATTATATTCAAGTCACGTCCGGTGTTTCTGGGTGCTTTGTGACACGATTCAAAAGAACATGCGTATGATATATTTACCGGCACAATTTTGCTATAAATTACATTTGCATACGCTATACGGAAAACAATACTAACATGGAGTAAATATTTTTAGGGATGTGGAAAGAAAGGAAATGAGGTCTTGTTTCCATGTTTGTTTTTTTTATACTACGTCGGTGGCAAGCAAGCATACGTTCCGCCTGATGGAAAGCGGTCACCATCACCTATGGATGCCTGCAACTCAAGGAGTGTCACGTGCGCGTTGCCAACCCATTAGAAATTTGTACACTCCTTTTTGCTGTTTTAAGTACACGGCAAAAAAGAGTGTAGGTACAAGTTCTAAGGAGGGTTTCGGATTGTTTTCACAGTAGACATCGCTTTTAACAACACTACATGAAACTTGACTTATTGAAACCTCCTTAATATGATGCTGGCGTAGGGTTGCAAATAGAAAAAAAAAACATGTTTTTTTTTTTAATTATAAAATGGGCTTAAAACATGGAAAAAAACCAAGCACCATGGTTTTTTTTTCTAAATATGGTTATTTTTCAGATGAACAAATAATACGACAATAACGGTTTTTCGTGATTTGTGACGTTTCAATAACAATAACGTACATTTTAATTCGATAAACATGCAAACGTTTATTGGGGAATCCCCGATGCGGCGTGGAGCGTGGAGAGGCGGTGGTGTTGCCAACAGTAAATAGCGACGACTACTAACTACAGATAGTATAAATGTTAGTTTTATAAAACCAGAAATTAATGTTAGTAAATTAAATTTCGTTTAATAGTTAACATAAAGTCTAAAAACCCATATAAAAGTATTAACTGTTTTGCAAATTATAAGATTTCGTCCTTTAGAAAAAAAACATACTTCAGAAAAAAACTGAATTTTTTTCACGGTTTTTTATTTAATGTTTTTTTTTTGGCTGGCGATACTGACACTATGCAAGTATTATACAGACACTATGATTTTTAGCAGTTTTGTTTATAAAGTATGTACATTTGTATCATTTGTTTTATTTTAATCAGGGGAATATTTCCAGCAATTTTGGAAATCTTCCCGGGAAGAATGGGAATATGCCCGGGAGTACCTATAGGGAATTCACTTTTCAGCATAAGTTACACGGTCTAATATCTTGTTTTTTTTTACGTAATCCTAGAAAATAAAATAATTATGTATAAATACAATGTCAATATTCCCCTATATTTCCGTTGAGGGGGAATATTCCCTGGCACGTTTCCGCGAGTAAACGCGAGTAATTTGTATAGCCATAGTTATAGTGACATCTAGCGACAATCACGTGTCAATCACGCGTCAAACAGCGTGAATTATCAGTACCACTACTCGATACTAGGTGTCAATAGTGTCTCGTCTGTCAAAAATTTAATATTAGAACACTTTACAACTTACATTACAAGCAGAAAGAATTGAAAACAGAATACTGATTTATACTATTGTAATATTAGCTAAAAATTGGTGAGCATTAGACTTTTCGTTCGTCGCGACATCCATTGACAAGTAGCAGTACTGATTTACGCTAGTTGACGCGTGATTGTCGCTAGATGTCACTATAACTATGCTCGCATTTACTGATGTATGGAGTTAAAACTCTTCCCTTACTTATTCCTCTATGGAAATCATCATTTCAGTGGTGACGGGTTCCTCCCGTGGGTGTCGTAGAAGGCGATTATGGGATATGGGTTAAATTGTGGCGTAGGCGAGAGGCTGGCAACCTGTCACTGCAATGTCACAGTTTCGTTTTCTTTCAACCCCTTATTTGCCAAGAGTGGCACTGAAGCTTTAGTAGTTTCATGTGTTCTGCCTACCCCTTTATGGTATACAGGCGTGATTGTATGTATGTATGTATCATTTCAGTCTCGTACTTCACCGAGCAAATCATAAATGCCTTTCATAACAGTTACTTGCCTACTATAAATATAAGTAGGTATTCTTTGTTTACAGAGAAGAGTTTTTTTTTAAATTTAATTTCTTAATTGGTTAATTTTGTGTGTTAATGATAATTTAATTTAATGTAATTTATTTATAATTTTGATTTTAAGTTTAATATTTAATATTTATAAACTATGTATGAGCAATTAGCTTGAAACAAATGAATTTTATTTTTTAAAATGGACCACGTTTGTGTTAAATAAACGGTCGTATGATTTCCTCTCTTAAATCATTTCTGTTATCCATTTACTTACATGCCACTTTATGCGTTTTATAAGGGGTATCACGTGTATTTATATCTCAGAGATAGCGAACAACATAGCAATAAAACTGCAGTTTAAATATAGTTTGTAATCATATTACTGAGTAACTATAATGGGATTATGACATTCGACATGGCACTTTTGAGCCGTCTCGACACAAACACAAATTTCTTGGTTCACGGTCAATTTCACTAGACTTGTATGTATTGACCGCGATATAGACCGCGATTAGGTACCCCTCAGGTGCCGTAGCCGACTGGCATTTCTGCGATGCGAAACGAAAACGAAACGCTACGAAAGGTAGTTTGGCTCTGTCACGCCAATACGTAAGAGCGATAGAGATAGATATCTACGAGCGTTTCGTTTCGTGAGCGTTTTGTGAGCGCTTGTGCCATTCGGCTACGTACCCAGATCATATAAATATAAAGCGGACAAGTCACCCGCGGACATGTCGTTAGTCTCGTAGTTGTTAGCTCATTGAGCATACAGATGTCGTTGTGTGCGTGCGTGATGATGATGACACGATTCGCCATTCGTTTGCATGTACCTACACACACATGGAAATAATGCGCGTGTGTTGTGCAATATGAGCATAGGAGCATCCATCTACGTGTGTGTTTTGTGTGCGTTCGAGTAGGTACTTGCGACAGGTGTATTCAATATGGCATGCACCTACACACACATGGAAATAATGCGCGTGTGTTGCGCAATAAGAGCAGAGGAGCGTCCATCTACGTATGTGTTTTGTGTGCGTTCGAGTAGGTACTTGCGACAGGTGTATTCAATATGGCATGCACCTACACACACATGGAAATAATGCGCGTGTGTTGCGCAATAGGAGCAGAGGAGCGTCCATCTACGTGTGTGTTTTGTGTGCGTTCGAGTAGGTACTTGCGACAGGTGTATTCAATATGGCATATACCTACCTACACACACATGTAAATAATGCGCGTGTGTTGCGCAAAAGGAGCACAGGAGCGTCCATCTACGTGTGTGTTTTGTGTGCGTTCGAGTAGGTACTTGCGACAGGCGTATTCAATACAAATCGCCCGGCATGTCCGATCTCCTTTCTTGCTAATATATCTGTGGTATTCCCGGTCTATACCCCGGTCTAGTGCAATGTCGTCACAGTGTGGGCGATGCCTCGTTACCCGGTGACAGACCGCGCAATGAGAGGAGTTCAGAGCAAGGGTATATTCCTGTTATCACAGTTAAGGTACGGTACGGACCAGTCGTTAGTTGGTGATATGGAATGTATTTTTTTTAGGCTATTCCACAGACTTTAGTATGCGTACCAAATAGCAGACATAAATGCGTTAATTTTGGCTCGATAGTACAACTATTGTTATCATCAGCCCATCCGTCTATTTGACCCAATTTGTCCAGTTTATTTGTTTATATTAAATATAATGTCTTAATTTATTTAAGACGTCCAAGTTTTTGTAATTTATTACGTAGGTATGTTGTGATTAATTTATAAATATTGCTACCTATTGAATATATTTTATTTTCAAAGTAATAGAAATCAATATACACCGTGTTTCACTTAACACTAAAAACCTGAAAACTGTTTGTTTAGAATCGAGAGTAGAATCGATTGAGCTATATCTTGATGGGGGTAATATTTTTTGTTTTAATTTGTATTATTAGTTATTGTTTACGTGCCCATTCTACAAATTTGTAATACAACATTGTGCATATCATATTGTTAGAGGTTGTATACCTTTTTCAGTATTTAAGGGTATTAATACTGGCTGGTTACTTGGACGATTATTTTTTCCGCTACGAGACAGACGTTGTGCGTCAGTTTAATTTTAAAGTTTATCATAAGTCATAACAAATTGAACTCGTACCTAATTACAACCTTGTCATTTTGAATTTTAGGTTTAAATTTGCTTACTGAGTCACCTCTCCAATTTGAAGTTTACTGTGACACAGGTTAAAGTGCTTTACATTGACATAGCTGTCTATTGGTAAACCTTATGTCGTTGCAGTAACGTACACAATTAAACAGTTTGAAGGTTTATGATGGTAGCTAGCAATTATTTTATTGAGTGTAGAGTTAAAAGCCGAGTAGAGCTGCACAGAAAATTTAAAACTCAATTTAAAAAAATAATAATCATCAGATTAAAAAATGAACATTCTAGATACGTTTAAAAAAATAAAAATCAGTTGGGGTGTCTGAGCTTTTGAGTGATACCGGAAACACCGTGTAGATGAAGTAATTTGCATGTAGTTTTATTGTAAAATAAAATATATTCAATGTTATGATATATATCTACAGTCATTTACTACAATAAAATACATATGTTAATCAAATTAATGAAATTAGAACTATTACCTGTTTCTAAACTAATCTGTAATGTTATAAAAATAAATCTTACAAGTTAGCTATACATTTATAGTATTTAGTAGTTATACATATAAGTATAGCAAACGAACTAAAGTGCAAAATAATGTCAAAATAAAAACACTCGTGTAAAGGTTTACATTTCAAATAATCTTTGGCAAATCAGAACATTAAATTCAAAAGTGAACAAAACAGTTTAAAATGCCATTACAATAAAAAACGTTATGCATCTCATGACTAAGTATTACAATTAGCCCAAAAGTGACAGAAATATAGGTAATTTACATTAGGTCATACATAGGTCATCATACTCATCATCATTATGATCATCATAATATCTTTGTTTACGAAAAAGATCATCAGGCAGGATGCAACCATCGTATACACGTCTTAAATAGTTATTTCATTGTTTTTTGGTAATTCATTTCATGGATACTTATGGCCTAGTAAGTTGTTAAAATTTGCATGCGACTTTTTTTTTTAAGTAGTCGCACATAATAATGTATGTAAGTACCTAATAACATTTTCAGTTCAGTCCCATATGTTGCATTTCTTTATTTGTTTACAAAATGAATAAATGGTTTACTGGAAGAGATCCCTCAAAGGGTTCGCCTTTGTTCTTCACATCTTAATGTATGTTATTTTTAATGTGTTTTTGTACAATAAAGAGTTACTATGACTACTACGACTAAATAATGAAGTTCATCCGGTTAAACTTACACGCTGATAATATCTTATAACCTAGGGAGGGAGGGAGGCAACAGGTGACCCTCGCGCCGGCAGCTTTCTCGCGCAAAGAATTGCTATTGCAATACAGCGCGGGAATGCTGCCTGCGTGATGGGCACCTTGCCGAGAAGCCAGGGCTTAGACTTTTAGGTATTTTTATTTTTTTAGATAGGTTTAGTTTTAGTTTTCTAAGTCTAGTATAATTTTAATAGTATAATTTAGGATACTAGCTTTTCCCGCGCAGGGCTTGGATACCGGTTAAATTTTCAAACCGTTATCATGTACTTGCGGACAAACCTTAAAATTTCATTTTCGCTCGAAAAACCGCTATTTTTAAACCGGTTTTTAGGAGAACTCTTTCATAATGGTTTCGTTCGATTAACCGATTTAGAACAAAATAAACCAAGAACAAAGTAATACTGTTCGAACCAAACAAAAAACTCGCCACTTGAACGTAGGTATTTAGGTGCGTCTCGTAGCTCGTCGAATAAACCGGTTTATTTCGGTTAAAATAAAGTTCTCATAACGATCGCGTTCTTTAAAAAGTTCGGAGTAAAATCGAAATAAACCGGTTTTAACCGGTAAAAAATAAACCGGTTCCAAGCCTTGGCTTGTTCCCGCGGCTTCGATCGCATTAGAAAGAGACAAAAAGTAGCCTATGTCACTCTCCATCCCTTTAACTATCACCACTTAAAAAATCACATCAATTCGTCACTCCGTTTTGCCGTGAGAGACGGACAAACAAACAGACACACACACTTTTCCATTTATAAAATTAGTATGGATTACATTTTCTGCTAAAAAGAACATTTTGAGCCAGAAGTGCCAGAACTATATAACGAGTGAAAGACTACAACTCAACGAAATAAATGTATACATTTTATACCATATCGGAGCAAACACGCATACGGCCAGCATGATGGTAAATAGTCCCCGTAGCCTATGGACGCCTGCAAGTCCAAAGGCCTTAACCGTACCGACCCACTAAACCCCTAATATATGTATTTGTTTTGAAATAGGTATAATTTATCATCAAATAAAAAGATTTATACCTAGTTATACATTTATAGTTTGAAGGGCTATTGACCCAGAAGCCTAGTCTTGATTTTCATATCGCCTAATAACGAGCCAAATATTTGAGATATTGGCGGGAAACATGAACTTTTGTGTGTTTAAGATCTCTGATAAGGCAGTTATAACCTTTAACACGGTCAACACCTGTTAACGGTTCCTATAGGTACCAAATAAACGTTATATTTTCATATTTAAAGCCTGTAGCGGGGGTGCGCGGTGAGTGAAGGGAAACCTAAACCGAGGTGTAGATAGACTTATATTTATAGAGCCTTTACAATGACGACGAAACTGACGCGTTCCCCAACCAGTTAGTGTGAGAGTGTGAACTGGAGCGGAAGCACGTTTGCTAGACGTTACTTTTCTATAGTGCGTAGTTCCACGAGGAAAGCAGGAAGCAGGGGACCATAGGAAAGTATTGTCCGTAACTAAGATTCGATACATATCAAGTTTCAACCGGCGAACCTAACCAAATCGGGAAAAATCTTAACACCGCGATGTACGAATTCTATGGGATGCGGTCAGCGCCATCTAGCGGTTTTTTTGGTAACTAAACCGATGTCGCCGCTCGGCATTGGTCGGTGTAATATCTGGTGATGTTACAAGCCTGATTAGAAATATATGACTACGCGCTATGTTGCGGAATTTCATTAGGACTATTTTCTTCATACTAAACTGAACTGTCACCCCATGACATCAAAATAACAGCGCCCTCCTGTCAATATAGATTCTGGTCAGGGTACGTAGCCGAATGGCACAAAAGCTCACGAAACGCTCACGCAACGAAACCGTCGTAGATATCTATCCCTATCGCTCTTGCGTATTGGCGCGACAGAGCCAGACTACCTTTCGCGGCGTTTCGTTTTCGTTTCGCGTCGCAGAAATGCCATTCGGCTACGACACCAGGCTTTATCTACTAAAGCTAATTCACGAAGGCTCAATCAGTTTTTGAGCAGTTTTCAAAAAGTTTGTAAATAGCCACGTCAGAAAATTTTAATTGATCCTATTTAGCTACCAACATTTAGTAATATAGGTAAGTCGACTTTCGTAAGATATATACAGGACAATTATTGTTATAATTAAGAAAATATAGATACTAGAGAACTTTAATGACGAAATAAAACTTACTAAAATCTCAATTCATCAAAAAAAACTTGGTAACAAAATAGGAATAATAAAAACAAATTTAACTTTTTCCTTAACTTTTGTACAAACTTTTTGAGAACTGCTGTTTTATGATCACAAGCCCAATTCTTAATTAGATTTTTCCAATCGAACAATCGATATTATATCGATATCGAGATGTTAGAGGAAAAAGGAAAATCGTTTACAATTTCTTGCAGCAAAAGTCTCTACCAATACAAGCCAGTGTAATTTACATATGGCACCACCTGTGCGGCATTCGGTTACGACGAATATTGTGCTTATTGACTATGTTTTGCTACCGGTTATAAAAGAAGATTTCTTAGAAATCGTTACTTTAATTCAAATCCTATAATCTACACCTTAATAATTTCATTTTAATCAATAATTTGGTCTAAGTAACATTTTTTTCGTGATTCCTGAATAATACTACCTATTAATAACCTTTTTAGGGTTCCGTAGTCAACTAGGAACCCTTATAGTTTCGCCATGTCTGTTCGTCCGTCCGTTCGTCCGCGGATAATCTGAGTGACCGTTAGCACTGAAAAGTGGGGAGTGTTTTTGTTTTTCATTTCAACCCTAACAAGTGATATATTAATATTGTCTTCGGTTACCGCGATAGTTACTCATGAAATAAAACTATGGAAACGGATTAAATCGCGTATAATGAATTTAAAATACATCCCGACGTTTCGAACTCTTTACAGCGTTCGTGGTCAACGGGTGACTGAGGAAAAATTAAAATGTGCAAAAGCTACCCACTTACAAGAAATATTAACGAACCATGACCACAAATAATATAGATTTCTAAGGCAGGTTCACTCACCAGGCAGGCAGGCAGGTTCGGGATGTATTTTAAATTCATTATACGCGATTTAATCCGTTTCCATAGTTTTATTTCATGTGATATATTGTTGGATAAGTATTTAAAATGAATACGGGTTTACTAAAATCATTTTTTGATATTGTTAATATTTTCGGAAAATTATATATATTTATAACTTTGTAAAGGCTTTCTAGGAAAAATATTTTGAACTTGATATGTTGAACACGTTTTGAAAAAAAATACGGGAACTACGGAACCCTACACTGTGCGTGGCCCAACACGCTCTTGGCCGATTTTTAATTTATTTATATCAAAAAAAAGTTACGTTTGTCGGCGAAACGCTTTTTTCACAAATGGATTTTCATAAGATTCGCTTACACAGTAGACTGGCGTTTTCATTTACTCGTATATTACAATACTATTTGACGCGTTAGCTGATCAAGGATCTAAGACAAGTGTTCAATCGTTCACGCTTTGTATCGTATCATAGTTATCTTTGTCTCTCTCTCTCTCTCTCTCTCTCTCTCTCTCTCTCTCTCTCTCTCTCTCTCTGTCTATCGTCCGTGTTAATGCGACAGAAAGCAGCAACAATAACCGCACGTGAACAATGAACCACTTGTCTTCACACCCTGCGCAGACGACTGGCTCACAGCCAAGCACTCACAAGACCAGACATACGAACGACAATACATTTTACATCTAACCTCGACAGAGCTAGACGCATAAACGACAATTCTTTTTACATGCTCCCCTCATCTGTATTCCCGGGCGAATACAATCTGGGTGAATTCAAGTCAAGAGTGAATAGGCTGTTACTGAACCAGTGAGCTACAACCTCGGCCTTGTCGTCACTTTCCATCAGGTGCGACTAAGGTCAATCACTGGCCAGTTTATAATAAATAAAATAAAAATAATAAATAATAAATCTCTTACGTCAGCCAATGCGCCGAGAGGACAACGCATGCCGTTTCAATACTGATTGTGAAGTCGAAAACAAATGTAATCAAATTTGTTGGTTTCTACGCAAACAGCGCACTACTATCAAACACCAACAGTGGACCAAAGCAATCTAGCATCTTGAGCCAATGCTAGTCAGAGTTCGTATGGCTATCATCGTCATCCTTTTCCACAGGCATTTTCCACAGCTTATGGGAGCCTGGGCTCCGCTTTGACAACTAATCCCAAGATTTCGCGTAGACACTAGTTTTACGAAAGTAACTGCCATCAGATCTTCTATAATCGCTTATAACAATCACAATAAATAATATACAAAGACCATTGCCCCTTCCACGTAGCAACTCTACCTCAAGGTCGCAAAGACCATTTTTTAAAGTTTTATTATTTATTTTCGTGTCAACTGTGATCAGGGTACCTAGCCAATGTCACATCCGCTTACACTTCGTAAGCGTTTCGTTGCTAGCTTTCCCTATCGCTCTTCTGTAGTTGCGATAGAGCTACACTGCGTCTCGATGACCTGCGCTTATCGTCAACTATTGTCACTTCGGCGATGCTGTCAATTGAGGAGGCACACTGACATTTTACCCCGCCAGGCGGCGCCTGTGCAAGTGTCTAGGCATGTCACTGTCATTCATATGTGAGAGATAGAAATAACATATCCTCTTTTCGCTCTCACGTATGGACTAATAGGGTGGCGCCATCTGTCATAACCTCTGAGTGTGCCTCCTCATTGCGTTTCAATCGCAACGATGCGTTAACAATTGTCACTTTGGCTAGGTCGGCAGGTGGCCGCGATCCATCAGAGTGAAATATGCGGATTACGGATGCTTGTGAACGGAGATCTGAGACAGCTATGATAGAAATTGTATCTGAATGTGCAATTATAATAAATTTCAGTCACAAAATTACTTTTTCCCCTCACTAGCTCGGAAACACGTGTTTTGTCCTTTAATACAAGCGGGTAAAAACGCATTTTATCCACTAGTGGGTAAAGTAATTTGACCTTGAATAAAGTCAAATTAACTGCTTTAAAATTGATAAAAGTAGGTGAATCTAGTAATTAAGATGATTTACCACCTGTGGAACTACTGGAAGCAGTGATAAACGCATTTTTTGCGTTGTAGTTTCCTCGCTATAGTGAGGGAAAAAGTTGTGTGTTACACTCGGGTGCAAATGTATTTTACTTCTCGTGTGTTAAAATACAACTTTGCCCCCTTGTATAACAAATAACTATTACACGTGTGTAGCTTTTAATTTTATAATTTAAGGACATAGTCGAGAGCGTTTGTATGGAAAATTTACCCCTCCTGTATCGTCTTAAACTGACCTCCAACGTTTCAGGGACGGCGTTGTCCCCGCGGTGTCGAAGGAGACCACAAAATCATCAGTGTGTTAAATCAGTGTTGTGTAGTAATGCTTCTGAAGGTGAAGCAAATATCGTGATTCACGTGATTGATCACTTTTTTAAATAGGTGACGTCACCAGTAAACTGAGATGATATTTGAAAAGCTGGTGAGCTTTAAAGAAAACGTCCAATACCCAAAGGTAGTCTGGAAGAGATCGCTCTTAAACAATAAAACCGCCTGTTGTTACCTCTGTTTAATATGTTTTTGTTTCTCGTGCGTTACTTGTAAACTGTGTGAGGTGTGCAATAAAGAGTATTGTATTGTATATGTCATAATATCATAAACAATATCTATTTCGCCACATCCACAGTGCATAGTTTGTAGCTTTGTTTATTGGCACACCATTGTGTAAAATCTTTATTTGAAACTAGCATTTCAGAATTGTTACAGCTTTGTCACGGATCTATGACAGTCGTGGTAAAAATAAACACACCTAACTAGCGGCGTTACAATAATGTTTACGAATGATTTATGAGCTGTGTTTACAATTGAAGGAGAATTCTTTGTACACCCACCGATCCTCACACAATTAGCTACATAAGAGTCTCTTACGAGTGAGATATTATGCGACCTGCAGGGATAAAACTTGAAGAGTGAACAGGCATCTTCTGGGCGAGCTCACTCCATCGTAGGCCACGTCTTTGCCTTTGGCTAGTCTGTGGCTAAGAGTAAGCCCATTTATAATAAATAAAAAAAAATCTGACAGTTAGCTACCTTCGCTAAAGATAACGTCGTAAATATTTTAGTAAAATATAGCCTTCTAAAATGTCCTCCGTTATCGTTCTAATAATTCTGTACAAACTTAGACCTAGTTCGTTCTAACCCGCACGATTCCAACCAAGTGTTCGAGAATTTGCTCAAAACTTGGCTTTTAGTTCGTTCTAACCCGCACGATTCCAACCAAGTGTTCGAAAATTTGTTTTTAGTTTTTGCTATAGCAGTTTTCTTCTAGATTTGATTAATTAAATCGGAACTATTACTACTTCTACGAAATTTTAAATAATATTTTCTATGCAATTTAGAGAGATTTGAAGTCACGTAAATTGTAAGTTAGTTTCAGAAATGTGTGAAAAAAAGCGCTCAAAAATTAAATAAATTCGACGTAATCTAGACAAAAACATATGTTTATGAAGGCGCTAAATTAAAATAGAACAATAGAGCCGTAACGTTCTTGAGACTCATAAATGTCGGACGAACGGGTAAAGCAATGAAACGCCGTTTCAGCTGACTGTTTATATCGTAATAACTACTCTTACCTACTTACTACTGAGGAGACGGATTCATATATCTTGTACGTAAAACAGAAAACATTTGTGTGTAGTATTTGAGCCCAACCACCTTTGGAGTCTAATACTCAAACATTTCACTTACAAAAATCATTTGATTGTTGTAGTTACTAGCAAGGATGATTTATATAGGATTTACAATCTTCATACTAAGAATCGTACCTCATTTTTTAGCGCCACCTATTAAGACGATACGGTAGGGTTCAATTCTCCATACAAACGCTCTCGACTATTTCCTCCCTGGTTTTTGAAGATAGAGCAATGATTTTTTCAGCACAGATTATTATTATTTTTATCTGTGTCGGACCGTTTTGATTTTTTTGATATTCTGCTTTTTAAAGATTCTAGAACCAATCAAAAATTTCCAAAAACGGCCTTTTTCATTATGGCGCAAAAAAGGTGTGATACTCAAGATTGGTAACAATTAACCAAAAAAGCTAAACGATTCGACAAAGATTATTTCATTGTTATTCAGATTCTCAAAGTTCGTTCCGATTGATTAAGTTTTGAACGAGGAAAGAGTCGAGAGCGGAATTTGACTGAGTTGTTCTTAATGGACAATTTTTTTGCGATAAATCTAGTTAATAACACTTGTATATTGGACTAAAATTCCCAAGTTCAAAGGGGGGCTCCTTTCCATTTTAGCATTTTCGCTACCGTATCCTCTTAAATACTATCATAACTATGATGGCTATTTTTTTTTCAAAATGTGTATTGACGTGATATCATGATATTAAAATAAAGAAAAATGTCATTTGTTCTTATAAAAAATAAAAACACGCAAAAATATTTGAGAAAATAATACTCCCATTTATTTTATCCCGTTTATTGTAAGCCTTTGTATGTTGTGTTGTGGATACAAATTATAGTATTTTATGCAACAGGCGTTTAAAGGAGGTCAAAAAAGACGAGTGGCGTGGGTAACAATTTGAGGCGAAGCCGAAAATTGTTATTAAGACGCCACGAGTATTTTTTGACTCAGTTAAACACCGTTGCATACAATACTTTTTCTACGACCATGCACATACTTTTGAATAGTTTTCTAGAATAACTTTCGTGAAATTCGCACTGTTTCCTACAAGTATTTTGACTTGTCCTCTGCAATGTTTCTGCACTCACCCTGTCGCTCGCACTCCCCCGCGCCGCCGCCCGCCCCCGGCCGGCGCCCCGCGGCCCGCTATATCCCTTAACGGCTACCTAACAATGCTGTAAGAGCTATATCGTATGCGTGGGTACGCGGGGCGCCGGCCGGGGGCGGGCATCTTTTATGTAGGGTTTTAACAATCTATGCACGACACGGTAAATGACGAATAACAACACGGGAGTAGAAAAAGTTATTTATCTATCTATCTGTCTATCTATCTAGCATAAGGAAAGGTTTCTTTTTACTCCCTGAAATAGCCCAATTTTTGTAATTATTTAAAGGGCTTTCTTTATGTAGGACTAAATCATTTACATAACAACTTCGTATTGTGAGATTATCCCATTAAAAATTCAAAAATAAACCAAATAAGTATTACCAAGGACGATACATAACTGACAAAATCCGTACAAAAAAGTGTACCCCTGAAATGAACTTTTAGGGATAAAACTAGATGGCGCTGTTTCGCAGCCTGGAAGTGGCAATAATCATATTTTCCACAAATATTTTTGCGTGTTTTTATTTTTTTATAAGAACAAATGACATATTTCTTTATTTAAATATCATGATATCAAGATAATACACATTTTGAAAAAAAAAATTGTAGGCATCATTAGTGTAGTTATGATAGTATTGAATAGGGGCGCTAAAAAATTGAGGTACTATTCTTAGTATGAAGATTGTCAATCCTATAAGTATATAAATCATCTTTGGTGTAACGTAACACATTTTATCCTTTTCTGTACAAATGTGTTGTATTTACAAAAAGTATTCACGTTCGTAGCAGCCACTGTGTGATATTAATATAAGCTACGGCGTAGCAAGATATAATTACGTAGAGCAACTGAAGTAACATTGTTCTTTGGTATCGGAGGCAGGTCCCAAGTACCAAACTGATTTGAATATTAATAAACATCAATTATAGATCTCGATATGATATGGATTTCAAAAGTAAAGTTTTTGTTTGAAGACACGTCACTATTGACACTAATAGATCGGTATACCGCAGTGGCATTTTAGTCACATCACATCTTATTAAGAATCATCATTGTTTGAATACGGCAGTTCGTTTCCGTCTGTGGTTACCTGGTTACCGGCGTGTTCTATTAAGATAGTTTATTCTAAATTTTTTATAATGATATCGTTCATATTCGTTAAGAAAAACCGATCGTTTAATTTGAAATATTAAAACAAAATACTAGTATACCTAATCTTTTTCAAAAATCTTTATTACTACTTTTTACTACAGCTTTTAGGGTTAGTATTTGGTATCCATTAATTTTGTATCACTTATTTTTATGAGCTACTTACGCTGATCGGTGTTCACAGTTGAATCAATGTCGTTTCAAAACAAAACAAGATAAAAATATTATAAAATTGTTGACACGAAATCGGCCTCCAGTTGCGTGCGGGCAGTTTCCGGCAGAAATAAGTATTGTTCAGTAATCACATCCGAACGACGAAATGTCATGTTTACTTACTATGATATTTTTATTATTTACTCTCATTCTGTGGAATGGTTCTTTACATTTAAGTCTTTGCTTTTATTAATGTATTTTATTGTATGTTTATGAAATCTTTCTGCGGGATTTAAGAATAAAATCAGTCACCAACATTTTCGCGGATAAGTCAAACTGTAGATATGTACATTTAGCACTCCATACTAGTGGGGTAATTACTGGCAGATTTGTATGGACGACCTTGCAAAATGTTCGCAAAGGAAACCACTTGGCACAGTTGTTCCTTGGGTCATTCTGAGCTATTTAAGCCCGGTTGACACAAGTACCCCCCGACAGATAGATTTTTCCATTCACCACACCTATCAATTTCTTAGCGTAAAAAAGAAAACATGTTTTCTACTTTTTGAAATGAAAACATGATTTTTAATATATTTTTTGGGCTCTATATAAAATATAATATGTCTATAAGTGCGTATAAGGATATTTTCTTTTAACACAAGGCTACCTAATTTACTTAGGTTAGGTGTCTATTATTTATAAATGCATCATAATTAGTCACGAAATGCATAAGAATATTTCCTTTTCCGAAATAAAGCAAATAAAGCCATATCCATCAAACTAGTCCCTGAGTCATACTAAAAGACCTACTTACTTAAATAAAATGAATCATTTTATGCTGTGCAATTGTGAATTATTAATATTATTCTTAAACATTAATAGTCACACATACCTACATTACTTAATACTCTGAAAGTTATTGACACCTTTTTACAACCTATGTGACAAGGATAACATAATAATTAGAACACTTTTAGTACTACCACACCTCGGACACTGGCGATCAAATATATGAAAGAGGCGCGTTCCTAGCACACAGTCTAAGCTCGTGTAGGTGAACGCGTACTATGCTTGTATGAGTGAAATATGACAGATCGACTGTTCGCGTTTTTGACAGGCGGTAACTGTGAGGTAACCGAGAGGGGGCGGGCGGCACTTTCAGCGGAGAGCGGGAGTGGCCATACTGTACGATAGTACTCTTTATTATACTGTGGTACTACTGTCCTATAATATTTTTATATACCCCATATTGATGTCCCACTGCTGGGCAAAGGCCTCCCTTCGCTTTTTCCATTCGACTCTTACAATCGAAAACCCCTCCAAATTGGTTAAAATGCATTTAAGTCATCCCGCCATCCCCTTTTTGGTCCCATCATATTTATGAAATTTACTTATAATGGGGTCCCAGCGCGAACAAGTTGCTCACAGAAATCGCGAAGCATCTGTTTGAGGTAACTGGTGACTGAAGAGCTGGCGACTTCCTCGCACAACGTATCAGCATTGCGATACAGCGAGAAAAAATCGCCAGTATCCTTGGTACAAATGCCTCAAGCGCCTATTTTAGACATTAGCTAGTTTTTAAGTTTAGTCTTAGTTTCTCATATAATTATAAAAATATGTTCATGATTAATTTCCATTTATAATTTACTTATTGATTTCCGATATTCTTACTATAGAATAAAGCCTGTAATATTTACATTTCCTTTATGAAGCGCTGGTAGCCTAGCGGTAAGTGCGTGCGACTTTCGTTCCGGAGGTCGCGGGTTCGAAGTTTGAACACCGGCTCGCACCAATGAGTTTTTCGGAACTTATGTGAGAAATGTCATTTGATATTTGCCAGTCGCTTTTCGGTGAAGGAAAACATCGTGAGGAAACCGGACTAATTCCAATAAGGTCTAGTTTACCCTTCGGGTTGGAAGGTCAGATGGCAGTCGCTTTCGTAAAAACTAGCCTACGCCAAATCTTGGGATTAGTTGTCAAAGCGGACCCCAGGTTCCCATGAGCCGTGGCAAATGCCGGGATAACGCAAGGAGGATGATGATGATTTACATTTCCTTTATAAAACAAAGGTGAGAAACTAAGTGACTGAAGTTACAAGTGCAAGCGATGACCTATAACGATAAACAATCCACAATTTCCGTCATTCTTCATTCTGGCACGTTTTAGTTTGTAGCCGCCTTCGTGTGGTCGAACATGCGATATTTCATTACCAGCCCGTCGTGTAATTAATATGCCTACTTCATGTGCAACTCAAAAAGCGTTGTTTTATTCATGTGAGCCAAATTAAGAACAATAAAGAGGAAGAAATGTAAAAGGTTACTTGAATTTATGAGTAATAAAATAATGACTTTACTTCAAATTTAAACTAAACTGTGCAATAACAAAATAATTGCACTATAAACCGGCATTGTGCTATGCAAATCAGATTTTTTAAGCATATTTCTTTAAGGAGCGGCTAAAATGTATTGTCTTTCTGTATTTTTAGGTATTTAAAAGAAATTTATTTTTGCCTGTGTGGTGACGGGTTACGAATTTCACCACATCAGCTACCTGTTTTCTTCGTATTTGGTGGATGTCATAGTTAGAAAGGTGATTTATAGGGATATGGGTTATGGAGGGGACTTCCGGTTGGGAGGCCAGAGGCTGGCAACCTGTCACTGCAATGTCACAGTTTCTTTTACTTTCAATGTTATTTACCAAGAGTAATATTGATAGCTTATTTAGTAAGTTTCTGATGAAGAATTGTTCTCGAAACGCGTTTAGCCCCTTTTTGGGATACAGGCCGGTAGATTGTCTTGTAAAATGTATGTATGTATTTACAAGTGCTTTTTCGGGTACTTCTGCAACATTTGTTCGTCATATCACCTGGATGTTATTAAATAGTCGCAATTACCATCTATTTATAGTCATACTTGTTATAGAGGATTTTTGGCCAAAAGCTGCACTTTTAGATGGAAGCAAGCCGCTTTGCATCGTGATAGTAGACATCATAGTAAACGTTTTTTTCCGAGGATATCGAAATTTCATCCCTTCGGAAGCCGAGCGTGGCTTATGGCGGCATTAGGCACGGCACGAAGCATCGGAATGTACAAGCACCTCATTTAATGAGGAGGCACACTGACATTTTATCCCTCCAGGCCTAGACACTTGCAGAGGCGCCGTGCAAGTGTCTAGGCATGTCACTGTCATTAATATGTGTGAGAGAGAAAAAACATATCATCTTCTCGCTCTCACGTATGGGCCTTTGAGTGTGCCTCCTCATTGTTGTTTGAAACGTCAAAGCGGACCCCGAGCCATGACGAATACCGGAATAACGGAGGAGGGTGATGATGATGATGTTGCTTGAAACTGGGTATATTTTTCATCACTAAGAAGCGTCATACTACACCAACAGGCTAGTTTCCTATACTTGAAATAAAATATTTTATGCAGTGCACGAAATAAAGCACCACATAATTAGAAGAAAAATATGGACAGTAGTTATGTTTAACACAATTTCTATTTAATAAGTCAAAGAGAAAGATATAAAGTAAATGAATTGACCGTGACGTCACTCCTCAGTATTTCATAGTAATTCCATATTACCAAATCGTTTTGACAGTTCTTAAAAAGAAGCTGATTTGACCAGTAGGAAACTAGCCTACTGTACTAGAATCAATATATAGACAATTATATACCAGGAAATA
Source organism: Leguminivora glycinivorella (assembly GCF_023078275.1). Classification (NCBI taxonomy): domain Eukaryota; kingdom Metazoa; phylum Arthropoda; class Insecta; order Lepidoptera; family Tortricidae; genus Leguminivora; species Leguminivora glycinivorella. The sequence continues at coordinate 16,943,482 of NC_062977.1, forward strand.
CCAACGCACCTAAACTGTCTCTAGAGCAGCTTAGCGGCCCTAATCCACGCAAATGCCACGTCGATTCTTCACCTTCCCCTAATTGTATTAGCGGAATCTTCTTATGCATTATCTGTTACATAAATAAATGCCATTGTAGACTATGTCTACACGTAGGCTACGTCGATTCGAACTTCAAGATACAGCAGATATTAGCTCTAGTTACGATACGGATCCATGGTTTTCAAAGTTGTCCCCCCACTTTTTTGGATTTGGAAATTTTTATGTGGTTTTCACTCAGAATCGCGAGCTCTTTCAATCCTAATAGGAGAAAAAAAGTGTCCCAAGGTTTTTTTCCCTTTCCGTTACCATTTTTTCATAGATTTTGTATGACAGTAATGGAATGGAAGGTAGCGGTAGCGGTAGCGTGCCAAGCCAAGTTCAAGTAACAGAACTGGCGAGCAGCACCGTGAGTTATATTACACGAACCATTTGGAGCCACTTTTGACCCCCTCATAACTCAAAAACTTACATAAACGTGCATGTTACATTTTACATAAACGTGTCAAATTTGGCTCATATATTGAGACTTGCGAGATACATATATGCTTTAAATTTGATAAACACATCTCAAACGGTTATTCAGATAACAACGTCTAAAAGTCGTCACTTTTATCATATATTTAAGAGTATAGTCGACTTTCGTATTTATTAACTGAGATTAACAATTAGTTATTGTTTCAATATTTAGCGCATGTAATTTATCTACAGAAAGTAATGATATCGCATCAAAAACATAATTGTGAAATGAGAGCCAAGTTCAATAATATTATGATACCTTTATGCCTTGGTTGTTGACTTCAGCTAAAAAAGAAGTGAGATCTAAATGGGTGCCAAGTTCAATGGTCCGTCCTGAAATGTATTTATAACAACATAAAATATCATTTCTTCTTATTACTTAGGATAATGTATTGTAGCCTGAGGTCTGACTTGGCTAGTTTTCATATACAAATCATATTATAGCCCTCGCAAGTTCTAAACTTGTTACCTACTTCTTATTTTATTATTCCGAAATTTGGCTTGCTGGTAGAAACTAGTCATCGAACATAATAATTCGTATATGAGAACTCGCCAAGTCAGACCTTAGGCAGACTAGTATATTATCCATACTAATATTATAAATGGGAAAGTGTGTGTGTCTGTTTGTTTATCCGTCTTTCACGGGAAAACGGAGCGACGAATTGACGTGATTTTTTTTAAGTGGAGATAGTTGAAGGGATGGAGAGTGACATAGGCTACTTTTTGTATCTTTCTAATGCGAGCGAAGCCTCGGGAAAAAGCTAGTGTTTTATAAATGGGAAAGTGTGTGTGTCTGCTTGTTTGTCCGTCTTTCACGGCAAAACGGAGCGACGAATCGACGTGATTTTTTAGGTGGAGATAGTTGAAGGGATGGAGAGTGATATAGGCTACTTTTTATCTCTAGTACATATACATATAAGTATAGGCTCATTTTGTGTTTCGTCAACCTTCCATTTACATACCATGAAATGTAGACTCGTAAGTTAATAATCTGAACACTAATCAGTGAACCTTGTTTCCAGCCAGATCCTGTACCTGGAGCAGCAAACCTACGACATACCTTCAGACTATAACAGAAACATTCCACCTGGTGAGTTCTTACACTTTGACATGGTACAGCGGGGCAAATCTCGACTGCGGGACAATTGTAACTTGTAACTAATACATTTTTTCCATTATTATGATGTTGAGTTGTACATGTATCCACTGAACACGCCTAGCATATATAACCGGTGGTCACTCTATTTAATGTAAACATTGTAAAACATGGAAAAAATTGACCAGTCACATTCGCTCGCTCGAAGTTCTGTTTTATTTTGAAGGAAACGTATGAATTTCAAAGAATAGCTTTTCCCGGGACGTAAGACTAAGCTAGATCAATTTTTCACCTCAGAAAACCCCCACATAACAAATTTCAGCCAAATCGTTAGAGCAGTATCCGAGATCGCCGGTATATACCTATATATAAACAATAATCCATACTTCCATACTTACTATACTTACTAATATTATAAATGCGAAAGTAACTCTGTCTGTCTGTCTGTCTGTCTGTCTGTCTGTCTGTCTGTCTGTCTGTCTGTCTGTCTGTTACGCTTTCCCGCTTAAACCACGCAACCGATTTTGATGAAATTTAGAACAGACAATCTTTAGACCCTGAGACAGAACATAGGCTACTTTTTATTTCGAAAAAAAGGGATGAAGGGGTTGAAAAAGAGGTTGAAAGTTTGTATGGGATTTCTTAATTTTAAATGATAAAACCATGAAACTTTATATTTTAGCACTTGATAAGAAATCATTAAACATATATTTAAAGTCACATACAGGTCGAACGCGATTAATTAACATTATTTTTACCTTTAAAATAAACATGGTGGGAAATAAACATTAACTAAAAGCGGGTAGATTATATTTATTTGTCTACCCCGAACATTTATATAAATTAATATCGGGTAGTTTTGTGTTGTTTACATCTCCGGTGACATTTTGCTGGGACGTCAGTCTTCCGCGACCACGGCCAGTGCAACCTGGCCGAAACGTTGGGAAAAAAGGTAAAAATAATGTTAATTAATCGCGTTCGACCTGTATGTGACTTTAAATATGTGTACAAAGCGCGAGAACTTAAAGTGTTATATCATTAAACATCTTGATAAGGGATAGGGATAGGGATAGCGATAGCGATAGGGATAGTGATAGGGAAAGCGATAGGGATAGCGATAGGGATAGCGATAGGGATAGCGATAGGGATAGCGATAGCGATAGCGATAGCGATAGCGATAGCGATAGCGATAGCGATAGCGTTAGCGATAGCGATACGGATACGGATACGGATAATATGGGTATCGTTAGCGGGATACGGATAATCGGTCGGCGGTCTCTTACAATCAATGTGCTCTAAGACGATCGTTGTTTGCTTGCTTGAAGATTACGTTTGCGATAAGTATAAGCAAAATGTAAAAAATTGTAAGGGATAATAGAAAAAAGTACTTTTTTCCCACCGATCATAGTGTCGAAATACGGGCTATGTGGGATGTTTATAAAGGTTTCCCCAGCGTATATAGAATTACCTACGCTGTGGTCGATGTGTAATATTTCTACAATCATTGCAAGCAAAAGTATTATGTGCAATCGAAATAATCGCAGATAAATATACCTACAGAGAAACCTACGGTCCCTACGGATCCAAATGAAAATATTAATGAATACTTTTATTACGCGGGCGAAGCCGCGGGTAAAAGCTAGTAATACAATAAAACTATGGAAACGGATTAAATCGCGTATAATGAATTTGCAGTTTGTTTTTGTCAATTTTGTGTAGATTAATTGATTAATTGTTTTTTAACATAGTAATGGTATTTTTTTTAATATTGTATAACTAGCTTTACTTATATTTTTAGTGTGTGAACCTGGCTTAGAAATCTATATTATTTATGGTCATGGTTCGTTAATATTTCTTGTATGTGGGTAGCTTTTGCACATTGTAATTTTTCCTCAGTCACCCATTGACCACAAACGCTGTAAAGTGTTCGAAACGGCGGGATGAATTGTAAATTCATTATACGCGATTTAATCCGTTTCCATAGTTTTATTTCATGAGTAACTATCGCGGTAACCGAAGACAATATTAATAATAATACAAATATACAAGAATTGCTCATTTAAAGGTATTAGTAACATAATATGCGAGTGTGTTTAGTAAAACGTCCCACTTTGTCGGTTACCATTAAGGCGAGATTTGCTTGTATCTTTATATGAATAAACTGACAAAGCGGCTTTATAGTAATCGACAAAGTGGGACGTTTTCCCGTGCGCACTTAGATAGATGTACTCCCATTCGAAGTGCGTTTTCACATTACACGATCCGATATCCTATATCAAAGGAGCAATCTTTGACATAGGGTAGACCGGGGACAACTGAAACAATTTATACTTAATCGCCTGTAGCATTTTAATTTGAATAGTTAGGAAGATATGAAAGTTATTTTTTAGAAGGAAAATTATTAGGCTTTTAAAGAAAATTAGTTTTAAAGGTATGTTGCCCATGGTTATTTTGTATGCGGGAGTTTTGTATTATATGTAAGCGGGAGAGTGGTACAATTGACCCCACATGGTTGTCAATTGAAACACTATGCGAGGTCATTTGAAACACCTTAATTAATTTGGGGAAAAATAAAGGAATGTTTTTATTCATATATTTAATAATGACTGCCGTGTTATAAGAACAGACCACCAAAAGATCACTTTCGTAGTACAAACTATACAAAAAATATCAGCGCCTGAAGATTCTTTCAAGATCTTGACAAAAGAAACGTATGTAAGAAAAGAAATACATGACTTTTAATCTTCTTTGTTTCAGTAACTTCTTACATATAAATTTATCATTTTGGTTAAGATGAAACAATAAGATATAATTCTATGGAATAGTCGTAAAAAAATATTAACGTTTTTCATACAAAAGTGGGTGTTTCAATTATAACCTTGTTTCAATCATAACCAGTCAGTAGCACAACGGTGTGCACTGTATGTAGACATTTTTGAAGATCTGTCGGTCGCATGCTTCTGTTTTCAGGTCGGAGTTATACGTACATGTTGCTGCTTTCATTCGTGGAATTTACACGCTGCTATATTTACAAAAACCAGAACCCCATTTTATTGATAGTCGGTTACTTGTGGGGACGATTAAAACACAGGGACGTTTGAAACGTTTCAATCGTCCACAAGTACGTTGTTTCTATCGTCCCTACAACACATGTTTGATTTCAAAATCAATTATTTACCAATTAATGACACTTCATCACTGTTTCATGGCACTTAACATATTATAGAATCCACACTCATATCACTTAGTGAATTAAAATTTCCATACTACACTGCTACACAAAATTAGACAAAAATATACGAGAGCACCAATAGTTACTTTTTCGGTCGAAAATTTTCATCGGCTCCCTGACACTGCCACGTCACTCGCGTGCCCGATCCTTATTGGTTCAAACTTGCAAAATGATCGACCGCGTGTCGTGAGTATTGCGTATTCAACGTAGGTATTGTAGTTTTCGAGAAATTTGGCTTGTTTCAACCGTAACGTGTTTCTATTGTCGCCGGTCTACCCTATATATATAAATATATAAATAAATAAATATATATATTATAGTACTTTAATATATATATATATATATATATACACATACATATAGTACTTTAATATATATATATATATATATATATATATATTCCTAAAAACGTAGTCACTATTTTATCCTCTTCGTATTCAATAATTGATTATACAATTATCTTTGATCACCACCACGTGCAACTCATATAGGTATATTATACACCGTGGTTTTTTTTGTTTTTCGTTAAATTTGACAAGCAGTTAGGTTCATCATCAGGAATCACTCTGTATATCGCTTTTTGTTAAATTCGAAAAAAAGAAATGGATTAATTAATGTGAGAGGACCTTAATCATAACATTGAAGTCATTGTCAAGTGTTTGACGGCACATGTCAAAACAAATAACATTAGGAAGTGGTAAAGGATGCCACACACGTGTTCAGTAATTAAATATATTTTTTCAATAATTCGATAACCGTAAGAGTTAAGACGATAGTTGCTCAGAGAAATTGATTGTATTTGAACTAAAGAATCTTCCCTTAAAGTTAACGGAATTCATTAAAAACACGGTATATGTAGCTCAAACATATATCTAAATCTTTACACAGGTGAATGACTCGTTCCTGAACCTTTAAGAACCATGAAAATTAATGACGGAGAAGACAGTTTAATGAGCTAGAGAATATATTAATAAAAACTTACACCAGCGTCTGGTGTTTAAAACATGTTTGTTGATCATTTTGAAGATGTGAATGTGATTTACACGATTATGAGTTCCATATTATAAATGTAGTATATTTTCTTCTTTTATTGATATAGAAGGTAGACAAATTTCCTAGTGGTAAGCAATTACCGTTGCCTATGGATTTCTATAAGCCCTGTTTTAAGCGCGTTTCAAGAGAAAAGGGAAATTCTACTTCATTGCCGCAGTTTCCTCGTTATCTCTAATTATTTTTATTTTTTATATTTAAGAGCGTGCGACTTACGATCCGGAGGTCGCGGGATCGAACCCTGGCTCATACCAATGAACTTTTCGAAACTTATTTGCGAAATGAGATTTGATATTTGCCAGTCGCTTTTTGGTGAAGGAAAACATCGTGAGGAAACCGGACTAATTCCAATAAGGCCTAGTTACCCTTCGGGTTGGAAGGTCAGATGGCAGTCGCTTTCGTAAAACTAGTGCCTACGGCAAATCTTGGGGTTAGTTGTCAAAACGGACCCCAGGCTCCCATGAGCACAGACACACACACAGACAGACACGTCAAACTTATAACAACCCGTCGTTTTTGCGTCGGGGGTTAAAAAATTTAAAAATAGTCTATTATTAATTTTCAATGGTATATTTTTAGACTAGACATCGCGCTAACGATGGCTGTGATCCATCCACTTAAGGCCGGATCCGGATATTATTCGGCGGAATCAGCGCCACCTCGTTTTTAGCTTATCATTCATTAACGTTCATTAACTCGAATCAACAAGACTTTTTTTTATTAAACGCCGCTTTATTTTACTAGTACATATTTAGTTTGAAAGCGAAATGTAATTACGAAGAAAACATTTTCTTTTTACAAGCTTTTATTTTATTGAACTTGCCTTGAATTTTTTAATATAATCTGTTCATTTCTAAGAATCATACATAAATTTACTAATTTATCTGCGACTAAATTAAAAAGATTATTTGAGTTAAGGAGTCTAGGTACATATGTATTGTTATTTATACATTACTAAGTTCAAAACGTAGGAGCTAAATTTGACCCACTTTCCGGTTTCCGATTGAGCTGAAATTTTGCACACATTTGTAAATCACGTGACAACGCAATATTATGGTATCATGGAGCTGATCTAATGATGAAGCAGAAAGGTGGTCATAGGAACTCAACTTTATTGCCATTTATGTGAGATTAGTTGTCATGGTGACTTTTCACTAGAATTTCCGGTCATAACTGCGTTTTTACATTAATCGATCCGATATCAGATGTAGGATCAATATCCTACATAATAAAGGCGCCATTTTTGACATTTGCCATTGAAATCGTTCTTATTTCCGATATCGGATCGGATAAAGCGGAAACGCTCTATGGATAGGATTTTGGGTTAGCGGCATAATTATTCCTTTTAACTTTTTATCCAATTCCATAAAGGGTAATTTTAGGTTATGTTGATGTACTTAACAAAAATTATCATTGCTGATGTTACTTCAGAAATATTATGCAAAAGAATAATTACATATTTATTTATAGCCCAATTTTGATTTCTCAATTTATTGCAGTTTTGATACGACCTTGAAGATTACTTTAACACTGAATACTAAATTCGAAATGAAGCAAAAATCATAGGCACGTTAGATGCGTATAAAATCAGGCGTGACCATGGTCATCGTCCAACGTCGTTTCAAAACCAGTAAAACTCCATAGCATTTTTTAAAAATAGCATCTATCTCCAAAATTTCCCTGCAGTCATACACTATTACAGACCATGCATTGCCTTATTGAAACGAATCTATTGATTACCTACCGAGGCATTCCAAAAACATTTGATATATCTTTCCTTTATATGCATGCTTAAACATTTTTATTACTAAAACCTGAATCTTAATTTTAAATTCAAGGTTTGCTTGATCAATCGCCCTGTAACACGTTCAGGGGCCTTATGCGACTCAAATTAACTGTCAAAGTCACATCATTTGGAAAAAGAAACAACAGTGGGTATTATGGTGTGTCGCTTCAAGTCTTGATTCTATGTAAGCTAATGGAACAGAAATCAAGCTTGTTTTACTATAGGTACGGTTATAATAGTTTTTTTTTTGTTGTTACACTAGTCACCTAATTTTGGAATACAAATATCTTATCTAGATTGGTGATTTTACTATTTGACAACTGGCGGTTTAGCACAATTTGCGGTCTCGCCGCTTGCGTGCGAGCCCATACTTGAAGACGCGCTACATGTATGGACTCGCACGACAGAATGCAAGCTGTGCTGTGCTCTGTGCTAAACCGCCTGTGTGCTTAGCCGAATGCACAGACGCTCACGATAATATATCTTTCACTACTTAAGCTATCTCTATCGCTCTTGCGTATTGGCGCGACAGAGCTAGACTGCATTTCTGTCGGCGTCTGGCGTCGCAGAAATGCCATTCGGCTAGCAGGCCGTGATGCCCGTGATATTATTGGCATCAATTGACAATCAACACGAAACGTCAGTTTTATCGTGTCGAAATTAAGCTCCTGTAGTAAAAGTTTTGGTTGTTTATTAAAGTTCCACCGCTTGCGGCTCTGACGTAGTCATTTTGGCGGAATTGAACTTTAAGTATTGATTTAACAGTCGTGATGCCGTTGTAAAAACCCCCTCGCCCCACCTAAACGCTACCTTAAACCCAAAGACCCATTTACCCAATAACTAACCTAAATCTCAAGGAACTCTACTTTAACTATCTGTCTCTGTCTTGCATTTAAACGTTTGGCCATAAAAGTGATGTGATCGTCTAGTAAGTGGTAGGACTCCGTAGTTGTGCGTAGTAACCCCTGGTTCTTTAACAAGGAGGAGAGTTGCATACCTACAAAACTGGAATTTAATGAAACTAAGATAATTAATTAAAGGTAATTTACTATAAAGTTTTAGATCTTAGAAAGTTAGATTATATTAAAGTTAGGTTATTATGAGAAGTAGATAAATAACAAAAGCAAAGTAACAAAGAACATGTTTTAATCAATGTAATATAACAAACACAATAATAATTTAGTTAAGTAATCATTCATGTAATTGTACTATACTGCAGAATCTGGATACTGGAACTCTCGTCAGTCGTTGGAGTTGGTTGACAATAGCAGTAGCTCAGCTGGAGTAGAAACAGTGGTCCTTGTAGTCCTTCCAGGTGTAACGATGTAGATAATAAATACATAAACATAAAAAAGGTTTTTGGTAAAAATCCCCAACTCCTACTTGTGACTCCTGTCGCACGAGAAGCGTCGGATAAGCCGAAGTGACTCTAAAGTTATGGAATTTAACCTAATAAAATCTGAATGCTAAAACTAACGCTTCCTATACTAGGTGGGGTATGGAGTCTCCCTAAACCAATCACTGTGGGAAAATCCCTCGATTGGGCTTCCTAATCCCTACCTCCCTATTCCTAGGAGTATAAGACTCAGCGAATGGCTAGAAAACGTTTCACAATTCCTAATGGTATTCCGATGATTGAAACGTCAAGTATTCACCAGAAACCCCTACCTACTTCATTTCACTCTAAGCTAATCCCATAACCCATTCCCAAAAGCTGTAAGCTTTGATGGCAGATCCGTAGATCAATTTATACCCTTAGGTAATAAATGCAATAGGCCTTAGCCTTAACATGACCTTAGTCAAACTGTAAGCCTTGATGGCAGATCCGTAGATCATTTTTACCCTTAGGTAATAATTGTAATAGGCCTTAGCCTTAATATGACCTTAGTCAGACTGTAAGCTTTGATGGCAGATCCGTAGATCATTTTTACCCTTAGGTAATAATTGTAATAGGCCTTAGCCTTAATATGACCTTAGTCAGGAATACAATTCATTAGGTATAAGTTGCGCGAATCGACTGTTTCTATTATACAGTACGACTCCTAACTCTGCGTTCCGCTCGGTTAGTGCACTTAAACCATAAAATGTCCACCTGAACATTATGTCAAACAGCAGCGAAGAAATAACATAGATCTTACTTCGTGCCATCAAAATGAACTGATATTTCATATCAAACAGCAGTGAAGAAATAATAAAGATCTTACTTCGTGCCATCAAAATGAACTGATATTTCATAAATGTTAAAAACATTATCAAAATTAATTTCAATCAAATATTCAAAATCTTCTAAGTAGAAACAGCTAATAATAATATAGAAAAGAAAATAATATAGATGATAAAATTTTACCAATGATGTTATTCAACATACGTGAGAGAGGATTGTCCACATATAGACTTTTTAGGAATATGGTGCATAATGTATTCATTATATTTCAGTAATGCAATAATTCTATGTTAACTCATCTAACTTCTCGTTAATATTGATGAGTAACATTTGTTCACATTAAATATATTATTTGGGACATAATTCCCCATAAAGAACTTTTAGTAATATGTTGCATAGTGTATTCATCATATTTCAGTAATGCAATAAGTCTATGGTAACTCATCTAATTTGTTGTTAATATTGACGAGTAACATTTGTACACATTAAATATATTATTTGTGACATAATTCCCTATATTCAATATATTTCAGTAATGCAATAAGTCTATGTTAACTCATCGTATTTGTTGTTTATATTGACGAGTAACATTTGTACACATTAAATATATCATTTGGGACATAATTCCCCATATTCATTATATTTGAGTAATGCAATAAGTCTGTGTTAACTCATCTAATTTGTTGTTAATATTGACGAGTAACATTTGTACACATTAAATATATTATTTGTGACATAATTCCCTATATTCAATATATTTCAGTAATGCAATAAGTCTATGTTAACTCATCGTATTTGTTGTTTATATTGACGAGTAACATTTGTACACATTAAATATATTATTTGTGACATAATTCCCTATATTCAATATATTTCAGTAATGCAATAAGTCTATGTTAACTCATCGTATTTGTTGTTTATATTGACGAGTAACATTTGTACACATTAAATATATCATTTGGGACATAATTCCCCATATTCATTATATTTGAGTAATGCAATAAGTCTGTGTTAACTCATCTATTTTGTTGTTAATATTGACGAGTAACATTTGTACACATTAAATATATTATTTGTGACATAATTCCCTATATTCAATATATTTCAGTAATGCAATAAGTCTATGTTAACTCATCTAATTTGTTGTTATATTGACGAGTAACATTTGTACACATTAAATATATCATTTGGGACATAATTCCCCATATTCATTATATTTCAGTAATGCAATAAGTCTGTGTTAACTCATCTAATTTGTTGTTAATATTGACGAGTAACATTTGTACACATTAAATATATTATGTGTACTCAAATAGTAATCAAAATACATAATAAACAAAATAATCATCTAATCACATGATATTATGATATAGTTATTTCATTAGGAAAACATCGTAAAGTCACTTCTTTTATCAAACCGTAATTCAGAACACTAAACAAAAAAATATCACTCTCTTCTTTACTTTACACTCAGTCAATTTGTGTAGGAATGTCCAATAATATTTATTTATTTATTTATCATCTTTAAATTTATACTACAGTATCAAGATTGCTTAGTCTTGCTTAAATTCATAATCAAAAGTAAAACTGCTTTATTGTAAATCAAATCAAATCAAATCAAATACTTTACCTAACTACCAACGCTAATGCGTTGGGATATAAGCGTTCTCTTTTAACAACCGCTTTACATCAGGCGAGTCGTATGCTTGTTTGCCACCGACGTAGTATAAAAAATACGTATAATTGAATGACACTTAATGTACATATCATACAAAACAACTTTTAAATTCAAGTAAACACAGTAACAACACGCCCAGTATAAGTTGATCCCGACGCGCTCAGTTATCCACCAATAGACACAGTGTAATTTAAAATGGCCGTCCGCCTCGCGTCGCGTCGAACGTGCAATCCAAATTATTTTCGACTTTTAGAAATACACTAAGAAATCACTATTCATATACACAGTAAATATTAAAACAACTACTAGATCGCATTGAAACACGATATTGGATTAATTCACAGAATATATATTAGTACGTTAACAGCAATTCCCGTTAAGTTTGTACATTTGGATCACGTCTCCGATTTGGATAAAAATTGGTAGGCTGATAGAGTCCATGATGCTGAGCAAGATCCATTAGGTTTCCCAAAATGTCCTAGGTTGATTGTATGAAACTTTCCTTTTTTGTTACCGAAAATGTATAGAAATCTGGTAACAAAAAAGGAAGGTTTCATACAAACTACATAGGACATTTTGGGAAACCTAGTGGATCTTGTTCAGCATCACGGACTCTGTCAGCCTACCAATTTTTATCAAAATCGGAGACGTGATCCAAATGTACAAACTATTCGGGAATTGCTGTTAAATAGAATATCGAAAGTACAGAATTCGCGACTAAGTGTCGTGTCGTCGCGAGTCGCAACAATCCGCCATTTTGAAATTTGAAGGTCAAATCCCAACGCTCGCCGGCCCGCGGCGTAGCTAGTACCGAATCAGTAACGTTAGGCAGCGTTCCCACTTATGAGACGCGTGTCTCGGGGCGCGCAAAGGGCGTCGGCGCCACGCCACCTGAGTGTAATTCAAAAAGCGTCTCTTCAGTACATTTTGTATAGGAAGGACGTAAGGCGCGCCCCAGGTGGCGTGGCGGCGGCGTGGCGCGCGCCGCGCCGCCTGGGGCGCGTCTTACGTCTAAAATAAACACAACGGACGTGGCGGGGCGCGGGCGTGGCGAGGACGAGGCGCGGACGGGGCGCGGGCGCAATCTAAATTACACATAAGAGGCGAAAACACGGCGCGATGCGTCATTATACAGGCTGATTTTGTTGCGGAAACATATTAATATTATCAAAAAAACAATCTTAGTAAACCCTTACTCATTTTTTAATACCTATCCAACAATGTATCACACGTTGGGGTTGGAATGAAAAAAAATCAGCCCCCACTTTACATGTAGGGGGTACCCTAATAAAACATTTTTTTCCATTTTTTATTTTTGCACTTTGTTGGCGTGATTGATATACATATTGTTACCAAATTTCAGCTTTCTAGTGCTTACGGTTACTGAGATTATCCGCGGACGGACGGACGGACGGACAGACAGACATGGCGAAACTATAAGGGTTCCTAGTTGACTGCGGAACCCTAAAAAACATTCAGTCGAATTGAGAACCTCCTCCTTTTTTTAACTCGGTTATAAAAAACAACCTTCATTGCCGGCTGGCAAACGGCTAACCGTTGAAACAGAAATATAAATGAAAGAGAAAGAAGGCTGCACCTGCGTTCACAGCTGCGTCGTCGGCGAATTCAAAGAAAAAAGCACACGTGTGCAGCCTCTTGGCTACCTACACGGCCAGGTGCGGGCGCGGCTTTCGACCTTCGCGCCGCGCAATAGAATTCAATGTCGTCTGCTCGTGTGCGGTTCATTTGCTTTGAAGTGGCGGCTTTTTAACATCAAAGGGGTGAGCCTATTTTGTGCAAAATTCTGTTATATATCGTCATTGAATGTCGAGTATATATAGTATCAAATTATTATTTAATGTTTTAAAAATAAATTCTTATCAAATTATATATGTAGTATCATCACTTTATTTCAGTGTACGAATTTAGACACTAAAACCCCGCCCCTAAATTTGATGCGATAAGGACAATTGCTGCTCAGGCGAGAAATCCTGCGTACTTAATGAAAAATACAAAAATCGAGATTTCTTAAAAACTTCCTCTCAATCAGGATAATGATGAAATAATCTGTGTCGGACCGTTTCGATATTTTGGCTAATAATTGATCTCAGTTTTGAATACCACGTCTTTCTTTGTGGCAAATTAAATTAAGCCGTTTTGACCAACTGAAAGGCTCAACTTGTTTCTTTAATAACCTAACCACAACATAAAAAAATAGAAAAAAAACCCCGACACAGTGGACCGATTATCACGAAACATGGCTAAGCACACTCCCGACTAATTCAGCTATCAAACAAAAAAAAACTAAATCTAAATCGGTTCATCCGTTTGGTAGCTACGATGCCACAGACATACACACACACACACACACAGACATACAGACAGACAGACAGACACGTCAAACTTATACCACTCCGTCGTCTTTGCGTTAGTAAAAACAAACATGCCAAAAAAGCAAAACGGTGTGACGTGCGACACAGATATTGATAATAATAATAAGTACATAGGTATAAACCAGGGAGGAAATAATGGAGAGCGTTTATATGTCCTGTTTTGCCTTAATTCAATATCATCACATATTTTTGTTGCTGATAAAATAATACATCCTGTATATCAAGCGGCGCGCCCCCTGGGCGACGCTCGAGTTGTGTCTGCTAGCGGCGCGTCGCTTGAGTTGCCTGCGCCGCCTGCGCCGCGCCGCTTCAGTGTAATTTAAAAAACGTCTCCTCAGTACATTTTGTATAGGAAAGACGTAAGACGCGCCTCAAGCGACGCCGCGCCCCGTCGCCGCCACCGCGCCGCCGCCACCTCGTTAAATTACACTGAGGCGGCGTGGCGGAGACGTCTCTTGCGCGCCCCGAGACACGCGTCTCATAAGTGGGAACGCTGCCTTACGTCACGGGAATAATTCGCATGTCATTTTCGCTCGGTTTAACGCGATGCCTTTTTAATCTAAATTGTTTGTAATTGATACATACCGATAGGCAAATACTTAAAACTACGTGGTGAAAGTATACTTGCAATAACAGTGTAATAATGAACTAAAATTATAACCGCGAAGATCTAATCTTACGTACTTTGTAGACTTGTCACAGAGCCTTTAAATTATCAACACTTTATTAACTTTTTGTGTATGTGAAAAATAATGGAAAGCAATAAGCATTGTGTTATAAACTGTGTTTGTGTCTTAGTGAATTGGTTAGTGAAATATTTACACTATAAAAGCAAGCTAGTGTCCCGATGGATTGTAAATGTAAAAAGGTATGTAGCTAAAATAGTTTTATTGCAATTACGTACTTAAAGCGGGGTTCTTTAGTTTATGCCACACGAACTATATAGTATTATTTAAATAACACACATAAAATGCCAATGAAAACCGTCACGTAATTAATTATGTAGTTCACTTGCGCACTAAAATTATTAAAGAATAATTAATACCTGTTTTCTTAATGTCAGAAGGTCTTCTTTATGTCGCCTTCGATGGCTAGCTCCTTCATTCTGCATAACTATTGGCTTACTCACCAAATCTCCTTTTTCTGAACTATGCAAACCTTAGCTCCAGCCTTCTCCGTAGTCACAAAGTACCTATTCTTATAATGTTATGTCTTCAACGTTCCCGAACCTAATGACCCCATCTGACGCTGCGCTCAGAGTTTTATTCCCCCGAATATGACGCATGCGCTGTTCTTGGTGACGCTCCCCAAACGCCCGGGACGCGATTCTCTAGCGTCTCATTGGTTGAAGTTTTTCGTCCAAAGTTCCGCTTTCCTCGATAACAACGCTTACGGCAATAGTGTAAGGAATGTTTGATTTTGTAAATTACGCTAACTTTCATATTTTTATCCCGATTTACTGCTTTCCTCGATAATAACGCTTTTGGCAACAGTTTTAGAAATGTTGATCTTTGTAAATTATGTACGTTTGAATTCCGGGAATAATTATTATTTTTCTATCGTGTGATCTCCCCAGCGTGGCCTTGTGCTGCGGGTAGCAACAGTGATCGTTGTGCGAAATGTGCGTGCCCAAATTCCGAGAATTGTTATTTTCAATTTCCTGGAATTTTTGTTTCTAAGCATATTTAATTTTACAAATACTGTATTCAAATAGTGTAACTATTTGATTAGAATATTACTTATTATGAAATCATACAACACAACATTAACATAGACAATTGTCTAAAAGAAACAAAGTCTGATTATTCAAATAATTATATACATAGATTTGTAAGAGGCGAGGACATCGGGTCGTTACACCGTTTAGAGCTTGAAAGTTATGGCCTAAGTCAGGTAAACATTACTACGTTTGTGAAAATTATTCTATGTTTTCTGTTTAAAAAATGACATGGGTTAGAAATTGCAAACTTAAAATTCAATTGTATGTTCCTAATAGAAATAAATCTCATAAGTATATCCTCTTAAGACCCACTGTAACTATATTTTAAAACTTTTTTAAAGTACTTCACACCTAAGAAAACCCGGTTCTTAAGCTTAATCCTACTTTTATATTTTCATACTTTTGTAAGTGTTAAAAGCTAAATTATGTTTCTAAAGTCGCCGTCAATAGAATTTGTGAACAATATAAACAAACCTTGTAGTCAAAATGTCTTTAATTTTCATTCTAACTCATCAGATACTGGCTAAATCCATGTGTTATTTAATCAATTCATCTCGAATTATGATCCTCAACCTTTAAAATAATAAAATTGTGCTAAAATATTGATATTTTATATAATGGTTTGTTTACATTGTTGACAATTTCTATTGACAACGATTTTATATATATATTTTTTTTACATCCTTCCATAATTTATTGAACAAAAGAAATCATTAAAAATACATACGTTCTATATTTCGTTCGTTGTTTCTATATTTGTTAGCACCATAAACAAAATAACAAGTTTTTTGAGCTTTAATTCATTATTTGGTTCCAAATCAAGAACAAAATATTTGCACTAGTAAAAGGGTCCTTACTCCCCTTATTTTTTACTGGACCTTATAGGTCCTTATGGAGCACCTCAAACATTTCGTTTCAGGATGATATACTATCTTATGAGTATACATACACAGGTCTAAAGCTTCCGGAAAAGTACAGTTTTATCACACCTCGGACACTGGCCGTCAAATATATGAAAGAGGTGCGTTCCTAGCACACAGTCTAAGCTCGTGTAGGTGAACGCGTACTAAGCTTGTATGAGTGAAATATGACAGGTCGATTGTTCGCATTTTTGACAGGCGGTAACTGTGAGGTAACCGAGAGGGGGTGGGTGGCACTTTCAGCGGGGAGCGGGAGTGGCCATACTGTACGATAGTACTCTTTATTATACTGTGGTTTTATGTAACGGAAAGTCACAAAAATTCTCAGAAATAAGCAACCATAATTTAAATTGTGCAAGCCGCTGAAACAAAGTTTCCAAAGTTACTTACGCGGATATTTCTAACAAAGTATGAAATATTTCAAGAAGTTAATGTTATTTTTAGAAACACGAAGGTATTGAGGAGGTCACGTGTGGTGATGGGCTTAAAAGGTCTGCCTTTCCTACCGTGGGTGTCGTAGAAGTCGACTGTGGGATATGGGTAGGGTTGCAAAAAAACGGTTTTTTTTCTGGCTTGAAAAAAAAACATGAAAAAAAACCGTGAAAAAAAAACAGTTTTTTTCTGGATCATGTTTTTTTCTAAAGTACGAAATCTCAAAATTTGCAAAGCAATTAATACTTTTATACGGTTTTTTAGACTTAATGTTAACTATTAAAAACATTTAATCAAATAATTTTAATTTCTGGTCTTATAAAAGTAACATTTACGAAATCTGTAGTTGGTAGTTATCACTATTTACTGTTGGCAACACCACCACCTCTCCGCGTTGCACGCCGCATCGGGGATTTCCCAATAAACGTTTCAAAATTCTGAAAAAAAATATTTGGTTTTTTTTCTATTTGCAACCCTAGATATGGGTTCAATTGTGGTATGGGGAATGGGCTAACCACCTGTCACTGCCATGTGCTCTGCTAAATGCTTGCTTTACAGGCAAGAATGTAATGTATATATATAGTAAATGGCACCCCGTTCTTCGGTATCCCGACTTATAATATCCAGCCTATAATTGTGATAAGTATATGAAAATGATTGGTTGATTGACTCCAGAGACAAATATAGAGGAACGGTGCATCCCAGTTATAAATAGAATCGAGGCGACGCTTTAATCGAAGCCTCTGTTCTAATCACTGAACATCGTATTAACACGAAGTATATCGTATTGTATAAATAAACCTTTGAGACATATATTTGCAGTCCTTAAAACATGACTTGCATGAGTTTCAAATCCTAATAATTTAGAAAATTATTAACCTCCTCAGTCCGCGTGTACAAATTTTCACATACTTATTCCATAATTTTTAACCGCCGTCCCAAATCTCAACAAAGGTGGTTCTCAATTCATCTGTATGTTTTTTATGTGTGTTCCACGACATCTCCGTCGCGTCGTTACTGGACCGATTTTTTTTTTTAATTGAATGTATATGCATATAGATTGGTCCTATTTTTATTATAAGAACCAAGTTCTGATGATGGGATCCTGGAGAAATCTAGGGAATTCCTCAAATCTGAAAGGCATGCATATTATTATGGTGATTTTTGTGGTTTTATAAGAACAGCATGCATTTACGTACGGAACAGTGACATTTGGTGCAGTAGAACTGCTGATGATGGTCAAGCGGAACTCCTCAAATCATAACGGCACACTTATAGTGACTTTGGTATTTTTATAAGCAGTTTTAAAAAATACCTACACATTTCTACATAATCCAACATTCGCAAGTACCTTTCAGCAGAACCCCAAAAGCGGCGTTTTTTTTTTCTTAAAAATTATTTTAAACTTTAATTGAGTAACAAAAGGTTAGGTTAAATATATACCTTATTTATCCATAGATTTCATTGTTTTTAATTTCTATGTCCTGTAGGTAAATAATTGTTTTATTTTAAATTCAGGCTCTGAAATAAGTAACGCTACTTTTTTTGTTATTGGTTTGCGGACATGCCAAAATAGGATAAAAAGGCTCGCCATGTTACCTATAGGTACACTACACACATCACAATGATATAACTATAAACAACACAACACATACCTACATAGATGATGATCAAAACGACAAAGACTGTAGTGGCTGTTTGTTTACCCCAATAAATAGAAAAAAAAAAAAAACCGGCCAAGTGCGAGTCGGACTCGCCCACCGAGGGTTCCGTACCTACAAAACTATTAGGTACTTTTACGTTACTCACATAAGTCTAAAGACTGGGCTAGGCTAGAAGTATAGGTTCTCTAATGAGCATAATTGTGTTTAACGCCACCTCTCGACGAATTCGCGAACTAATTAGCACAGCTTGCGTGAGGTCTTTTATAATGTTAACCAAATTCATAGTTATTTGTTATACAAGGGGGCAAAGTTGTATTTTAACGCCGAGTGTGAAATTGAAAAACGAGCAAGTGAAAGGATTCTATAGTTGAACCACGAGCGAAGCGAGTGGTTCGAAAATAGAATCCTGAACTTGCGAGTTTTTTAACACACGAGAAGTAAAATACATTTGCACCCGAGTGTAACACAAAACTTTTCCCCTCGCTACAGCGAGGAAACTACAACGCAAAAAATGCGTTTATCACTGCTTCCAGTAGTTTCACAGGTGGTAAATCATCTTTATTACTAGATTCACATACTTTTATCAATTTTAAAGCAGTTAATTTGACTTTATTCAAGGTCAAATTACTTTACCCACTAGTGGATAAAATGCGTTTTTACCCGCTGGTATTAAAGGACAAAACACGTGTTTCCGAGCTAGTGAGGGGAAAACATTTTTTATTTTATTTTAAAGTAGGTGTTTTATGTAAAATTTCGTAGCTATAAATTTTAACACCTTTATTCATAAACGTACACTAAAGTTATCCAGCCGATAAAGTTCGTTTGTCCCTTTCTATCACACCAATACGTCGGAAAGGGACAAACGAACTTTTCCCCTCACTAGCTCGGAAACACGTGTTTTGTCCTTTAATACCAGCGGGTAAAAACGCATTTTATCCACTAGTGGGTAAAGTAATTTGACCTTGAACAAAGTCAAAATAACTGCTTTAAAATTGATAAAAGCAGGTGAATCTAGTAATAAAGATGATTTACCACCTATGGAACTGTTGGAAGCAGTGATAAACGCATTTTTCGCGTTGTAGTTTCCTCGCTACAGTGAGGGGAAAAGTTTTGTGTTACACTCGGGTGCAAATGTATTTTACTTCTCGTGTGTTAAAAAACTCGCAAGTTCAGGATTCTATTCTCGAACCACTCGCTTCGCTCGTGGTTCAACTATAGAATCCTTTCACTTGCTCGTTTTTCAATTCCACACTCGGCGTTAAAATACAACTTTGCCCCCTTGTATAACAAATAACTATTATCGGCTTGATAACTTTAGTGTACCTTTATGAATAACGGGGTAAGTATTACCGTACTGTAAAAATGTAATGTATACGGATTAATGAATTTAATATAGATAGGTAATTATTGATATGTGGCAAAACGAAGGAAATTGTTTACACCTTCGCAATAAGTATCTAAAGATATTTTTTTAATTTACCATGTTACTTCACGTACCTACTTAGGTACTTATTTTAAAAACTCTAAAAATGTCTATTGAGTTTCTGCCACAGACCACCATGTGGCTTCTGCACGGCTTCTGCATATTCTGCGCTGTGATAGAATTGCCATAGTAGGTATGTATATATTGTATAATAGGCAGTAAGAGGCAAAAAACATATTGTGCTAAAATATTTAAAATACCTACAGTCATTTCCAAAACGTGTGAATTCATGTCAATACTTTCTTTTATCAGTATTACACGGAGTAGGTAAACGTTTCGTGGCAGCGGCAGCGCACACTGCAGAGAGCGCACGCGGACACCGGCGCGGCGCCACAGAATATATAATAGCACAAGTACAGAAGGCCCACTGCTTTGATGTTTCCGATATGCCGCCTTTTTAAATACCTACAACATTCTTACAAAGAAACGAGCCGCACGTGCGCGGCGTCCGGTGATAGGGTTACCAATGGATCCAAACGAATTAATACTCACATTAAATGTTATATTATTATATTCAAGTCTTGAGTACTTTCTAGGTATATACGCTGTATTTATATATTTTTGTTCAAGGTTCCAACATCACAAGTCTTATTGAACTTTTCCGTGGGACTTAATCAGTAGTAGATCTGTATAAGAATATCTTTTGGTATTTATTTTATTCAATATGTCTATTTAACTAAGTATTATTAGCACAGACCAACCCCTATAGACATCCATTACAAGACGACTCGCGGTCGCCACCCTTCCTAGTATTTGCACTGATATAAGCGCGGGCGCTCGCCGTGCCCGATCAGTATCGACCAAGTAACAGACCCGAAAGCAGCGCGTGTTTTTCGCACTAAAAAATTGGAAAAGGGTATTTTGATGCCTTAAAGATGTCCACCTGTAGTGTGAAATGGTGTGGAAAGGTAACAAGAAGCTCAAATTTAAAAACAGACGGCATTACATTCCACAAATAAGTCATATTTATAATTTATTCAGAGCCGGCATAGGTCAACTTACATTGGCCACTTACGCGTCAGTAGAGGGACAGTCATACTTCTGTCCCTTTTCATCTGGCGCGACTGCCCGCCGTCCTTGAAACGGCCAATCACAGCGCGCTTAACACATTCCCCGCCCGCTCCTCGCACCCCAAACACTGGTGACTCGTATCGCGAACAAAATATACATGATTGCGACTCTATAGGAGGTTCTCTGTGATTATTAGACATTCCACCCGCGGACATCGCTTAATAAACCTTGCGACGTAAAGTAACAATGCGAACGTGCATTCCGTGAAAATGTGCGCCACCCCTGAGTAGGCCGCGAACTCGCGGCCGCCAGGATATACTTGTAGCGCGGCGATAGGATAGCGGAGTGAGCCGCCCCTGGCGGCGCCAGCGGACGCGTCTGTGTGCGTGAGCTAGGTATGCATACAACTACAACTGCTGTAGGCACCGCCCCCCCTCAGCGCGTCCGCTGCGGCGCGGCGATAATCACCTAGGCCTAAGGCCCTGGTTTCTCTGGCCCGTCACACGCGCCCGGCGGCGTCTGGATGTGAGCCGCATGTGCCGCTGTGCCACACGCCGTCGGTCGCGGGTGCGTGGGTTTTCTGACCCTTGGTCACCCGTCGCCGGCGACGGAACTCAGAAGCTCTGGTAGACTGATTTTTGATTTGTTGTGTTGTGCTCTGATCAAAATGAATGCAAAAATACTTACATTGTAATTCTTAGAGGAAGAAGATTATACGCGACTTAATCCGTTTCCATGTAAATATTGATTTTACCCAAAAAAAGAGACAATCAAACGATATTTTTGTATGAAACCGGCAAAAAGAAAGTGAAATTTTTAACTTGGTACTCAAACACTTGCATTGTAGTAAAGAAAAATTTACATCATATATTCGATTATATCGAAAACAGTTCACAGAAGTACAATTCATCCATTGAATTACTATGTACTAACATACTAGAAATGACACCCCAAACAAAGTCTGTGCTCCGGCCGGCAGCGCGCGGCGCATGCGTGGGGAGGTACCGTGTCATAGAGTAAGACTTGACCAATGACCACCTACACGGGAAGCATGGTCGCGCGATAGACGATAAAATAGCAGGCCGTCCCTATCGCACTATTTGTAAGTGCGATAGGGACGGCCTGATATTTTATCGTCTATCGCGCGACCATACTTCCCGTGCTAGACGCGACACTCTTAGTGTAGACCTTTTTTTATACTTTTTGTAAAATACTAAGTAGTTTAATTTTAGCAATATCATACATTGTGCTATGTTTAAGTTCTACTAAGTGAAACAAAAATACATTATTGATTTTTTTCATATACTTTAATTGACCTTGAAGAAAATCATAGGTTATTATTCTATGAAAATATCGTGACTCGTGTTAGAACTATGTAGTGAAATAAATTTAACATTTCTCTTTTATATATTACAAACAGAATATAATCACAATTACTATACTTCATTACCTACATGTCAAGTCTGTGCGATTATGATGCGATTAATCTATGATTTCGTTCAACAAAATGGCAGCGATAGCTTCGCGTTTGAGGAGCGCGTCCCTTCATTGAAATAATTACTTAAATAAAGATCGATTAACATAGCGTGTGTATACTAACCGATGAAATGTGACACGTCAGTTTTATTCGATTTTCTCGTATGGCTTAAACAGCATCTTGTTGCGCAGGAAGGCATTTTTACATTTTATTTGTGTGCAGGCAGAAACAACCTCCTCACGCTACGCGCAGAGACTGACTGAGCCAACATAAGTCCATGGACTTATGTTTGTAGCGCAAACTTTTTGCTCGCAGTGTCCTCTCTAGTATTACCTCAATGAGTTCATCATTATCTTTAGTGAAGTCAGTCATTTTCCATATCAAGACGCCACCCGCCGTCCGACGTCTGTTGCTATTGTACAAAACGAATACAGACCGTCGCGTGCGGCGTGTGACCTTCGCCCGTCGAACCACCCGCCGCCGGCGACGTTTCAGAGAAACCACCCTCAAACATTTCCGAA
The DNA here is from genome assembly GCF_023078275.1 of Leguminivora glycinivorella. Lineage (NCBI taxonomy): Eukaryota > Metazoa > Arthropoda > Insecta > Lepidoptera > Tortricidae > Leguminivora > Leguminivora glycinivorella. The sequence continues at coordinate 16,966,667 of NC_062977.1, forward strand.
CAAAACATTCGAACGTCGTCAGTCGCGGACCCACGTAAAAAACCACAACGTTCTATGAACATTGGTCAAGTGCGAGTCGGTTTTCGACTTTTCCATACAAAGAACTCATGAGCGCCTGAACGACTGTGATGGCAAAGTTAACTTTTCGCACTTTCAAGACTTTACGTATATATCTCGGAAACGATAAGAGATAGAGCAAAATGGACTTCAGATTTGGGCTGGCGGTGGCACAAATTCTATGTTTTCGTCAACAGAGACCTGTTTTTGGACCGATTTCAACAAAATTTTGCTCAGTCCACTTACAAACGGTCTTAAGCGCCTCCTTTTTAGTAGGAACTTAAGTCATTTTGGCAAATGAAAAAAAAAAATTGAACAATTTCTAAAAAGAAAAAGACAGAAATGAATTTCTTTCTACCTGTCCATCACGCTTACAAAATTTTAAGACGTTTAGTAACTGCTTGCAGCGTCAGTGAGTGAAAATCTTAATTTGAGTTTTTTTCTCGTAAGTCCGACTTACGCTTGACTGTAGATTTCTAATAGGTTTTCCTTTAATCTAGAGGTAGAGGGCTATCTCGTGTATTTTTTTGAAAATTTTACGCTAAGTAGTTTCGGAGATAAGGGGGGGGAATGGTCATTTTTTGTCTATTTTCTTAAATTACTTCTAAAGTACCAAAACTAAAAATTAAAAAAAAATATATTTCAAATGCTCATAAAATCCTCTTTCATTTGATATATAACACAATATAGTTTTAATAACTTTGATTTTTAATTTTCAAGTTTACCCCCCAAAAGTGACCCCTATGATTAAATTTCATTAAATTAAATTACATGTCCGTCTTTGGGCCATAGGTTTACATATGTGTACCAAATTTCAAGTAAATCGGTCCAGTAGTTTCGGAGAAATCGGCTGTAACAGAGGGACAGACAGACACACGAGTGATCCTATAAGGGTTCCGTTTTTCCTCTTTGAGGTACGGAACCCTAAAAAAGACGAATGAAGAAAGTTCCCAAAAATCCACATTGACACGACTTATCTCGGTCTGCCCTACATATGACACACGTGTAATGTAACGATCCTTGTTTTATTTTCAGGAAAGAACACCACCGTGTTCATAGGGCTCAATGTCAACCGTGTTTCGGGAGTGGATGAGAATAAGGAGGTAAATATATGTCGCCTTATTTTAATTTTATAAGCCTTACCTACCCAGTCCTTCTAACATACACAGTCTTTAAAAAGGGTCACTATTAAATTTACCTTATCGCTAAAAGACTATATAGCTGACATGTCTGGATTGTGTTATGTCTTTGTGGCTACGTAGACATGAATGCTAAATGCGTCTTTAGCAAAACGTCTGGATCTTAAAACGTAACAATTTAAAATGATCTAACTGCAAAACATCTTCATCTTCGAATGTCTGTATTACAAAACAGACATGAACGCTAAACAGTCGAGGAGCAAAAAGTCTGGATTGTTTAATGTTTTTATTGCTAAAAAGAATAAACGCCAAACGATCCGTTAGCAAAACGTCTGGTTTTAAAATGCTTAAGTGCCTTGAGAATTCAAACCTTCTCGCACTGTTAATAAGAACTGTTACATATTTATTATAAACCATGACGTCCATGACACATTATATTTCCGGACGTTTTGCTACTGTATCGTTCTGTGTTGACGTCAATTAACTAATTTCACTTTTGACTTTTTAGATATGCTAATCATACGGAATATGTATATTTCCAGACGTTTGGCTATTCATTCATTCTAAGTCTTAGCCATCCAGTTAAATTAACTTTTTGGTGATTGAGTATTCTACTTTCAAGTCATCCCAGCTGAATTGACTTTATGCTGACTGTATATTTACATTTTCTGACATCTAGCCGAAATAGTCGTTTAGCGATAAGATAAACTTGATAGTGACCCTTTAAAAAAGCTGGAGGATTAAATGTACCTATTTTACAAAGGTTTTTTAACCTGGCTATTTCTGTTAAGCGACAGTCATTCATTTTTCACGGTTTCAATGTGCAATAAAGTACCTGTTCTTAAATTTACCACTTTCACGGCTGAGTAGAGTTTATCAAACCGTCAGTTGTAGTTGGTGCGAAGCCAAATGCACAATTGCACAAGCGCTCACGATAATATCTGTATCGTAGCTATCTATCTCTAACGCTCTTGCGTATTGGGGCCACAGAGCCAGACTGAATTTCTGTCGGCGTCTGGCGTCGACGATTCCCATTCGGCTACGCCGACTGGCTTTTAGTCTTCGAAACTAATCGCTCAGTTCGACTCATTCGAATATTTGTTTACCCGCTTTCGTTTTCAATTTTTATAAGCGGTGACCCATGTTTTCTTCTCCTCGACGATATTAATTTCAAATACACATTTCTATTCCAGGAGATAACCCTGGACGTGTTCCTACAAGTATCCTGGAAGGACCCCCGGCTAAAAGTGGGCATGGAGTCCATAGACCTGCCCTGGGAGTTCCGCCAGCTGATCTGGACGCCGGACCTGTACATCTGGCAGCTGCAGACCATGAGGATCCTGTCCGTGCTGCAGGAGATGGCCTCGCTCAGGCTTTATAGGAATAGCACCGTCTCAGTCAGTATTGGGTTCGTCTTTTGACAATATTTATTGATATATGCAGATAATGATATTTTAAACAGACTTTCACAAAAAACTGTATCATATTGGTATTTTTATTTTTACTTTAGTTACTTTTAACGTTTTAGATCTAAGTAAGGTAAAATGGGGGAAGATTGAAGGGTTTTTCTTGAGGGGTAAGAATATATATGTTCAGTATAACGAAGCATTGCAAGGGCGGCTTTCCATCTTATCCCGCATGAAAATACCTTCAACCTTCCCGCACCTTACCTTACGTAGAAAATTGATGCCATATTTACACCTTAAAAACAAATTTTAAAGTCCAACATATTTTTATATTCCTTTTGTATTCAATGTCGAGCACACATTAAAAGTGATTCTTTATATTTAAAAAGTTGCTTGGTAATAAAATTAAAAACAAAGTAATACTTAAACAAGAAGGTACTTATTTATTACCTTGATTTTAATTTGACCTTGATTCAAGCAGACATGTGGAATGCGTTATTTTTTTTTATGTCGATATAAAACTAGCTATATTGTATCTAATGTCGTTGACAACTTTCTTTCAATTTACAACGGCCGGAAAAATGAAAAGTGTTTCGCTACATGTTATGTGATCGGTTAATGGACTAGACATGTGTGATTAAGATTTGATTTGTGCGAAAATAAAGTGTTTTGTATTTATTTTAGCGCGACGATAACAATAAAATGCGAGATGGACTTCGTGTTATACCCTTTAGACGTGCAAACCTGCAACATTGATTTTAGCAGCTGTAAGTATTATTGAAAGAAGTAAATTTTATAATTACTGAGAGTTTGTATTAATAATTATATTATATTGTTTGTAATGTTCGAGTACTTACCTACTTTTTGAACTTAAAAATGATTATGAGCTCATGCGTAGCATCATTACGTTTTTAGGGTTTAGTACCAAAATTACAATGAATCCTTCCTGTGCCCTGTGCGACTCTGTCTCTCTGTTCGTCCGCCTGTCACAAATCTAATTATCTCAATACCTCCTTAAGTTATTATCTGTTCTATGGTGATTTTTGGTTTCTAAACATGTCATTCTTGCTGTTAACATAAAATTATATTTGAGTACGTATGTGATATTAATTTTGTTGTAAATGCATGCAAGTCTTTTTTAAATATTTATGTTTCTTTAGCACCTCTGTCCCTATATGTCATAAACCCCGTTTTCTTAAATGTTTCGTGACTAAAGCGTAGGTAGGTGTCACTTGCTATGGCCCCGACGGAAGATCAGCATTGGCCCTTCGAGCCTAACGCCATGCTGAGTCGGGCACATTTTGTGGTAAATGTGTGTACCTACCTTTTATGGTATATGTAAGCTGCTGTTCGAAGGTCTTCATATTTCAATATATATCATAACTGATCATAACCTAACCTGTTTCCAGACAAGTACACATCAGAGTACGTGAGATTCGAGTGGCGGGAGATCCCTCCGTGGCTGGGCTGGCGGCTGGCTGGCGGGCAGCGCAACCAGTTCCGCCTGCCCAAATACGTAGTCAGCTTCACTACTGACAAAAGTAAACATATTGCCCAATATGGTGAAGGTAAATGTATATTTATTGCTTTGCGCTTAAGTTTGCGCCTCATAAATCACTAATCATGTACGTATACAATTTAGGACCGAGTGGTGAACATTTTGATAGGTAGCGATTCCCTTTAACGAAATGTTTCAACAAGGTGGTGCAGCTATATACTTACGTATAGCTTGCTTTTTCAATCCCTACACTTGTGTCAAAGTCGTGCTTCTGAAATTCCTTTTCAAGCAATTCTCATACCTACTTCAAAACTGTTTGAGAAAGAGGCATAAATATAGCGTTAACTACTCAAACTCAAAACTTGCAAAGTTGCAAATCCCAACAAAGCCTAAGTTCCAAAAATGTTTTATTGGAGACCTGTAGAGGGAAAATGGAGCCTAGTCATCATCATCGTCCTTGCGTTATCCCGGCATTTGCCACGGCTTATAGGAGCCTGGGGTCTGCTTTGATAACCAACCCCAAGATTTGGCGAAGGCACTAGTTTTACGAAAGCGACTACCATCTGACCTTCCACCCCGAAGGGTAACTAGGCCTTATTGGAATTAGTCCGGTTTCCTCACGGTGTTTTCCTTCACCGAAAAGCGAGTGGCAAATATCAACTGACATTTCGCACATACCTAAGTTCCGAAAAACTCATTGGTACGAGCCGGGGTTCGAACCCGCGACCTCCGGATTGAAAGTCGCACGCTTAAAGTGGAGCCTAGTGAAAACTCAAAAAACGCAATTTGGAAATAATCAGTATAGTTGAATTTTGTTAAATGTATTGGGTGTCGGAATGCCAAGACAGCGTTATCATTATAAAAATTAAATTTTGTATATTAGCTCCAAAACTTCTTTCTATTTTACCTCTAAAAGTTTTTTTTTTAGTGTTATCTTCTGATTCTGAACTCGACCGGGGTCGAATCTTTGTTAAATGGTTATTTTGTGAATACAAATTAAGTAGGTAATCTTATGCCTAAGCCGTTTTACCTAATAATTTGTGCTAGATACTGTCAAAACTGTTTCACGCTCGGTCGAACTACTAATTCTATACTGCTACGCGCTGTCGCTTGCCGCTAGCATGACGCAGGTACTCTGGCCCCGTAACCGAATGGCATTTCTACGACCCGAAATGAAAACGAAACGCCGCGAAAGGTAGTCAGGCTCTGTCGCGCCAATACGCAAGAGCGATAGAGATAGATATCTTCGAGCGTTTCGTTTCGTGGGCGTTTGTGCAATCGGCTACGCACGCTGGGTTCGGATGACACACAATATTACAATTATTTTGTCAACAACGACATATAATTTCACACAAACTTGCATATTTGCTGTATCATCGTCATCCGCGCCTAGAAAATGATACCTTTCTGTTATGTTCGGTTATTTATTTGTTAGTATCTGTTACTCTTCTAATATATATGTTTTCATAATCATAGTGTGTGAGCTTGGTGGGTAGTTTTGTGACATGTCGTTAACAATACTGATGTTTTATTGTGTCCTGTCTTAGTTTTATAGATGATGAGCACATGTTGGTGGAAGACTTAGGTAATAAGTAAAATAAATTTAAATCGTAGTCACTTTTAGTTAATAGTTTAGAAATAAAATGTTGAGTATATGTTGAGTCATAGAGTAGATAATGAGAATTAAAATAGCATTTTCACCAGACCAACTGATAAAGGCTTACTTTGGTATTCGAAAACAGATAGCAAAATTGCATTTTATCAACAAGAATGCAAAGGAATTTCATACAAATTTTGAATATCTTTAGCTGGCTGGTAGAATTTACCTATAAATGATGATTTTGAATAATAAATAATTAAATAAATTGATAAATTTGATTTAGTTTCATGTTTTAGAGTCAGTATTTTGTTCGTGTTGGTGTGGTGAATTTTTTTTTGTTTCACTCGGCGGCAAATTTTGTTTAACCTTCGTGCCTTGAGACCCTCGCAACGCTCAAAATTCCAATTTTTGAACCACTCGCTACGCTCGCGGTTGAATATTGGAATCTTTCGCTTGCTCGGGAATATTGGCACGTGCGGTTAAACAACAACTTTGCCCCCTTGTAAAATAAATAACTATTAAGTATTAGTTACCTAACAGTAACTTTTGGTAAAATACATATAGAATAGAAGTCAGGCACATGTACCTACGATCACTAGTAAATGGTAATTGAACCTTTCGTCTCCACTCGTGATAGCAACGAAACACTTCTACTTGTATTAAAGTCCACCAGAACTAAATCAGAGGGAAGTCATACAGTTATAGGTAGCTTGATAAAAACCAAAGATCTAGATTTTGTTTAGGTGTCCGAACAGTGAAACACCTGAATTTTATTTTATGAAACAGACTTCTTTGCATGACAATTGGGTAGGTAAAGTTTTTAGGGTTCCGTAGTCAACTAGGAACCCTTATAGTTTCGCCATGTCTGTCTGTCCGTCCGTCCGTCCGTCCGTCCGTCCGTCCGTCCGCGGATAATCTCAGTAACCGTTAGCACTAGAAAGCTGAAATTTGGTACCAATATGTATATCAATCACGCCAAAAAAGTGCAAAAATAAAAAATGGAAAAAAATGTTTTATTAGGGTACCCCCCCTACATGTAAAGTGGGAGCTGATATTTTTTTTCATTCCAACCCCAACGTGTGATATATTTTTGGATAGGTATTTAAAAATGAATACGGGTTTACTAAGATTGTTTTTTGAAAATATTAATATTTTCGGAAATAATCGCTCCTAAAGGAAAAAAAAGTGCGTCCCCCCCCTCTAACTTTTGAACCATATGTTTAAAAAATATGAAAAAAATCACAAAAATAGAACTTTATAAACACTTTCTAGGAAAATTATTTTGAACTTGATAGGTTCAGTAGTTTTTGAGAAAAATACGGAAAACTACGGAACCCTACACTGAGCGTGGCCCGACACGCTCTTGGCCGGTTTTTTGAAGATAGACAAATTGTACCTATATTTTTCTGATAGTGTACGTTATAACGATCACGGAAAGGTGACTCTTTTATTTTTATTTCGTAGTATTTTTAGGGTTCCGTACCTCAAAAGGAAAAACGGAACCCTTATAGGATCACTTTGTTGTCCGTCTGTCCGTCCGTCCGTCCGTCTGTCAAGACCCTTTTTCTCAGGAACGCGTGGAGGTATGAAGCTGAAATTTATATCAATTACTCAGGTCTACTGTCCCTTGAAGCTGTGAAAAAATCAAACTTCTAAGCCAACGCAATCAAAAGATACAGCCGTTTATGCCGCAAATTTTCGACACTTGCAAGGCAATCAAAACCTACAGGGTGCTTCCCGTGAACTCAGAATCTTGAAATTTGGTACGAAGCAACGTCTTATAGCATAGATAAAGGAAAAATTACGAAAACCATAAATTTTTAGTTACATCACATAATATATTTTTTTTAATAATTTTAACCTTACTACCCATTTCCTCATAAACGCGTAGAGGTATTAAATTGAAATTCATACCAAATACTCAGGTCTATAATACCTTTAAGCTGTAACAAAATCAAACTTCTATGTCAACGCAATCAAAAGAAACAGCAATTTAAGCTGCATATTTTGAAACTCGCAAGTACTCGCAAGGGAATCAAAACCTAAAGGGTACTTCCAGTCGACCTAGAATCTTGAAATTTGGCATGAAGCAACGTTTTATAGCACACATAAAGGAAAAATTCCGAAAACCTTAAATTTTTAGTTACATTACAAAATATATATTTTTTTAATAAATATAAACTTATTACTTTTTTCCTCATGAACGCGTAGAGCTATCAAGTTGAAATTCTTATCAAATACTTAGATCTAATTGCCTTTAACCCGTGAAAAAAAAAATTCTAAGTCAACGCAAAAACGCAAAACGCAAAAGTACCACCATTGATACCGCATATTTTGAAACTCGCAACTACACGCAAGGGAATTAAAACCTAAAGACCACTTAACTTTTTCAGTCACCATTTACAGGTCTGGTTCAAATTTAATACTTAATTAATATTTTTGAACCAGATTTCTAAATAGTGACTAAAAAACTTAGTAAATAAATAACTTTAATAAAAGAACTTTCGCAAGTCTGCTGCAAGGCTAGTATAAGTGTTTCAGTTATATTATTATAGATAAATGATATGTGTTAATATAAAATAAAGGATTACTTAAACGATAAAGAGATCTTTGTCTTAAATTTATGCTCCTCCATCTTTCCCCATTGTAATGTTATGAATTTCATTTTGCAATAAAAATACCATAGTTATGACTCGATTGTCGTAATGAACGAACTTTGTAAACCTTGCAGGTTTGTACGGAACCCTCGGTGCGCGAGTCCGACTCGCACTTGGCCGGTTTTTATTTAATTATCATTTTTAAACTAACCGAAATGACGTTTGTGACAATGCATTAGCACGTTCTGAATATATGAAATTAAAAAAAACACCAATGACAGCTAAGTGACACAGCTTTTTTTTTCTAATTCCGTACATTTTTGCAACCGCAAAGGCATGGTTACCTCATATGCCATTAAATTTCACAAACGTCATTTCGGTCACTTAAAAAAAGATAAATAATACGAAATAAAAATAAAAGAGCCACCTTTCCGTGATCCTTATAACGTATTCTAGCAGAAATATATATTATTTTCCAGTCTTCCAAAAACTTTACCTAACCAATTGGTAATGTTCTGCTACGCTACTATGACTTCTTTCTGATAATAAATTATCTAGAATTTTCTTGTGTCTACATTTAGAACCTACCTACCTATTTGTTATGCCTCTAGGCGAGCATTCGGCAGCGCGGCTGCAGATGACGCTATCACGGGAGCTGCGAGGGTATCTCTGGAGAGCTACCTACCTTCGTCGCTGTTTGTCATCATCTCATGGGGAAGCTTCTGCGTGATACCAGAGATCGTGCCTGGGCGAATGGTGCTGCTTGTGACTACTCTGCTGTCTCTTGTCACCATGTTTGACACAGTCAGGTGAGTACTCAACTATTAAGAGCAGTTACCTCTTGGAAAGTTACCTACTTTCACCACTGTTTGTAATCCTCTCCTGGGGAAGCTTTTGTCTCTTGTCACCATGTTTGACACAGTCAGGTGAGGACTTAACTTTTAAGAGCAGCTACCTCTTAGAGAGCTATGTGCTCGTCACTGTTTGTCGTCATCTCATGGGGCAGCTTCTGCGTCATACTCAGATCTTGCCTGAGTGAATGGTGTTACTTGTGACTACTCTGCTGTCTCTTATCACCATGTTTGACACGGTCAGGTGAGTGCCTAGCTTTTAACTTTTTTATATCTACTTCTTAAAAAGCTAGCTTCTACAGTTGTTGTGCGTCATCATCTGCTCGGGTATTTTTCCTTCCTTAAACTTGAATAATAAAACTTTAAGAGCATCTTAAAGAATAACCAAGATACTTTAAGAACACTGGAACATCATTGACATTCTTTATTAGCTGGTCACATTGCTCGAGGCTGCTAAAATACCTACATATATTATGTTTTATAAGTCAAAACGAAAGTTACCGGTTTGTATTGTATCGTTATTAATTTGTGCTTCTCAATTTCCAGTACAAACTCACCCGATGCGCTCGAGCTGAAGTGCATAGAAGTGTGGCTGATCTCGTGCACGATATTCGTGTTCCTGGCGCTGCTTGAGTACTTCGTGGTGCTGTTCGGCATCCGCTACGACAAGAGCTGGTGCCGCCGCCGCGCCGACATGCGCCGCGCCGCCTCCGCCGTGCAACTAGCGCCACCACCTCTACACGTCAACCATCAGGTACGGAGTACTATACTAAGATAGATGCATGAGTAGCCTTTCACTCCATTTTATTCTTGATAGATCGCTTATTTTGCTACATCTCACACAATCCGCCATGAGACGTGAGTGGATCTCAATGCCCGAAAGCGGGTCAACTGTATTTTGTCGGACGTGCATGCGGTTGACCCCAGGCCATAAATTATTTTCTTGCGATTCCAGAGGTTGAGTTGCACTCCCGTGACAGGCACCCCACAGGGCGGAGTGTTCTCGCCGACCCTCAGTGTGGAGGACGAGGGACTCAAGCAGCAGCTCGGCAACCAGACCATCTCGAGGGTAAATATTGAACAACTCATGTAACACGCCTTTAGATTTTTGTATGTTTAATACTGTGTAGTTTGCATTTTGTAGAATTTTTTGCGAATAACGTTCATTCGGTAGGCATAACCGTGCCACTAACGTTTGCTCTGTGTGTTTAGGATGTTGCATAAATTATGTTTTAAAAGTGACCAATTTTTAGTCATCCCTCTCGGGGAAAAGGAATTGGAGAAAAAATAGGATCGGAACTGAGTCAAGATCAAGTAGTAAGGTAAAGATAAATTATAGGCACCGCACCGTGTGGCTAACGCTCATTGCAGGTCGTAGACGGTCACGTCTAGGAATAGGAAGATTAATTGTAGTGAGACAGTCGAAATCACGCGCAAGACTAGACTAATTCCTGAAATTTCTTCATCTTTACTGTCGCTATTGACACCGTGTAAGTACTGTACTAGATGCTCAAGTAGGTAGGCCCTAATACGCTTACGTAGCAAATAATGTTATGTGTATATCTAGTGCACAGCTTGCGGCGCATGTTAGGCCTTGATGTGTAAAGTAGGCTCGAGGAGGTGGCTCGGGTCTGAGCGTTTACCGGGTGGCTGTTGTGTGTACTATAGTATTTTGTCCGGTAGGATTCGCCGCCGATCATGGAGTCGCTGGGCAGTCGCGCTGGCCAAGGTCCGCTGGCGCGGGTGGGCGCGTGCATCGACAGAGGCATCATGTTTTGCGGCGCGCAGCACGGCGCGCTCGACCGCTACGCACTCATGCTCTTCCCGTGCTGTTTCGTACTCTTCGCTATCATATACTGGACCACGTACCTAAGTGAAGTGCACCGGCACGCGCAGAAGTGAAAGTGACAAACGATTTACAATGTGAAGTGCCTGTGCGAGACGTTGTGTTAATTGTAAATATTGTTAGACAAATGCTAGTCGACTATACAACGTTTGTTTACTAAGTACGATCTATGTAAGTTAGGTTAATTTTACAACGAAATTAATAATAATTAGAATTATCTTCAAGTGTTCCGTAATAGTATAAAATACTTAGGATAATTTGATAAAATTATATCTCGCTATTATTACACTACAGTAAACTGCAAAAAGTTATACCCCCTGCTAAAGAATAAAATTCTATGCAGGGAGGGTAACTTAGATAACTCTGCAGCTTGCTGTAGGTACTTACTTATGCTTGACGACGCTGTAGGACAATATTTAAATTAAGATATAGAAGAACAAAGATGACTCCTACATTGACAAATGTAGGTACATATCCTATGTTTAGGTATTGCCACGGATTTTGAGTGATGCTTAAGTAGCTTGACAATATACAAATCATTAAATTTTAATCTTACTTGTTAGTATCACTTTTTGGAAGTGCCAAGAGACATCACCAGTCAAAATCTGTGTCTCAAAGTTTGTCTGCGAGTAAACTAACTGGTATCTACATGCAACAATAATAACAACCGTCCAGAACCAAGTCTTGTGCCTTTGTAACAAAAATTGTAGTTATACTACCTAGGAACCCATATCAATCTAAATAAAAATCGTACATACTTACAGCACAAAGTGTGGAGGTGATTATTCATAGAAATTTGCCGTTTATGCTAACTTCACAAGCTGTGAAACAAGGTGCAGAGTTAACATGGATTGACTGGAGGGACATACCTAATTCTCACTTTGACTAATAATTACATACATACATACATACATACATTAACATACAATCACGCATGATAAAGGGGTGACTGGCAAATAAGGGGTTGAAAGAAAACGAAACTGTGATGGACATTTACCTAATTCTACGACACCCACGGGAAGAAAGAGGGTGGTGAAATTCTGTGACATTCACAGACTTTTATATGAAAATACTTCTCTAATGTTTTGTACAAAGAAACTGACTAAACATCTGGAAATACCACAATTAATTAAGGTAGGTAATTAAATTTAAATATTTCGGTTAAAATACAACTTTCGACTGGTACTTACCTGTCGGTTTAACACAACTTGCGGTCTCGAGCGTGGGTCCATACTATTTTCATTTCATTTATTTGCCATAAATTGTATGTTTACATAAGATGGTACATGTACATGTTTAAGTGTTAATGTACTTTTAAGTACTTAGTACCTATTACAAGTCGCTCTAGTTGTAACGCAACCCGTGCTAGACCGCCTGATCGACATACAATGATTCCTTTAAAAAAAAAATAGCCACAAATGTTCAATAAGTATATCCTTTTTAATATTACCTACCTAACCTAACATAATTTTAAGGGACCATTCAACTTATTGGCAAATTTGCTCATAAGTTTGCTCAGATGTTTTGCGTAGTGGTGAAATTATTATACCTGATACTACTGCTAAGAAAATGTTCTAAGAAGACCGCCTTTTAAAAAATGGCGCGCTGCACTTTTATACCACGAGAGAAGTAAAGTCATAACCCGGTTTGCAATGGTCTGGTCAACTGCTATTCTGGAATTGCTCTGCAAATATACTATGTACTTTTCGAGTTCTAAAAATCTGAGTTAGGTACAGTCATATTGTATACAGTATAATATAAGTGTTTTACATAGGCACAGGGACCTCTTTGTTAAGATATTGGCTATATTATTCGTTCTTCGCCTGATACAGCGAATTCGATTGTCAACAACTTTTATAATATTATAATAATGTAGTAAGACTGCTCAGTAAGAATTTATACTGTGTAGATTATGTACATAAGTTTGTTAAATCTTATCGCTTAGATTTAAATTATGATTAAGTTAAATAAGTTTTCCAATCTAGTCAAAATACGCAGTACTTAATTTTGTAGTAAGCACCTATTACTTTACAAAGTGTTTCAGTATGTGCCCAAATCTGTGTATTTAGATAAAAGACGATTATGCGAAAAGGCCTTTATATTAAAGCCTTAATGAGACATTATACGTGCTGCGTTTAAAGCCGTTTTATTTAATTGGATGCCCGAAACGATATCGATACAGGCCAGGGGTTTCTAAAGCTAGGAACATATTACGCGGACGTCCGCCGTCGCGCGACCGCGGACGCGGATCTAGACAATGAATATACACTTAACCGTGCAAACTATCGGTCGTCGGTCGTGGACGTGGCCTTGAGCGCACGGACGTCCGATCGAAATCTGGCTCGCTGGATGTTTTGGTTAGCCGAAGCCACGTCCCGAAGACCGTGCACGCTGATCGACCGCGGACGTCCGCGTAGTATGTTCCTAGCTTTAGCTATGCGCCGCTGTGGACAGTATGAAAAGGCGCCGTACACACCTACATCCTACACCTTAGAAACTATACATCCTAGCAGCGACATGGTGATTATTATAACGAATAAACACTGATTAAATTTTCCAGAAGTTCGATATTCTGTGTACCTACCTTACCTTTTGCAAATAATCTGGTCTGGTGTACTGGTAATCTTAAATATTACTATCTGTGGGCCATAATTATGAAGGACCTATCAGTTGAATATGAATATATGCTTTATTATTTTTTCCCAAAACTATCTTCAGAGAAGTGTTGTCAGCTAAAAAACAGCAACTATGATACAGACGCGGGCGAAATTCTCAAGATTTCTGCTTTTATTTAAGTACATACTCCTGTGATTTTAAGAGGCTCTGTGTGTAGCTCAAGCAAGTATCAAGACTGTTTGCTTGCTGACATCGCGCGTTATAAAATTTAGCACAAATTAATGTAGGTATAGTATTAACGATAGACAAAGACATCGGTGGTATAGAGATAAGTTAACAAGTTGATTTTCCCTAACAGACACTGGTCTCGCTATCGGCTCAGAACAGGAGTGTCGCGACAGTCGTTCCTATTCGAACTTTAGGATACGTCAGATATTATTTCCATTGGAGACTCGTACGGGTCGGGTATATGGCAGTAGAGCTAAAAGCCCATAAGTTCGAATTGGGCCGATGAGAGTATCTTGCCTGCGGGATAGACTACCCTTCCATCTCTGGTAAATACTTATATAATTATAAAAAGATGGCTAGGTAGTGCGTCTCTCGGAGAAGAATCGTACTATCAGGGCGCTCCAGTGCTAGCGATAAAGTCTTTGCTCTCATTATTCAAGGCAACACACTATAGCTTGGCAAAAAAGAGTAGAAATAGAACTATTTTTTTATCATAGTAACACTTAGGTACTTTTCATACAGAAGTGTCAAAATAGTTGCCACGTGCAATACGGTTTACATAGACAGTGGCGCCCCTTTTCTACTCTTTTTGTGGCAAACTGTAAGTGACGCTGCAGATGTAGTGCGTAAAGCTTTTCCTTCGTATTTTTACGGAAACGTACGAACGTGTCATGCTATTTCAGTCAGTCTCAGTACAAGACATACTGACGCTGTCTGAACTAGCATGTCAAATACTATGGAGATTAGAGGTAAAAAGCGAAAGCTTTTAGTATCAGAAGTGCACCTATAAAAGAAAAGACAAGTGGCGCTGCAATCGAAGGTACATAAGGGTTTGATGACAAATACGAACGTTTCCGGAAAAAAATCGAAGGAAAAGCTTTCCGCACTACATCTGTAACGTCATGCTCCACGGCAGCGCCACCTTAGCTTTGATGAACATAAACATATGGGAAAATATCTATATAAAGTCTATAAAATTCTAGACTAGTTAAAAAAATATCTATGTTTCTAGTTTCGGCGTGAGCTCTTATACATTGTGGCGCTGCTGTAGAGCATACTCCACAGCAGCGCCACCATAAAATATCAATTACTGCATATGGTACAGGCACGTATATGGCTTCAAATAATTCTATAACAATTCTATATTGGCCTAGCTTACAAAATCCCTACTTTTATTTTGCTTGTAGGAAAATACGATGCCACAAATCTTTTATAACAAATAATTATCGCAGCGCCTTAATAAAAAATCAAGGCAAACACACTAACAATTTTGCCGAGATTTTCAATAAGGCGCTGCGATAATTATTTCTTACAAAAGGTTTGTGGCATCGTATTTTCCTAAATGCAAAATAAAAGTAGGGATTTCGTAAGCAAGGTCAATATAGAATTGTTATAGAATTATTTTAAGCCATATACGTGCCTGTACCATATGCAGTAATTGATATTTTATGGTGGCGCTGCTGTGGAGTATGCTCTACAGCAGCGCCACAATGTATAAGAGCTCACGACGAAACTAGAAACATAGATATTTTTTTAACTAGTCTAGAAATTTATAGACTTTATATAGATATTTTCCCATATGTTTATGTTCATCAAAGCTAAGGTGGCGCTGCCGTGGAGCATGACGTCATCTGTAACTCTGATATCCGATAGCCGGTAACTAAGGGTTATCCAAAATCAGAAAATACTTCGTAAAGGCGAAACGACGTGTCGTAATTAATTATGGATTAATTTGAGGACAGACATAATTAAGTATTCTTAGACATGGCTAACAGCGCTTATAGAGCACAGAAAAAATATTTTTATATCACGCAACTTGTTTTATGAATAAGATTTTTTTTTTATATTTCACCTGTTTATGTTATCACAGCTTAGACGGAAAGTTGTGTGTGCAACGAGACTACGGTTACATGCACCTCGAACTTTGTACACTCGCTATACCCAAAAATAAAATCACTGGCAGCAAAAAATAAACTATTCTCTCTTAAGTCTTGTTGCACAAACAACATTTTCTTTTCTGAGCTTGACAAATGTATGTATACTCTGGCAAGTAAAGTTTGACAGGCGGATTTTTTTTAACGTAGGAGCTAAAGAATTACGTTGTAACCTACCTACATATTTTTTTTAATTTCCCGCCTTTTTTGTTTGCAAGAGTATAGGTAAGTTTATAAGTGAGATCATATCTCGACCAAATCCAGAACTACTGCTATAATGTCTTGATAAAATAAATGTGACTATTATTGCATATTCATGCCTTAAGTAAAGACGAAGGAACCATTTAAATCTATAAAATCTAGATGTAAATATGATATTGTAAGCCAAATTATTACAAATATTCTAGGGTATTTTAGACACAGCTTCGAAATTATAACTACATACATAGCTCATCAATTTGTGCCTTTTCTATAACACTATGCTTGTTACTCAAATGTAAAATGAAATGGGAATGGGCTGTATATAATAGTACTTCGAATTCTTAAGCAATAATAATGTAAATTAAATAATAATGTTGATTCTGTAAATAATGAAATAAAAGACATTATTTTAAATTCAACGCCTATTTTATTCCTGTCTACATGTCAACAATCTTAATACAATTTACTCTTCAGCTACAAGGCCATTTATTTATTATTTTATTTCTAAATAATCAGAATAATAATCAATTTCGATCCAGGAGAAATAAGAGGGATTTTTTTTTTTTACATTAAAATGGTAATATTCTAATATTATGGAAAAATGGTATGGGGCACCATGGGTCCTGATTATTCTCTGTTAGTTGCCCTCTTGGCACATTTGAGTACCAACTACCATCAGCTGCAGAATTGTCCTGGTCTGGCCATCTTTAATAGTCAGTAGGACACACATTAGGATCGAAATAGCTTGTCATTCTGAATAAAAATACCTAACAACTAACAATAAAATACTATCCCCATATTCATAAACGTAAGTCGATATAGTTCGTTTGTCCCTTACCGACGTATTGGTGTGATAGAAAGGGACAAACGAACTTTATCGGCTTGATAACTTTAGTGAACGTTTATGAAATAAGGGGGTATGTGTATACATAAATAAAATGGCCTTAATATATTTTTGATAAAAATACACTATACAGATATAGTCATGTTTATTCTATACTGATAAGCATCAATCATACCCATAGTAAGAAGCATCTCTAAGCACTCTGATCATATCATCAGAGTTTCTACGTATCCGTCTGCCTATGGGTTCCAGGTCTGCATAGCATTTTGGAAATACCTTTTCGATGATGTCCACAGCCTCAGCTTTGCCGATTTGACGCACTGCCAACACTGAGTACAGAGCTTTCGTTTTTACGCAATCCTGTAATGTTACATAAATATTAGTTACATTCGGAATATAAATTGTTGAAGTAAATTACTTGTGTGTGCTTCAGGACTAATTAAAAGTGCAAAATTTATTGTGATTTAATCCCATGAGCAGTGGCAAATGCCGGAATAACGCAAGGATGAGTAGTGGTGATTTTCTTATGTAAGTATGTATTCACCATCACCATGCATTACAAAAGACTATGCAATATATGCATCCAATACTTGCGTGGTTGTATGGAGCCAGGCAGAGGGTTAATCAAATAAAGTATGGTAAATGTTCCCGTCCATGCAAGGCAGCAACAAATCACTAACCTAAGCCTACTCAAAAAATGTACTTCTGGTCTTTATTAGAAGATTTACCAACCTGATGAGCTTTCTTAATCTTAGTCCACGAAGCATCCCCCTGAGACCAGGCACTAGTGAATGAGCAATGCGTCAGGTTTGCCGCTCGGATCTCTGAGCAAGCTAAATGTTCCATATTCTTGAAGTCCAGCTGGTTCCGGCAGTAGTCGAACATGTGTATCATCTCATGGACCAGGACGCCTTGAACCATGCCCTTGCGTGTGGATACATTCTGGCATACTACAATCTGTAAGCCAATTAGAACATTTTTAAATACCAGAAGACAAAAAATACTTATTAGGATTTGCAGCTTCCAACATCTTGCCTATCATTATATTGCAAATATTGCAATCCATATACTAATATAAATGGGAAAGTGTGTGTGACTGTTTGTTTGTCCGTCTTTCTAGGCAAAACGGAGCGACGAATTGACGCAATTTTTTCAGTGGAGATAGTTGAAGGGATGGAGAGTGACATAGGCTTTTTGTCACTTTCTAACGCGAGCGAAGCCGCGAGAAAAAGCTAGTATCCTATAAATTGATAGGAAAAATCAAATTAAAATTTGAAGAAACTGAATGATGCAATAGTGTTGTAATCATTAACCTCTCGTGTGAAAGAATGCAGATCCGCATATGAGGAAACCATATGAATAAAATTATCCGGCACACAAGAGGTTAAGCACATAACACCAGTTGACAATCTGATTATAAAAGAAATAAATCAATTCGGTCAAATTAAATCAATTATTTGAGAGAGGAGAAACACATTATTTCGTATTCAAATGTGTAGGGGAATGACACCACCACAATTAAAATTACCTGATTGAGCTCAGGATCATAGCCCCCGCTGACAGAGTAATCACACACTTCACATGAAAAATGTCTCCGAAGGTCTATAGGGCTGTAACAGTAATTACATTCTTAGGAAATTGTATGTTATCAAAATATTTATAAATAATTGAATTTTTAACTGACCATCCGGAGCTTTTAAGAGCTTTCATCATAAGCTTCACGATAGGACCTGAGGAAAAATAAAACATCGTTTATTTTTGTATAATTCGCCAGACAAATTCACCAATATACTTTATATTGAAACTCACTGGTTTTAACACACTCAACAACATTTTGTTCACATTTTAATTTCTCTACATTTTCTTTTCCTTCTTTTCCAATAAGAATATTTCCTATTTTAGGGGTAAATGTTCCTCGTCTCTCGGGATACAAGTCATAACCCCAAGCTTCTTCCTTTTTGGCCCCAGCTTGTGTAGTCGTTGTACCAACGTCAGGACTGGGTTTACTTTCTGGTTCTGGGGCAGCTGCGTTACTAAACATTTTTATACATAAATAATGCACGGAAAATTATTATAAATTTAATATGAGCACTTCTGAATTCAAGGGTTCACAACTTCACATAAGTGCCGCAAGTGCCAAAAAGTTACCATATGATTTTGACAGTGACACTGACAGATATATGGGGTCGATAAAGACAATATTTTAAAAGTTGTTTAAAATTCAATGAAATATGTAACTCTTAAACTAATATTAAAGTATTATCCTTTGCATGTATCATTATCAAATGTAACAAATAATTTCACAACTAACGAAACCAGACCTTTTTAGAAGTCTTAAAATTCGAAAAAATCAATTAAAAAAAAATTGAAGCTGCAACACATTGATAACATGGTTCAGATTTGTTAGTTCTAATGTAATTTCAGTTTGAACTGTACTAATTTTATGGTGTTATTCATTATTTTTATAGATTTCGCTGTTAACTTTTACCGAAATTCGTTAAAGTGACAGTCACACTGACAGATGACAATCGATGATATGACATCCAGAGTTGCTGTTTTAAAAAAATACTGGGTTCAACTTTCATTAGCCAGACTTTATAATTCAATACCTTAGTGGGATTATATTTAGGACGTGTTCAACAGAAGCTTAAATAGTGTAGTAGGGTTGCACATAGTTTTCGATTAAAGCAGAAGAACTCGATTAGTAAACCGACAGGAATATCATCGAACAATGTTACTTAACCCTTTAACCGCCAGAGTCTGATACATAAGACATCACATATCCAGCTCATTCCGCCAGTCTAAATAAGACAAAGATCTGATTTGGTTTTTATAGCCCATTTATAACTCCCATAACTATGCCAACCTTACTCTGCGTGGTACAATACCTGTCGGTGGCGACACGAGCACGCTCGATCAAAAATTTCTGGCGGTTAAAAACTCTCCTTTCCTGAAAAAGGCGAAATTCTAAATGAACTATGATAGAATTGAAGGTTCTATGTAAAGCCAAGTCATCAAATGTATTTACTTTTGTTTTTAATTATCTTTTTTTCTCCCCGTGTGGTGACGGATTAAACAAAATATGAGAAAATGTCCAAAACTGGTAATAATTGTACCGGTGAAGGCTCGTTTTCAAAAAATTGGCAAAAATCAATAATAGCAATTTATAATCACTAAGGCATAACAGCAATTTAAGTAAACGTTGCAGATTAATTTAGTACAAAACTTACTTCGATGTGATGTAGATTTTCAAAGAAATTGTCACTTAATTTTAGGTAATTTCTGAAAAAAATTGAATTCGCCTTAGGCTAGATTACTCTTTTTCAAAAACTTAAAATAAAAATCTAGTCTGAAATGATTGTGGTACAGGATATACGAATTATAAATTTACCCGTTTTAATATTCATAATTGTCCAAATTTTACAAATAAGATCGACTGATTCAGCTCTATACATGCGTTTTTCTAAACGTGCATTAGAGAAAAATTCATAATTAATTTAGTGAGTTAGTTTTCAAAAATCCAGTCTTATAAAAATCAAGATAATAAGATGCTCTAACTGGAACTTGAATTAAATAAATCTATTGGATAACGGAAAGTGTAGTATTTCACCGACTAAAACTATCAATTTTACATTCTTTTGACGTTTTTTTTGAAAGCAGCCTTAAGAATTTCACCACCCCCTTTATTCCCGTGGGTGTCGTAGAAGTCGACTGTGGGATATGGGTTAAATTGTGGCGTAGGCGAGATGCTGGCAACCTCTCACTGCAATGTCACAATTTGGATTTCTTTCAACCCCTTTTGCCAAGAGTGGCACTGAAACTTAGTAGTTCATGTGCTCTGCCTACCCTTTTATGGGATACAGGCGTGATTATATGTATGTATGTTATGTATGTATCTTTTTTTCTAAGTTTCTAAAAAATAAAAATGTGTGTAAAATTGTATAAGGCTAGCTAACACATTTTGCCAGTTAATAAGATTCTTATTTGTAAAATTTGGAATATTAAAAATGAAGGATATTGAAAATCTACATCACATTGAAGTAAGTTTTATACTAAATTAATCTGCAACGTTTACTTAAATTGCTGTTATGCCTTAGTGATTATAAATTGCTATTATTGATTTTTGCCAATTTTTTGAAAACGAGCCTTCACCGGTACAATTATTACCACTTTTGGACATTTTCTCATATTTTGTTAGACCAAGTAGAAAAAGTCCTATAATGTGATATATATTTATAAACTACTCGCAAAGCCCTTTAATTTGATACCACACACGGTATGATCGAGCGCTCGGCTGCGATTTCACTATTTTTAACACGAAAGCCCTCTTAAACTACATCTTGTCACAAATTTTGTTCTATCTCATATGCCTAAATGTACTTATTTGTGGCTGTGAAACAGGAGCTGAAACTAAAAGCCTTTCATATAATATAATATTTTTATTTTTTCTTATTATTTTTAGTAAACATCTCTGTTCATTGTTGTAGTCCCAATCAATGAATTTGCTGCACTCCAGCGAAATTTTACAAAATGATAAATCATTTTTTTCTGAAATCAAAATAATATAGAGATAAATAAAATAAAATCAATGATAAACATTCATAAAGATATAAATATAAAACAAACATTTGCATGTACAAAGAAAAATTCAGCTCATTTAATAGTCTAACCAACACAGCAATAAGATCAGTAATAAGTTCAGAGGTACTTTGGATTGAATGAGATGTCCAAGAGCATGAAGCATGTACTAACAGGAATAAATTTATTTCCTGGGAATTTAATGAAGTCACAATTTTGTTATACGAAAATAACAACATTAGTGGAAATTTAGTAATTAAACCAATATTTAGGCTAGATTTATTTTGTATAAATATTGACTTTATTATATTAAACTAATTTCAGGTTCAAACTTACCTAATATCCTAAGAAAATCATTAAAAGTGTCTTCATTGCGGATAACACTAGCAATATAAACTTCTAATTCAACATTCCTGTCAAACAATCTTTCTAGGACATTACAAAGTGGTTGCAGTATTGAAGGATCATATACTATGTCTGCTCCAATTACTATGTCAGGCACCAAACAACTAGGTATTTCATCGTCATCGTTCCAATCCAACATCATGGCATCTGCAAAACAATCATATCATAGGACATTAAACATATTTTATATCAGTTTCTCTTCATCATTTCTCATCATTAAATCTATATAATAAAATGAAATAAACTATGTTAAATACTTAAATAAAATAAGCATTTATTTACCTATATTTGGCCGCGAATTTCTTTCTTCTTCAATCATGTCATTATCGTTTGCATTAATGTATTCATGAAAATTAATAGAAATATTTTCATTGATCGCTTTCAACACATCCTCATGACAGTCAGTTAAAACTAAAGACTTGATTTTACAGTGTTTTGCTATGGTAATCCCAGTGAAACCCACACCAGAGCCAAGTTCTAATACATTTTTATGTAAAAATGCATTTTTATTACACAGCGCCCAGTCTGCTAGCATTAGAGCAGCCTGAAAACAGAATCAATGTTTAGGTTAATGTCAAAATATATTTTTCAATATGTACAAAGACATAATGAACTAGGCCAACTTATATTATTTAAAAAAAAATTAAGCCAGCTTAGGTTAATTACCTCCCAAGTTCGCATCCCAGTGGTCCCATTCACAACCATGTTATTTGTTTCCTTTATTGTTATAATGTCTTGAAGGTCAAATCCAATAACGTAATGCCGATAACAAAACATATCTGAACTTTCACTTTTCATTGCTGCGCAGAGGAATTCGTAAATATCATCGTGAACTTCTTGATAAGGTTCAAGAAAATTAATAAGTTTCTTAAAAAAAAGTTTCGAAAACTCGTTTTTAACTGGATAGCGTTTTAATAATTCACTGTGAACTGTTGCATCAAGAAACGCTCTTTGGGTTGCCCATGTCATTAGTTCAGCATCTTCAGGCTATAATCCAAGAACATTAGTCGTTTAAATCAATATATAACTTTTTGTAATACATCTTTTCCTTCAACTTTATCATTTACTCACCTGTACAGAAAATAATAACGATCCTTTGAAATAATTCCTTATTAGGGAATTCAACACACATTCGACTTTCGTATTGGGTGTAGTCATTATTTTGTATATAAATAATTAATTAATACAAAGTGTAATTTTCCAGATATTGAGGTTATGAACCATGTAGAGGTGATAATGATATATAAACAAACAAATGTCAATGTCACGTCACGTCAATTCCCACGACAGATAAGTTTTCGTTCGACTCGATCATCAAAAGAATCGAATCGAAATAATCGCCCTAGAAAGTCAACACTATTGAATGCCCTATCAGCACAAACGAAGATAAACAATTATTATTCAAGTGAAACGAACCAGTACGCACTTCAATGCTGTTACATTATTATTGAAACTTGTGTACGCGCATTAAAATTATTTAAAGGAAATGGGATCATGCCAGTCGTGCTTGGTAAGTACTTTTGTAAATACGTAATCATCATAACACACCATTTGAAACCGATAATTACTTACTTTGTAATTTGTACTTAATAAATAAGTCAGTACGATAAGGTAATAACATGAGTAAGCTAAAGAAGACATAATCCTTTTTATTTCTAATTTCATTGTGGGTTTTTTTTGTTAAGAAACTGTTGTTTTAACACTATTAATACTTCGTAACAGTAGTGTAGGTATACATTTAAATGTAGGTACCATGACATCTTGGTAACGAAATAGTGATGTGCCTATCTACCTACATAATTAATATCGATATACAATTTATGTTATTTATGCGCGGGGATTCCCCTTTCGTTATGATTATAATTACTCAACCTTGCAAAAATTGCATAATTGGCCAATTATAATTTTATTGTCGGACGCATGTTCCAGCTGAGGATCGGAACCGGTTTTTCCTCATACGAAAAATACCGGATTGGCTATTTAATTTTATGGTTTATTATTTCATTTTTAAGGGAACTTAGTATCTAATGAAATAAAAGTTTCTTATCGTAATACATATATGATCAGCATGAACTACATACTCGTAATATTAAGTTCGTTCGTTTTTTGTTTTAAATCTGTTCCTCGCCGTGTATCAATTCTTATTTTTGTTTTTCAAAAGAAATATACCTGTCTTTCCAGCGGGTGTCGATGCGTAGTCATATCGCATATCATATTAGTGCATTGTCTTACTCATTCTCATGGTTAACTCACACCGCTTATTGCGCACGTTGTGTTACTTGTGTAAAGCAACAAGTATATTTATGGAGTAGAGCTAGTTTTAACTCAAAAAGTACAAAATAAAAATTATGTTTTACTCCACAAAACTACAGTTACTTTGACTGTGGAGTCGTATCACTCTTTCTATACATCATTTCATATTTATATAGTTAAAATATACAAATTAAAATAGAATATCTAATAGTTGTATGTAAGGTCCATGGAAGTTCATAGTAAGACTTTATATATGTAAAAAAAATTAACATACATGAAGGTAATATTGTCTTCGGTTACCGCGATAGTTATTCATGAAATAAAACTATGGAAACGGATTAAATCGCGTATAATGAATTTAAAATACATCCCATTAGTTTATCATTAGTTTGTTTCTTTGTCAATTTTGTGTAGATTAATTGGTTAATTATTTTTTAACAGAGTAATGGTATAATTTTTTGAATATTGTATAACTAGCTTTATTAATAGTGTGTGAACCTGCCTTAGAAATCTATAATTATTTGTGGTCATGGTTCGTTAATATTTCTTGTAAGTGGGTAGCTTTTGCACATTTTAATTTTTCCTCAGTCACCCGTTGACCACGAACGCTGTAAAGAGTTCGAAACGTCGGGATGTATTTTAAATTCATTATACGCGATTTAATCCGTTTCCATAGTTTTAATACATGAAGGTATTTAAAAATATTTTAAGCGGGTTACTCACGTATAAGTCGATATAGCGTTCGACATGTTTCGATCCAATTTTCGAGGATCTTTCTCAAGAGTAGCGACCCCGCCTTTACATGTCGAGAGCGCGACGCATACTAGTAGCGAGTATTAACGCTATATCGACTTAATACGTGAGTAACCCGCTTAAAATATTTTTAAATATCTGTGAGTCTCACGAGAGTTTTATAGTTAAAATACACGAAGGTATTTATCAAAAACTATTATTTTTATATTTACAATACTATAACTCAGAATTGTATGAATTATTAGCTTATTATTTTAAGGGGGACAGTGACTCAACGTCGGATTTAACGGATAGCTCCCGGTCACCTACGCCTAGACGAGCACAGCGTAAACGAACTAGCACTACACGTGGAAGGCAAAATCCTTCTTCAAATAATGGGGGAGTTGCACAGGTATAGTATAATACTCAAATTGTAACCTAACTGACATAATCGTTGAAATAAGATTATCATTAGAAAAAGGCGACTTTTTTCTTTAAAATGATAAATATTCACGCCATCACCCCTACAGTTTTTTAATTGCCGCTTTTTTCTAGAGACGAAAAGCTTGGCAATATATTCTACTAATAATCTAAAAATGTTATAGTTATATATTATTTTCTAAATACATGTGATACATAGTATGTGTTAATTAGATAGGAATAAACTAAAATGTTAAAATAAATGTTGTCTGCACACGCAAGAAATCAGCTTTTGTCATGATGTTAAATGTATTTACAATGTAAATACAAACATTGACTGTACTTTGTAACCCTTATTTGTAAAAGTAATCATAAATACAACTTTAAATTAAATTTAACTCTGTAATCTGTTCATACTTACTGTACCTGTTTTATTGCGCGTTTGTCGATGTTCACAGGGTGTTCCATTTGGGCGTCCACAAAATGAAGAGCACATTGCATACGAAAGACTAAATCGACCTGTGGTAAGTGGAGTCACTTCAAGGTAAATTTTACTTGCACAGTCAGACAGTTAACTTCGCAGCGATTTTTAGTACCATTTTAATTATTTTAACGTTTGGTATATCACTTGAATAGTCTGTGCTATCAAAATCACTGCAAAGTTTTTTTGTCAATCAACTGGTTCCGCTTGGTATGATTTTTTGTTTTCTGCTCTATAAGTATTTTCCTGATATAGAATTATGCTGGCTCTGTAGATATTTCAAACTATTTAATTGTATAATTATACCAGATACACTTTTATTGCTATATTTTTTTCCTTTAATTACTTTAAATGGCTGCATCGATTTTTTAGATTGAAAAATAGACCTATGTCTGCATATGTTTATAGGCTACTAGACTCATATCTAATTTGGCACAATAAATGATTGTCTTCTGTAATATTTGACATAAGAAACCATTATTTAATTATTTTGGGTATTAAATGTGTACGATGACTACGTATTTTTAATTAGAAAATGTAAGTAATTTTTTTTTATTTTAGCCACCGAAAACGCTGTCGGCCGTGTAGTGAGTGTAGTGACGTCATAGAATTCATGTCAAATCAATCACTGACATAATGACCTTTATGCCTCGTACTTAAAGTGTCAGAAAGTGTTGTTTTCGCACTGAATAACTTCATTCCCAGAAAATCTATAGATGACATGGCTGATGTTATTTATGCCTGATTACGTAAAAGTATTCTTTAAAAATATTTTTTGCGGTTTCATCATATAATAAAATATACTTAGTAATATTTTTTTCGGATAATTGGACAGTAAGTAATAATCAGAGATCGGACGGATTTGCGACATTCTTAGTGACTTACGTCATTTTAATGACTTTTAGTATGAAATGACGCACAAAAATCCGATCTCTGGTAATAATTTAAGACAAACTTCAAAAAGGGTCAAGTAGCCTATTATGAAGTATGTATGTATATGTTTAATATCAAGAAAATATTTGTTTTTTTAGAGGCAACAGGTGGTAACACCGATACGCAACAACGTTCAACCTGGTAGGAACTGCTATGTTCCAACTACGTCGAGAAGTGGTACCAGTTCAAGGGTAAGAAATATGTTAATTTACAGACTGGCAAATTCATACACGTACACGCCATTCCAGCAGCCATAATAGTACATTACGATACAAGTGCGATAAATGAAAAAATTGAAACGAGTGGCGGTAAATTAAACCACGAACGTAGAAAGTCTTTTAAACCGACACGAGTTGCGAATTACTTAATATTTTTTAATATTATAGAACATTCTTACACAGATTGACTACGATGAACGATAATATAATATAAAAATACTTATATACCTACAGATGGTGCTTTCAAATAATTTACTGCGAGAAATAGCGAGACTGGCTAAGGTGATGGTGACTGTTCGCGAGTCTATTGCGTATAGAGATGTGTCAACCCGGTTTGCCAACCCGGTTCAAACCGAGTTAGGCTCAACTCGGCCCGACTCGGTTTGACAGTTCACCAAACCGGTTCCAACGAGCAGACGGAACGCAGCCGAACGAACGTACCGATCGGTCCCCCTCCCACATGACTCAACTCGAAAATGTTGATAACGAAACCGGCAATATCGGTATCGGAACTGCAAGCCAGCGAGTGCAAGCAGGATAGCTGTACTTTCGCGTGGAAGTGGCGCCACGGCCAGAATCTGAAACACACTCCCGGTCCGCCCGACCGTGCTCGCTTTGGTTTGAAATCAATTATAACAGATGGTGCTCTTTTTCCTAATAATAAATGGGGAAATATAACAGTTTACAACTGTAATTAAATGCTCCCGCTATTCTGCCGTTGCCGCCCTTACCGATATTCTGTGAATTCTGTCTCCGTTACGAATATTTTGATGAAATGAAATATATTTATTTGCATTAATTTAGTTTCAGTTTAGCTCGTTCAAACACAACTTTAATTTTAAATAAATAAAAAAACACACGTTTATATCATGTGTTTCGGGCATAACTTGACTCGACTCAACCCGACCGACTTGATTCGTGTTCAATTTTGACGAATCGCTTCACACGGGCCAATCCTAACCGCTACATTAATACGCTAAGGACCGTCGTAGCAACTCGGTTTGGTCAAACCGGGTTGAAACCGGTTTACGTAGAAAATCAAACCGTTCAGCCCGGTTTGCGATATTTTCGGTTTGGCACATCTCTAATTGCGTACTGGCTCTGTCAATTGCATGACAGAGCAACCGTTTTTTTTTAATATTCGAATTTCAACCGTGACAAAGTGTTGCCACAGTTAACATGAAAAAATATCCGAAGAATGATGGGCAAAACTGAACATTCCGCCCACCAAAATACACTAGTATTTTGACGTAGTGCGAGAAAAAAAATAATAAAAAAAGAATGGCGAAAACGATACGGATACGAAAACATTAAAATTAAAACGAGAAAATAGACGACACAATTGAACCGCTTTAGAGCAGCAGCTACACCGGCAATGGGCACAGCTTGACCACAGGCCGTTTGTACAACCCTGTGGCAGTGCGCACGGAAACCACACGACAGATTCCATCGGATCCGGGGTGTGTCTCGACGATGCGACCCAGGGGCCATTTCATTGGGCTCGTCTGCTCGTTTATGACGAGCACGAGTGCTCCGACCTGGATGTTAGACTCTTTGTCGTGCCACTTCATCCTCTGTTGGAGAGTATGCATGTACTCCTTAGACCATTTGCTCCAGAAGTCTTGGTGCATTTTCTGCAGCAGCTTCCAGCGTTGGAGAGGGCCAACCCGGACGTCTGCCAGATCCTCCTCAGGCACGACCGACAGGGGTTCTGTGGTCAAGAAATGACCCGGAGTCAAGGCTGAAAAGTCATTAGGGTCGGAGCTGAGAGGAGTGAGTGGCCTTGAGTTCAGCAAAGCCTCGACCTGAGTTAAGACCGTCGAAAACTCCTCGTACGTCAGCCTTTGGTTCCCTATGACGCGCGAGAGGTGTGTCTTTACCGCCTTGATCCCGGCTTCAGCGAGTCCTGAGAAATGTGGGCTCCCTGGCGGGTTAAATTCGAAATGAATTGCTTCGCGTGCGGCAGCATCCTCCACGAGACGTTGGAGGATGTTACTCGCACCGACAAAGTTTTTGCCTTGGTCAGAGACTAACCGACTGCACCGACCTCGACGGGCGACGAAACGCCGGAGCGCAGCCAGAAAGGCGTCTGAGGACAACTCCGTAGCCAGCTCAGTATGTATCGCCTTTGTCGCGGTGCAAACGAAGACGCAGATGTAGCCCTTGTACGTCTTGTTCCCGCGACCACGACCAAGGGCGATATCGAAAGGTCCACCAAAGTCGACCGCTGAGCTCGAGAAAGCCTTTAGTTGAGTGATGCGATAAGCTGGTAGGTCTCCCATGAATGGCGCAGGAGCGCCCAGCGGGCGAACCCGGAAGCATTTCATGCACTTTGAGACCACAGCGTAGATAGCCCGCTTAGGACTCATGATCCAGAAATGCTGCGCCAGCAAATTATGGAGCGTTTGGATGCCCGGATGCATAAAACGTCTGTGGTATTCGTCAATCAAGAGATAGGTCAGACGGTTGTCGCGAGGTAGCAAAAGGGGATGTTTAACATCGAATTCGAGAGAGGCTCGCGACAAACGTCCGCCCACCCTCAAGAGACCCGCGTCATCTAGAAATGGGCACAGTTTTTTTAATGCCTTCGGGAGAGAGTTCGAAAGGCCACTTGTTACCTTCTCTATCTCCGAAGCAAAGTGGTGTTTTTGCGCATGGCACACAAGGAACATGAGCGCCTGCTTAAGTTCTAGCAGTGTCAGGGGACCGCTCAACAAGTTGTTGGGCATCTTTTGGTTCCTCGCGTTATATGCGAACCTGCGACAGTATGCAAGGACACGTTGCAGTGTCCTTAGCGACGAGAATTTGTTCATCAGGTTGTCTGTCC
The DNA here is from genome assembly GCF_023078275.1 of Leguminivora glycinivorella. Taxonomy (NCBI): domain Eukaryota; kingdom Metazoa; phylum Arthropoda; class Insecta; order Lepidoptera; family Tortricidae; genus Leguminivora; species Leguminivora glycinivorella. Next base: position 16,996,331 of record NC_062977.1, read on the forward strand.
ATGATTCTTTCACTGAGACAGTGAGCACAGTGACCTTGCGCTCTTCGTGTAGAACGTCCAGATCCACTGCCACCGTGGACTTAGGCCAGTCAACCTTATCCAAACCTAGCCAAGATGGGCCCTGCCACCAGTTATTGTGGTGAACCAGGTCATCTGGCAAGAGTCCTCGCGATCCACAATCCGCAGGATTGTCACCAGTCCTCACGTGCCGCCAACAGTCTGGAGGGATGATATCCTGAATGTGACTCACGCGGTTAGCCACGAAAGTTTGCCATCTGGACGGGCAAGACTTTATCCACGTCAAAGCAACGCTGGAATCAGACCACGCACAAATTTCACAAATCTTGTGGAGGGGCGTCAGAGCCTCTGCAACAGATGCTATCAAGTCAGCAAGTAGAACCGCAGCCAGCAACTCTAGACGGGGTATCGACAGCTTACGAAGAGGTGCCACTCTTGATTTGCTGCAGACCAGATGAACATATCGCGTTCCATCCTCACCTGACGTCCGTAAATAGACCACCGCGCAATACCCTCGCTCTGAGGCGTCGCAGAAACCGTGGACTTCGAGCGAGACGAAATCCTTGACCATACGGCGCGGGACAGACACCGATTTCAACGAAGGAAGCTGCGCTTTGAATTCTTGCCATTCGGATGCAAGGTTCTCTGGCGCATCATCATCCCATGACCCAGACCATGACCTGAGACCCAGAGCAACTGCATGAGGTACTTCGCGAAGAACGTCACAGGTGAGAGGAGGCCCAGAGGGTCGAAGATTCGAGCGATCTCTGAGAGGATAGTGCGTTTAGTGCACCGTCGATCCTCGACAGACACTTTGAAGGTAAAGTCATCCGTCTGGGGTAACCACGAGAGGCCGAGAATTTTTAGTGAGATGTCCCCAATGGAGTTGAACTCTCGAAAGTCCTCGGAATATAGGTCTGAGGAGGGGACACCCTCGAAGAACTCCTGGTGGTTGGACGTCCATTTCCGTAGATGGAAGCCACCAGAAGCTAAGATGGTAGACAGCTCCGATCGAAGCTTCCGTGCTTCTTCGACAGACTGAGCTCCAGACACCACGTCGTCGACATAGATGTCTCGGTCTAGCACTGCTGAGCCAGAAGGGTATTCTTCTCCTGATTCTTTCGCCAGTTGAGCTATTGTCCGAAGAGCTTGGTATGGAGCTGAGGACACGCCGTAAGTAACGGTCAACAGCCGATAGTCCCGGATAGGCTCATTGACAGACGGACGCCAGAGGATGCGCTGATATTCAGCATCTTCCGGGGACACTGAGATCTGCCTATACATTTGCTTGACATCTGCTGTGAACACAACACTATGCCACCGAAAACGAAGGAGCAAGTGGAAGATGTTGTTTTGCAGCTTCTGCCCTGGCAGTAGCGCGTCATTTAGCGAGACACCCCGGCTGTCCTTGGCACTAGCGTCGAAGACTACCCGAAGAGGAGTGCTGGTCGACGAGGGCCTCAACACTCCATGGTGGGGTATGTAAAAGAACCCACCCAAATCCACCTTTGGAGGATCACATTCCTCAAGGTGGCGACAGCTTTTGTAGTCCTTCATGAAGGCTACATAGTTCTGGTAGAAGTCGGAGTTACTTAATAGCTTCCGCTCCAACGACAAGAATCTCTTAAGAGCGATGGCTCGAGAGCCCGAGAAGATAGGTTTATTAGAAGTATCAGCAAAAGGTAAAGGAACGACAAATCTACCTTCTTCTGTGCGACGAAAATTAGCGAGAAAATATTCCTCGCACAGCTGATCTTCCTTCGATAAAATGACGGTGTTCGGAGAGTTGACATCTTCCAACTCCCAGAACCTCTTAATGGAGTCGTCAAGCGATAACTTGCCCACTACCAGCTGACAACTGTTGTTACGGAACCGAGAACGACAAATGTCCGTAGTACAGTCGCCTGCGTCTCCCATCAGAATCCATCCAAAAACGGTGTTGACGGCAGTCGCCTGGCCCGGGGCCCCATGGATTAAACCTGGGCGCAACGAAGAAGCGAAAATATTGACATTCAACAATAAATCAACAGGTCCTGGAATGTGCCAGTAGGGGTCAGCTAATTCTAAGCCCCTAATATGTTGCCATGATGACAGGTCGACAAGTTCAGGCGGCATCTCAGGACAAATTTTAGGCAGCAAATAAGCCTGAAACGAGAGGCTAGTATCAGCCTTCCCAACGCTCGGTGTGATGGTACATGACAATGTGCCACCAGGCTTCGACACGAGTTCACCGATACCAGTGATGGCATGGTTCCCATATTCTGCCCGGAGACCAAGTCTCTGTGCACATGCCTCACTTATGAAATTACAACCACTGGCACAGTCAAGCAAGGCCCTTACCTCAACTAAATTACCTCTGGCATTCTCCACCAATACTCTCGCAGTCGAAAATAGAGATGAAGCGGCAACATTATTGGCTACCATCACCAGAGGATTTGTTGAGCTCGATGGATGCTTCAAATTATCCACATCCGTTGCCAGGGGTACGGGCACCTTACCACTATTAAAATGCAACAGCGTATGGTGAGAGAACCGACATTGCTCACACCGCTGCTTCGACTTGCAAGACCTCATAGGATGTGACCCCGACAAACACAGAATACACAACTTATTCTCTTTTGCACATTTAAACCGAGAAGCGGGGTCATAATTCAAAAAGGTTGGACAGGATGTAAGACTATGGGCCTGTCCACACACCTCACACTTAGGAGCCGAGACTACCAAGGCTACTTTTGGCTTATTAGATGGCTTGCTACTACTTGGCTGCGGAGCACTAGCGACAAACCCCGATGCCCCTGCCGCGTCTAAGGCACGGTGTCGCTTTTCAATAAAATCCTGCAATTTACTAAACTCAGGAATGTCATCAGAGTTATGTTCTAATTCGAATTGCTCTTTAGTGTTCCTATCAAGCTTCGACCAAAGTAGCTGTACAAGAAGGAAATTTTTGTCCGGTAAGTTGAAACCTTTCAAAATCGACAAATTTTCAGCAAAAACCCTATAAACCCGCTGCAGGTCACTAGCCCGAGATGCCTTCACCGGCTCACACTGTACAAGCTTCTCATAGTATGTAGTAGCAATTAATCTAGTTTTGTTATATTGCTTGTACAGCGCTTCATATGCTACCTTATAGTTGTCATCGGTGACAGGATAATTCTTTATAAGGTCATAAGCTTCGTTTTGCACACTGGACAAAAGATAATGTAATTTTTCAACCGAAGCAATGTCAGTCCGCTTGTCCACCAAAGAATTAAACAACTGCATAAATGTTACCCAATTTTCAATTTTCCCATCAAATGCTTTAATTTGCAGTTTTGGTAACTTAGGCAAGACCGGCTGCGGCACGCCCGAGACTGACGAAGTCCCAGCACAAGGCTTCCTATTCTGCAACCTCGACCGTACTGCCCTTACTTTCGAATCGAACATCGCGGTATGTGAGCAGATCTCCCTGTGTTCGGACCGAGGAGCACTACTTAATAACTTTATTTGCGCTTCATGGAAGTTCTTCGCTATAGAACACAGCTCACTCTCGTCACATAGCGCAAGTTCGGAGTCCGACAACATTTGCAAATATTCAATTCTCATTACCTGATAGTCACGCGCAATCATCACCGTGTCAACCTCGGTTCCGACAGACTTATCGCCATTCGTCATTATTACGGCGTTAAATTACACTAAAAACGGCGATATTAATATAAAATTACAACAAAACTAATCTTCACAGAATAAATCACAACAACACAAAAGTCGGTTGATTGACACTGACAGAAGTGACAGGTGTCAGCTGACAGGTGACACTTGACAAAATTGTTGCCAGTAAAATGAAAAGTGAGTGAATGATTTTTGTTAAAGCACCATTACCCGACCAACTTTCTTGCTTACCCACAAAAACCTACATATTGTGTTATTTTCTGAAAGTAAGATTATTCGTACTAGGGCAACAAATGAGTACTTACTTACTACGGGCATACGGGCCAGTATGAAGAAGTTAAGGTCAATTGACATATCAGTGTTTTTTTTTTTTTAGATACCGACCGTACCCATAATACAGCAGCAAAGGTATCATCAGGATCAACAAATAACAAATAATAACAGACCAATATTCACCATAGGAAGTGCCACCAATTCATATGTAAGTTAAGGCATATTAATCCGTGATCCGGGGGATTCGTGTACTGCCCGAAAGGTCGATGGACAGATCGAAAGCAGAATCGGACAAATTTAGGAACGTGACGAAAAACGAACGAGTCGACCCAAGAGTATACCACTAATCCCAGTCTTCATTTGTATATTAAGCTAGGAACATACTACGCGGACGTCCGTCGTCGCGCGACCGCGGACGGGGATCTGGACAATGAAATTACATATAACCGTGCAAACTATCGGTCGACGGACGTGGACGTGGCCTTGAGCGCATGGACGTCCGATCGAAATCTGGCTCGCTGGATGTTTTGTTCCGTGCACATTGATCGGTCGCGGTCGCGGTCGATTTACGACGGACGTCCGCGTAGTATGTTCCTAGCTTTATCGACAATAATAAACAAATGATATATTATCCCAACACTGCTGTCAGAGCTAGACGCAGAATTCAGGGAGAAACCATCATGTGTCTTGAGTACCTTCTAAAACGATACGATGTATAGTTCTGTTATACTTTATACTCGAACATAACCACGGTTTCATGTCCAATTGTCCACATTTTTTTTATTTTCGGCCTTTTTCTACGGACAACGTGGGTTTTCCAGAGTACAGTTCGTGATGTGTTTTCTTTTTTGATATCCGAACGCACAAATCAGCTCAGAAACGTCACTGTCACTGTCCGTGTCCGCTGCTGCTGTCAACTTGTGTTGTAAACTTGCCGCTTTCGTGGTTATTTTACTGTTAAATGTATAACTTATTTACATAAAGTGCAGGAAGAAGTAAAATAGGCTAAACTTATTAATTTTGTACTGCAATGGATAAACCTAAAACTACTACCCGAAAACGGAAGGCTGTTTCAAAACAAGAACCATCACCAAGTAAAAAACTAAAGACTGATAAAGATGAAACTTTTAAGGTGCCAGCAAAACCTGCCTCTAAAGCCAAAGCCACAACTAGTAAATCGAAGAAAATAGAAGCAGAGTCGGACCAATCTTCATCTGAAGATGGGCATGAAACTACCGAGCATATTGTTACGTGGGATGAAGCTGAGGTGTTATCACAAGTTGAGAGGGTGCCGCTATACTTGGCTAAAAGTTTTGTTTCGCTCCTAGGGCTGGGGTGTACTTTACCCTTTATTTGCCGATATAGGAAAGCGGAAGTGGACTATTTAATGCCTGACCGGTATGTTTTTTTTTTTACATATTAAAAGTTCAAACAATACGAATCTTTCACAAACTCCAATATTTGTACTGGTATTGAAATCAAATGTCATGGAATTTATTCCATAATTTCTTTCTTCTATTTAATGATAATTTAAATCTCCTTTTCTTATGTTATTGTTAATTTTCACTACCCAATTCAACCTTACTTTCATATGCTATCATATCTCTCAATATTAATCTGACATTCCACATCTACATTCTTGTGCCTTAATCGAAGTTGGCGATGTTTATTTTCTTTTTGCGTGGGACCTTGTTCTGTACTGGTGGCAATTATGGAACGGCCTCCTTATTTCTATAAATATTTTTCACGGCAGAGCTATATGCACCTTAAATAAGAACAAAAAATATATTTAGGCTAAACGCGAAACCAACTAATCCGTACATTAGAGCCGCACTACAAATGGTCAGTACCGGACATGTCAAGAACCGATTTCAGAACATTGGTATCTAAATGCTGTGAAATCCTTCATCCTTTTTTGTTGTTCGTAATTTATCACGTTCAGTATAACTATTTTCACTTTTATTAATATTATTTTGGGCCAAATTGTGATGAAACCGTTAGAAAATTTAAAATATTTACTTCTTGTTTACATCACTGACATTCGATGACTTTCGATGACGGGTGTCAAATAGTAATTCTTGCCAGTAAAAGAAATTAGTTCAGCTGAAAATCCGCAACGTGGCGAGGGTCAAATAAAATCTTGTCAGGCTATACAGTTACTTAGTCTGTTTGCAGAAACACAAGAGTTGTTGAATGTTGTTTCTCTCTGCACAGACTTAAAAAACTAGTTATTGTTGTTACAATGTAAGGCTTTATCTTTTAGGCTTCAAGAATTGTTTGAGAGCTACCAAAACATTACCACTTTGAAGAAGAAAACAAAAACTGTTATGGAGACATTGAGGAAATCTAAGAAATTAACACCAGATGTTGAAAGAAGTCTTTTGAATGCTCGGAATTTATCAGAAATTGATTTAGTGGTAAGATAAGATCTTGTATTTTACTACCTTTAAGCAGGTTCTAAGACTCAGGCAAAAAAAAACTAAAGCTGCTCAATGGAGAGTACGTTGATTTACGGACATTGTGTACTCATAATGAGGAGCTGTCGACAGTGGACAAAGTGGAGACGCATGTGACGCACATCATTGCTGATGTTATTTATAAGGATACAAGAGTTATTGAACAGATGAGGAAAATGTACGTTTATATATCATTTTTTTTTTAACATCAATTATATTTATATTTTTGCAAGCGGGCCACCCCAGCTTATACGTATAAACCTTCCTCTTGCAACACTCTATCTATTAAGAAAACCGCATCAAAATCCCTTACATAATTCTGATGATCTATGTATGCTACATAGGGAAATAACTAATGCAACTGTTTTATGTTGCTGATTGCAATTACAATGAATGAAAATGTAAATAAATTGGCAAACATTTAAATTAGGGGTTACCCATAATATTCTGTCACACAACACAATATTAAATATAATAAATATAAAAAAAGTAAATTTTACTTTTTCTACTAACTGGGGTATTTGATGGAACTTTAAACTATTCCAATCGTTTTTTTTATTACAGGAAGGAAGAAACAAAATTCACAATCCAAACAAACCGCACCAAAAGTTCAACAAAACCAAAGGAAAATGATAATATGAAAGTTGATACCAAATCTGACCCGGATACTTACAAAGTGTATTTTGAGTGGAAGTGCCCTTTGCAGTTTGTTAAGCCACATCAGACGTTGGCAGTTAATAGGGGAGAAGAGGAGAAGATACTTAGCGTTAAAATAGTGGTTCCTGATTGGTTTCATCAGAAGCTGGAGAGGTAACGAAAATAGTTTAGCTACTACATGCCATGATGTGCTCTAAAAAAGAAGTTTCATAAAATACAAATCAACCATAATAGAAAAATATCTCGAAGTATCTTCCATTGTCATTGGCAAATTTGCTCATTGAAAAATTTTACAGTTATTAATTTCAACTAATCGTAATTTGGAAATGGCTCTTCTGTACCTTATCGCAGTCTCATTAACAGTTTCCGCAATGCAACAACCTTGTGACGATTTTCATATTTTGCCTGAAAAAAAGGTAGTGGTTCTCTAGCCACTCTAGCTCTTCTAAGAAACCAATGTCTTTAAGGTGCTAATTGCCTCTTTTGTCCCTGTGTTCTAATACTCCTATGGAATAATTATTATACATTGCTTTCAGATTCTGTATGACATTATGGAAGAGCAACCACTGGGTCCACAAAGGTTTAGAAGACGCATACAACCGGCTCATCAAGCCATGGCTGTCAAGGAAAGTTAGAAATGATCTCACTACAGAAGCACATAAAGAGGCTGTGAAGACCTTTACAACTAATCTGGAGAAGTATCTGTTGACTGAGCCGGTGAAGAACAGGAGGATAGCGGGGTTGGATCCTGGGTTTAAAGCTGGCTGTAAGGTAAGTGTTGAAATTTGAATTTTTATGCCTCCTATAGACAGAGGTCGGCAAGGGTGAGCTATTTTGACAAAATTTGACATGTCTGACGTCATATTAGTAGGTAAAAAGCTCACCCCCGCCAATCTCTGTCTAAACTATGCTAGACTTGAATTGAATGTCATGTCTGCCATAATGTTTTCGTATGAAGTAAAGGGTAACCATTTTGATTACGTATGAAGTAAAGGGTTTAACCCTTTAACCATTTTGATTGTTCTTGTCTTGTTCTACTCATTCGATTTTTGACTGTAGTTATTGTAGAGATGCGTTTTTGTTTTAAGTATGATGGCAAGTAGTTTTCCGCTTCCGATTAAAAGATTAACATAGCGTTATGATTTAAAAGACAGGGTTGCTGCTAAAAAAGATTGCGCCAATATAACAGGAGTGAATAAACTCGCTTTTTTTCTTTTGCATCAAACCCAGTATCTCAGGTGTAAGAATAGATGACGATTACGGATTCTGGTGTTAACATACGTGGATTTAAATCCCGTATTGGGTTCATGGTTAAAATAGGGTTTGCATTTTGAACTTAAAGTTGTATACTAGTACATATTCTAGTTTGCTTTACGATTTTTTACTTGTTTTCAGATAGGCATCATAGATTCAGATGGTGAAAAGTTAGAAGCGTGCACTATTCATCCAAATCTAAGACAGAATATGCAGTTCGATCCAGCCGCTGCACAATTAAGAAATCTGTTAACGAAACATAAGTAAGCAAAGCTGACATTACTAAATTTGTTGAATGTTCTAAGTTTGCTAAATATTATGTTCACATTAATTAAGTCGATAAAGAATATGTACCTTATTATCGTATAACCTAACCACAAAATTCAAATTTTGAATAAACCCCTGATATAGTGGACTGATTTTCATGAAACATGGCTAAGAACACTCTCGACTAATTCAGCTTTCTAACAAAAAAACTAAATCTAAACCGGTCCATCCGTTCGGGAGCTACGATGCCTCAGACATACACTCACACAGACAGACATATACGTTAAACTTATAACACCCCGTCGTTTTTGTGACGGGGGTTAATAAGAGTCGTGTAATGTATGAAGTCCAATACATTCCACGACCCTTCTCTTTCCAAACAGACTCTACAAACTTTTTACGATACTCGCACAGTATCTAAACTCGGTCAAACAAGTCTGTCAGAAATAAGAACAAAGAAAACTATAGGTATCCTTTTCTCTAGCACCCTAAAGAAAAGGATGCATATAGTTTTCTTTTTATGTATACCCTATTTCGTGCTTTAATTTTTTTTTATTACAGCGTGGAATTGATTGGCTTAGGCAACGGCACTGCATGCCGCGAAACGGAATCATGGCTGAAATATCACCGGATATCGGACTCCATTCCTGTCATTATCGTGCCGGAGCAAGGAGCATCGATTTATTCTATTAGCAAGGAGGCACAAAAGGTAAAAAACATATTGATGTAATGTTAATGATGAGGTACTTTAAGTTCTGCTTGCAAGAATGTATTACCTACACATTGTAAACTTAACTAAGTAAGCCCAAAAGTAACCTACATGAAATTATCATAAAACTGACTGAATGAATCTTGATAATTGTATTGTTTTTCAAATTCCAGGAACACCCAAACATGGATCCTAACCTCATATCGGCATTATCGATTGCTAGAAGAGTTCTGGATCCTCTAGGAGAGCTGATCAAAGTGCGTATAAATACACTACTCGATTCTATATTAATCTACATATAGGAACATGGAGCGATCGTTTCTCAAATAGTTCGATATAGGGTTGCAAATAGAAAGAAAACCGAATGTTTTTTTTTTTAGAATTATGAAAAAAAAAACAAGCACCATGGTTTTTTTTCTAAATTTGTTTTTTTTTTTCAGATGAACAAATAATATGACAATAACGGTTTTTCGTGATTTTTAACGTTTCAATAACAATAACGTACTTACATTTTAATTCAAGAAACATTCAGTATACAAACATTTATTGGGGAATCCCCTATGCGGCGTGGAGCGTGGAGAGGCGGTGGTTTGCCAACAGTAAATAGCGATAACTACTAACTACAGATTGTGTAAATGTTAGTTTTATAAAACCAGAAATTAAAGTTATTGAATTGAATTTGTTTAATAGTTAACATAAAGTTTAATAAACCGTATGAAAGTATTAACTGTTCTGCAAATTTTGAGATTTCGACCTTTAGAAAAAAAAACATTCTCCAGAAAAAAACTGTTTTTTTTTACGGTTTTTATTCATGTTTTTTTTTCAAGGCAGAAAAAAACCGTGTTTTTTGCAACCCTAGTTCGATAAAATCTCAATCGTTGAACTCTCCTCTACCGCTTAATCTTCGTGGGTCATTTTTAACCGTCGCCTCATATCTCTCAAGAAGGACGGTTATCAAGTCGTCTATGTTTTTTTTTTATGTTTGTTCCTCGATATCTCCGTCGTTACTGGACCGATTTTGAAAATTTTTTTTTGATTGTATGTATATGCATACAGATTGGTCCCATTTTTCTCAGAACCCAGTTCTGATGATGGGATCCTGGAGAAAACGAGGGAACTCCTCGAATCTGAAAGGCATACATATGATGATTTTTGTGTTTTTAAAGGAACAGCATGCATTTAGGTACGGAACAGTGACATTTGGTGCAGTGGAACTGCTGATGATGGCCAGAACGGAACTCTTCAAATCTGAACGGCACGCTTATAGTGACTTTGGTATTTTTATAAGAACAGCATGCACTTTCGTCCAGAACAGTGACATTTGGTGCAGTGGAATTGCTGATGATGGTCAGAACCGAACTCCTCAAATCTGAACGGCACGCTTATAGTGACTTTGGTATTTTTATAAGAACAGCATGCACTTTCGTCCAGAACAGTGACATTTGGTGCAGTGGAACTGCTGATGATGGCCAGAACCAAACTCCTCAAATCTGAACGGCACGCGTTTAGTGACTTTGCCATTTTTATAAGAACAGCATGCGCTTACGTCTAGAACAGTGACATTTGGTACAGTGGAACTGCTGATGATGGTCAGAACCGAACTCCTCAAATCTGAACGGCACGCTCATAGTGATTTTGGTATTTTTATAAGAACAGCATGCACTTACGTCCAGAACAGTGACATTTGGTGCAGTGGAACTGCTGATGATAGTCAGAACAGAACTCCTCAAATCTGAACGGCACACTCATAGTGACTTTGGTATTTTTGTAAGAAAAGCATGCATTTAAGTTCAGAACAGTGACATTTATTTAGTTATGTTTGTTAAGCATATTGAGTTTTCAAGTCAAAGTTTGTCAAGCTTTGATTTCTTAAAATATAATCGGATTCATGAGAAATTGAGGAAACTCCTCAAACCTTAACGCTATACGTATATTCATTTGTGTTGCCATTTAATAATTAAAGCATTAAAAGCAGTTTTAAAAAATACTTACACATTTCTACATAATCCAACATTCGCAAGTAGCTTTCACCAGAACCCGAAAGGCGACGGTTTTTTTTTTCTTAAAAATTATGTCACTCAAACAATGAATGAGTTATGATTTTCTAAGCACCACTGGCGACAGTAAGAATTGTTGGAATAAGATAAGTAATAAAATATTCCGTCTATTAAGTAATAAATTAATTGTTGTCCTTTGTTCAAATCAGACTAGCATCATACGTAACAGCACTCGCATTTTTTATTGTACATACTTTGATAACTTAATTACACCAACAGGTTGACCCAAAAAACCTCGGCGTCGGGCTGTACCAGCACGACATACCGCAAAAGATGTTAGATACAGCACTGGATTGCGCTGTGGAAAAAATCGTCAGTTTGGTTGGCGTGGACATCAATACCGCTTCGTTAGCTTTACTAAGGTGGACTTTATAAACATTCATGTATTTCCTATGTTACACAGCATTCTAACATATTTATCCCATCAAAAACAAAGCTTGTAAAAAAACCAAGTCTCGCAACTCAGCGTAAAAAGTTCTGATATTCATGTAATACCAAATCGGTTAATTTATTCAGTCGGTTCGGCCGTGCCACTTTTTTGCTTGACTTAGCGCTTGCATCGACAGATTAACCTTTTGAAAGCCATCTGCAAAACTCAAAAATGTCTGACACATGGCAGTATCACTGGAAGCTAGAAAAAATCTTCGAATCGTGTTGTCTCTCCAGCCACACACTACTCTACTCGCGCGATTAATCGCAACGCTCCCATACCTTTCTTTAATTTCTTTGGACTATTGATTCGCATCGAAAAACCGACATAACAGAATGGTCCGTTTGACGAGGAGCGCAGCAGTCGCACCTACGTCTCTGCCTACTTTCCTCGGTACTTCCCGTGCCACCCGTCGAAGATGTGACCGGGACTTTGCAATTCTCAAATTCTATGAATATCCATGCAACGACGGAAAAAATTACTACCTACAAATTAATAGTAAGTGTCTCTTATTATTTCAGGAGAATATCTGGACTGAACGAGGGCCGAGCTAAAAAACTGATCGCCTACCGCAAAGATAACGGAGGGTTCACGGCGAGGGCCGAAATACTCAAAGTGACGGGCATTGGGAAAATCACATTCCAACAATGCGCTGGTTTTCTGAAGGTCATCGGTGGGAGCGAGCCTCTTGATTCTACCATTATACATCCGGAGAGCTACGGTGTAGCGAAATCGTAAGTTTTATAATCCCTATCATTACAATTTTAACTTCTAAAGGTAGCATTCGGATCCCAGCAGTCGCGACCCGGCAGCCGCTGCCCAGCAGCCGCGACCGGGTCGCGCCGCACCGCTTTGTAGGGATTTATATGCGATAGTTTCCGACACAAGCGACCGAGCAGCGCTGCCGGGCCGCGCCTTTAGAGTCAGGTCAGGATATGACTTCAACGACTTTTTTAGCAGCTGTTGAGTAAACTTCATTATTTCATCAAAGTTTGACGTTTAATAAAACATTTCCACCGGTTAAAATCGTTGCCAACAATGAACAATGTGTCTTGTATTGACATTTCGCCCTAATAAGGTCGATGGCACTATCTGCGTGGATGACAATAATGCCGCGCTGCAATCGTTTATTAGCCAATTTTAAGTGTTGAATATCTATAGTCTTTTAGAACACTATTTTTAACCCCCTACGCAAAAACGACGGGATGTTTATAAGTTTGAGGTGTCTGTCGGTCTGTCTGTCTGTGTGTGTTTGAAAGCTGAATTAGTCGGGAGTGTTCTTAGCCATGTTTGATGAAAATCGGTCCACTATGTCGAGTTTTTTCGAAACCGACGACCGGTCTGGCTCAGTCGGAGTGAAAGCCGCGGTCTGGGGAATCCCGGTACGGGCATTTATTTGTGTGATGAGCACAGATATTTGTTCCTGAGTCATGGATTTTTCTATGTATAATAAGTATGTATTTAATTTAAGTATGTTATCGTCGTAGCACCCATGTACAACTTAGTTTGACTTAGAGTTAACAATATTTATTTATTTATTATTTAATTAAAGTTTAGTCCTTGTTGAACTGACTTAGTTAACGATCCTACGTTTTTTTCCAGATTCGCAAAGAAATTCAGCCTTGACATAAAACAACTTGCCCAATCACACTTCGCCGTCATAGTCGAAAGGAAGACCTCGAACCTCGACATGAACTCCCTAAGCAAAGAGCTAAAGACTGACGCGGCTACATTAGAGCTGATAGTGAATGCGTTTAAACAGAAACCACACGAGGATAATATTATAGTTTTCTGTAAGCCTGTGTACTCTATGGCTATTCAGGCTACTGATGAGTTGAAGGAAGGTCAAACACTGACAGGTGAGAATTTTATATTGTCTTTGAGAAGATATAGTTGCTTTTAGATCTATTGGAAATATCTGAACACATTATGAATTTTTTTTTGTTGGCACCTTGCCCGTCCCGTCCTGTTAAGTATATTTGAGGCGAAGTGTCTATTACCATTCAAAAACTAGAACTTACCAAAAATGTCCAACGTTTTCTTCTTGTAATTCTAGGGCAAAGCACAGCACAAATAACACGATAAAACCTACCTACTACTATAGTTAATTTGAATGAAGTCTCGATTCGAATCCCTCTCACGCAATAAACCAGTCAATTTGGTATACATAAGAATCGGAATGTTCATGTAAAATTGAGTTGATTTCTTCAAGTTTTTTTTTATATTAAAAATATCTGGGCAACCGAGCTTCGCTCGGTTCTGTTTCGTATCCTTGACATGTGTCGCCATCTAGTTCAAAAATGAATAGTACCTACATCGAGCGAAAGAATTCTCAGCCTTAACAACACAACTACTCCACACGAGATGGCGCGCATTTCGCCACAAAAACTCAAATAGTGTATTTTCTATTCGTTTTAGCCTTGACCTGTGTCGCCATCTAGTGTTTGCAATAAATAGTATTTACATCGACCGAAAGAATTCTGTCTTAACAGTACAACTACTGCACACGAGGTGGCGCGCGAAGAAAAACGCATGAAAACTCGAAAATTCGCGTTTTCCGGGACCTAAGGATAAGTTAGACCGATTTTTCACCCCCAAAAACCCCCACATAACAAATTTCTGCGAAATCGTTAGAGCGGTTTCCGAGATCGTCAGTGTAAATAAATATATATATAAATAAATAAATAAATAAATATACAAGAATTGCTCGTTTAAAAGTATAAGATTACTTCAGATGGGCTAGCATGTTGTCGAGAACGCGTGATTCCATACTTCAAGCCGTGCCAGAATGCTAACGCTTTAAGACAGTTGTTCCTACTAACTAAATAATGCTAAAGTTTCATTATTCCTTTTCCCAGGAGTCGTCCGCAACGTGGTTCCCTTCGGCTGTTTCGTGGACTGCGGTTTCAAAGACAACGGTCTCATCCACCGGAGCAACCTCGGCGGTAACCAAACACCAAAGCTAGGTGACCGAGTGAAAGTCACCGTCATCGCTTCGCCGAAACCGAAGAAAATACAACTGAGACTGGAGAAGATTCTCGACTGATAACCTGAGGTACGTTTTCGTGTTTTGTCCCACTCCTGACGGTTTGGTGCAATTTGCGCTCTCACTCGCGAGTTTATACTTGAAGTCGCGCTATATGTATGGACTCGAGCGCAAGAGGGCAAGCTGTGCAAGACCGCCTGGGGCATGCCTGGGGCATGCCTGGGGCCCATTTCTTGAAAGATATTAGTCTAATAATAGTAGGATAATAGTGTGTTGTCATGGCAACCTATACGATTTGACAGTTCGTAGACTAATAATATTAGTTTAATATCGTTCGAGAAATTGGCCCCTGGTGCCGTAGCCGAATGGCATTTCTGCGAAAACGAAACGCCGCTAAAGGTAGTCTGGCTCTGTCGCGCCGATACGCAAGATGAACAGAGATCTACGAGCGTCTCGTTTCGTTAGCGTTTGTGCCATTCGGCTACGCACCCTCGTTGTGACATAGTTTAGCAATAATTCTTGAATGTTTTATTAATAAATTGATTATTATTTAGATTATCGGGTCAGCCACCTTAATCGCTTCGCTGAAACCGAAGAAAATATAACTGAGCCTTGAGAAGATTTTCGTCTCTCGACTGATACCCTGAGGTACATTTTTGTAATTGTTTTGTCCCATTCCTGATTGTGATATAGTTTAAGAATAATTGTTAAATGTTTGATTAATAAATTGATTATTATTGTCAAAAAGTTTATTCATAAAATTAAGACTAAAGAACACACATGTTAAGAAACAGACATGTTAACTTCTCGACGCAAGTCTCTTCTCATAAAAAAACTCTTTAACTCTTTCTTCGCCACTCCTCGGGTGTTAATATATTTGGGATCTTTGGCAGTCAAAGGTTAGAAAATTCAATTATTCAGCTTCGAAGATGGATATTTCGTGCTTCGGGTTAAGGTTGTAGACGTGGTAGATGGCTTTGTTCACGATGGCATCGCAAATTCCCGACGTTACTCTAAAAAATAACCATGTTAAGTTAACCGGTGATATTAAACTTGATTTACCAAGAACTTGTAGAAAAATCAATAGCTATATACCTACAAATTTTGCTAAGGAAAACCTTCCATTTCTCACCTTTCTCTGTGTGTTAGAGTATGTGAAAATTGTACAACCGTAATAGTTTGGAACTTTGTAGACCTTAGAAAATACCTTGTATTGTAGACGAGCATACTTGGTGGACGGTTTGCCCCTCATTGATCTAGTGATAAATTTCAGTTTTTTTTACTTGTAAACCTTTTATGTAGTATAGTAAAAAAGTGCTTACCGTCTGCTTAAATTCGTTTTCGCCTTGCATTCTATAGCGTTAATCAAATGGGAATATGTTGGTATGTCTTCTTTGGCATAGTACTCAATTTGGTTCCTAAACATTTTGCTATGTAGAGCATCCCTGGAATAATCGGTGAAATCACTTTCTATTCTTACTTTCTCGTCAACAATATGTAATCGCTCTAATTTTCGGTGAAGTTGACGTTCAGTAGGACTAGCACATGATTGGCGCGAGATAGAATACTTGTCGTTATGTCACTAATACAAAAAAAGACGTGATCTATGTCGCGGCGAGATACTGTACCAATCACGAGCTAGCCCTACTGAGTTGAAAAAATCAGATGAGATGGCAGTCGGATTAACGCAAGTAAGATACAATGCTTCGAATATATAATAAATTACCCCCTACTTCATAAATGTTCAGTAAAGTTATCAATCCGATAATAGTTAAGTTCGTTTGTCCCTTTCCGACGAATTGGTGTGATAGAAAGAGACAAACGAACTTTATCGGCTCGATGACTTCAGTGAACGTGGAAACACTTACCATAGTATCCCGTCTATAATTCTGAGAATATCCAGTGTAGTGAGCCCGTTGCCGGTATTCCCTTTTTGATAGTAGTCGCTGAGTTCCGATGTCAGTAAATCGTAGGGTGGCGTCTGTAAAAAAAATCACCAAGAGCGTTTGGAGACCTCGTGTTAGTTAGTTGAAATAATTGCTAATTGAATCAATTTTAGCTTTTGGGTACGTTTTTTAGCGGCCAAGGTTAAAATACGAATCTCTTTTATGGTTACGTATTTATGGTGGACCACCATGACCATGACATGCACATTTTGTTCGTAACAAACTAAGACACTATTACCCCTTCGACAACAGGACAGAACAACAAAAATGTAATCGACAGTGTTAATTAAATAAATCAGACTGATGAGTAGACTATCTAGATACATGTCGACCATGATAATATTGATAATGTAGAATACCTGCTCCCACTGTTGTTTCAAAAGCATCCGTGGGAACCCATCGCGTTGTCCTTTAGACGATATCGATATAGTCAGCGATAAGTAGAACGGTTGTGGCTTCTCTATGTCCAACACGTATGGTGGCTCGTCGTTAATGCCCTATTAGAAAACAAAGATATAGAAATTTACTTGCGTAGCACATTTTATGATTTTACTAACAGCCATCACCACTGACTGGTAAAATATGTATGCTTGGAAGAAGCCAACAAAATGCTAATCATAAGTATATATCGTCACTACTTTGAAAAATCTCGTATCTCATGCTTCTCCTCAAAGTTAAAACGCAGTAATTCTATATGCATTCCATACATACTTACTACAATTTTCTTTTCATTGACAGACGAAGATACAAGTTTTTTTCAAATTAGTGGCGATATGCTCTAATAGCAAACGATACAGCAATTTTCTCTATCGTTTTTCCATATTAGAATGGCGGGAGAAGCAATTATATATCCAAAGGGGCGGCCTACTCCTAAGAGCGCGCATACTATTACCTACGCTTTGAGAACTTCTGCTCTAAACAACCAATGCTGACAAATTATACTGTTCCTCTTCTCGCTATGCAGTTTGATTACTTTCGTCTCTAGGTATACCTAAGTTTGTCATGTTCACTTTAAAAGTTATACGTTCTTCCCAATGTATTAAAACTTACAGGTTTAAAATATCCTTCTTCGGTAATTATGAATTCTTGATTACACTTTTCCGTTTTAGTTTTCCGCAACATCTCATTTTGTTGGTAGCGTCGGCGTTCGGTTAAATCTAATAATTCACACGCCACTGTTGTGCTGTAGGTAAATCAGATTTTTTTTTAAATACCTATTATTATTATTTGGAGCCCGTCGTGTCCCACTGCTGGGCAAAGGCCTCCCCCCAATTTTTCCACTGATCTCTATCCAGTGCTATGTCTGACCATTCCTCCAAGAAGGAGTCCAGTTCATCCCTCCATCGCCGGCGGGGTCTGCCGGATCCCCGATCAGAGTTTTCGGGCTCCCACACTGTAGTGAGTTTGGCCCACAACTCATTAGGCATTCGGCAGACGTGACCAGCCCAGTCCCATTTTAACTTGGCCGCCTTCCGAGCTACATCGGCGATTTGAGTTTTAGAGCGTAGCGTGGTGTTCCGGACTCGATCCACCAATTTGACACCTAGTATGCTACGCTCCATGGCTCGTTGGCAAACCCCGAGCTTGGACTTCTGAGCTTTAGTCAAAGACCAAGTCTGTGCACCGTAGGTCAGAATAGGGAGTATGCATATGTCCATGAGCTTCCGTTTGAGTGTCATCGGAAGATTACCTTTCATAAGATGTTTCATGGACCAATAGCTCCTCCAGGCGTTTTCAATTAGTCATTAGCTTGGTCTTTGACATATTCATCTTCAGTCCAATCTCGAGGCTTGCAGTGCTTAGTTCTTCAAGCATTTCTTGTAACTCGGAAGCGGTTGAGGAGAAAACGACTATGTCATCAGCGAACCGTAGATTGGTTAATCTGCGTTCTCCGACGACGAGCCCCTTCTCTCCCCAACTAGGCGCAAGTTTTCTGAAGACGTGTTCCAGAGTGCTGGTAAAGAGTTTCGGCGATAGTGGGTCTCCTTGCTTAACTCCTCTCTCTGTTTTGAAGGAAGGGCCAGATGATTGCAGTTTAATGGCGGCGGTACTATTTCTATATATGTTGCTACCTACGTATATTTAATGAAGCGGATGCTTGTTCAATGCAGCAAACTGTTGTGTGGATGGGTACTATCGACATAGTTCAGCCATCCAGGCTTACAAGTCTATTTCTGTGTATTTAATTTAACCTTTTGGTAGTAGAATTTTTCACCGAGCCGTGCTCGTGTCGCTGCCGATAGTTCGTTATACGAAGATTTGTATTGTTTGCGTCCGTGGCCCACAAATGGTCTCGCCGGAAGATCAGCGCTGACTGTATGGTTAGCATTATGCTGAGGCGGGACCATCATTTCGTGGTAAACGATAATTTTATATTATGTTATTATAATTAAATGTGTTAGTTTGTATTTTAATACTTATTTGTAATGTTTACCACGAATAAACGATTTCTATTCTTAGTTATCAGACTTAGGCGAAATGAGTCGGATATTATCTAAATAATGTAAACTTACGTGAATGTAGCAGGCTCTTGCAAGGTATAAACCGTCATAGTAATCCACTCGGAACTCTTTGGTTGAATCACTCCCCAACACGGAGTCATCACCACGTTTACTATGTTTGCAATTCTTTCTCTAAAAGACATACATGTACATTTAAGGAGATCTTGCCCTTTAATAGTAGAATAAACTATTACCCCCTTATTCATAAACGTTCAGTCGTTCACTAAAGTTATCAAGCCGATAAAGTTCGTTTGTCCCTTTCTATCACACCAATACGTCGGAGGGACAAACGAACTTTATTTATCGGCTATCACACCAATACGTCGGAGGGACAAACGAACTTTATCGGCATAACTTTAGTGAACGTTTATTCTATCACACCAATATGTCGGAGGGACAAACAAACTTTATCGGTTTGATAACTTTAGTGAACGTTTATGAATAACGTGCGGGGCTAGTTACCAAATACGAATTAATCTACATAAAATTGTGTACTATTAAGCTAAAACCTTTCTGTATTTCTGTATATATTTTTGTTCAAGTTCCAAAAAAACTTATTGAACTTTTCCGTGGGTAAGCCCCATTTAGATGGTACGAGTTTCTCGCCTCGAACGTACGATTATCGAAGTACGAGAAAAGATATCGTGTTATGTAAACTATGCGTACGATATCGCACGGGAGGAGGCGATAATCACCTCGCCTTTGATGTTTGTATGTCTCCGTGTAAACAAAACACGTATGCGAGTATCGTATACGAGTTTATGCGCTACTCAGTCGAAATGAATTCTCTTTACCTAGAAACAGAAATCATGTAAATCATGGTATTTTTATATTTACAGCTAACTCTCAGTAACTGCTAAAACCAAAAATAAATTAGGGTTATCATTATGGCGACCGGTCTGGCTCAGTCGGTAGTGACCCTGTCTGCTAAGCCGCGGTCCTGGGTTCGAATCCCGGTAAGGGCATTTATTTGTGTGATGAGCACAGATATTTGTTCCTGAGTCATGGATGTGTTCTATGTATATAAGTATGTATTTCTCTATTTAAGTATGTATATCGTCGCCTAGCACCCATAGTACAAGCTTTGCTTAGTTTGGGACTAAGTTGATCTGTGTAAGGTGTCCCGAATATTTATTTTATTTATTTATTTATTTATCAACATTATAGAGTTAATGTTTAGCTATCATTTAAAATAAATCTTATCTATATTTTATGTTCAATTATATCCTAAACCTAATCGCAAGTATCGCAACCAAGATTTTATTAGCTAGGTAACGCTACGGTCGAATTCGTTATTTTCCCTATTATATAATTATTATTTACACCGTCATAAATAATTTATAGTGTTTTGATATTATTGGGTAGGTACTATTCAACTTAAATTCAAATAAGGTCAGTGTGGGGAAGACCGTCTATCCGGAAAGACCGTCTATTGACTATAACTTTTGTGTTTATATATCTACGCCTCTCACACCTCCGAAGGTATATCAGTTTTTCATCCTTAAGCCATTGGTCTTCAATACATATCCCTAGGACGAACACTAGTTAACAATAAACTTGATTCGTGTTTCGAACTCGAGCATCGAGTTCAACATGGTTCCGCAAAAAATTAAAATAAAATAGAAGCAGTCGGAATATTTGTATATCATATATGTAACGTAGTCATTTAATAACCGTTCTTTCTGACTAGTACTATTAATCTACTCAAAACGCGTTCAATTTCTTGTTTTATGTTCTGAAATATGTAACTTAGAAATTGTGCCTACTCAGAAAGTCCGGCATAAAAGAGAAAGGCAAGACCGGCATACGATAAACAAGGAGTTGCCAACCTTTTTAGGCTTTATTGGAAATAAGTCGAGTGTAAACAATATCAATATATAAGTACGTTTTTGGCTTATGATAATTGTACTGTTTTTGATTTTAACTTCGAAATACAGTTTTGGTAATGATTCGTATGGTGTTACTAATATCATTCGAAAGTATTAAATAAAAATGATATAGTTGTGAAGAATTATAAGTGGTGAACAGAACTAAGCCTACTTGCGATTAAATAACGATTTTAAAACGCCCTTGTAAAAAAAATAACTTGGTATTAACAATGCCAATTTGACGTATTTTAACAAAGGCTGTAATGGATAAATAGTGGGTAGTATTTTTTTATTTAGCATTTAATAGTACATTGTGCATCAAGGGAAGGAACTTGAATATTACTAACGAGAGTAAGTTAAATCGCGACGGCATGCCAGAGCGATTTAAAGACTCGAGTTTGTAATATTCATACTCCCCGAGTTACACACAATGTTTTTCATCACACTTGCAATATAAAAATATGTAAAAAGATAAAAAAAAATTGAATACGATACTAGAAATTTCATAACTCCCTTGGGAGAACGATTTTTCTATAACTCACGCTCCGCCTGCGTGCAAAATCACATTTAGTGTGCGAGTATGATGAAAGAAAAATAACGCGAACATTCATACTGTAGTGACTATAGCAAAACCACAGATGTCATATATACCATAGATCAAGCAAACGTATCTACTTAGCGTGTCAAATGAACTCAGTGAAATCCACTGAGTTGTCCGTCTTTACTCGCAGCTTGCAGCTTTCGGGCGTCAATTTTTGTAAGTTGAAGTCAACCAAAACATAAAAAATGCCTCGTTACGTGATATTCAATTGCAACAACACAAAAATTATGAACAATCAAGAGCCTGAGACATATTTAAAATTACAGGCAAGAATCAACTTCAGTACAAAATTTGACACGCTCGGCCCCTATACAAATATATGAATTTGTTTCTTCTATCTAAATTAAGTTCTGTGAGCAAAACCAAGCATTGCTAAGAAATGTTAGCAAACTAATTTACGTATCTTAATATCATCCTATTACGTTTTCTTAATAACATAGTTTCAAAAACAGATAAGTAGTTGGATTTATATGAGCCTGTAATATCGTGACTAAATTGTATTCGCATGTGTTCGTTGGAAAAACAGTATTATGCAATATCTGGTCTGGAGTAACTGGACCTGAAAAGAAAAGGTTATGAACCCCATATACGGGACATATGCCGGTCTTGCCTTATAACGCTGGAGTTTGAAGACCAAACTGTTTTCCTGGGAGTCACTTTAGACTCAAAACTGCAATGGCACGCACATATTGCTACTTTAGCTAACAAACTTAGTTCAGCTGCCTACGCAGTAAGGAGAATCAGACAGCTAACAAACGTAGAGACGGCCAGGCTGGTATACTTTGGTTACTTCCATAGTGTTATGTCGTATGGAATTCTGTTATGGGGTAAAGCCGCAGATATTCAGACGATATTTGTGCTGCAAAAGCGAGCTGTACGTTCCATATATGGACTGGGCGCTCGAGCTTCCCTAAGAGAGAAATTCAAAGAGGTGAACATTCTTACCGTTGCCTCTCAGTACATACTTGAGAATATTATGTATGCTAGGAAAAACATCCATGAATACAAGCTTAACAGTGATATCCATAACTATAACACTAGAAACAAACATAAACTTGCCGTGCCCTTCCACCGTCTCCGTAAGGTTAGTACGTCTTTCGTTGGGAACTGTACACGTTTTTATAACAAAATCCCCATTGATGTAGTGAACTTGCCACTCGGCAAATTTAAGTCACATGTTAAGCGCTGTTTGCTAGGTAAAGCTTACTATACGGTAAATGATTTTATAAATGATAAAAATGCCTTTAAGCCAGTAGCTTGATTATGGTAGCAGAAGTTTGTAATACAACCGTACTAGTATCCAGTAAAAATGACACAGCGTAATTTTTCTCATGTGATTGTATTGTATCATTAGTTATGTTAGTAGGACGCTTAGAGACCTTATACACCTCTAAGATTTTTGTTTTCATTATATAGCGTAGTTATATAAAATTTATTTAAAGTATGATAGTACACTGACCCTTAGAGACCTTTACATCTCTAAGTCACGTTGAGCATGTAATTAGTTATGTATAGCTATACTAGGCATTGTTGCCCTCTTTAATGTCACCTACAAGCTTAATGTCGTGTTTCACTGTGTCGATTTTTCTTTTGTCAATTTGCTGTTAGCTTGAACATGTCATGCTCGCTTAAAAGTCTTTGCTTACGGTGGCGTGTTGATCGGGTCGCCACCTTCCCGAATGGAGGTTGAGGGAGGCGATGGCTGAGATACGCGTCATACTCGTGAACGGGTGCTGTTTGTGGAGACTGGTCTGTTCAAGCTTACCTGGGCCACATGTTTTGTTAGATTATTTAACTTTACTTTTGAGCGGATTGCGAGACACTACATTCGGTTCTTGTAAGAATTAAACTTAAGTAAGTAATGTCTTAAGGATGACACTAGAGACCATCACTTTGTCGTTTAATTTAGTTTTCCCCTCACTAGCTCGGAAACACGTGTTTTGTCCTTTAATACCAGCGGGTAAAAACGCATTTTATCCACTAGTGGATAAAGTAATTTGACCTTGAATAGAGGCAAATTTTCTGCTTTTTTTAAATTGATAAAAGTGGGTTAATCTAGTGATGAAGATGTTTTACCACCTGTGGAATTACTGAAAGCAGTGATAAACGCGTTTTTTGCGTTGTACTTTCCTCGCTATAGTGTGGGGAAAAGTTTTGTGTTACACACGAGTGCAAATGTATTTTACTTCTCGTGTGTTGAAAAACTCGCAAGCTCAGGAATCTATCCTCGAACCACTCGCTTCGCTCGTGGTTCAACTATAGAATCCTTTCGCTTGCTCGTTTTTCAATTCCACACTCGACGTTAAAATACAACTTTGCACTCTTGTATAACAAATAACTATAATTTTAGCTTTTGGACACTTAGAGACTTTATACATCTCTGAGATTTTGATTATATTTTATTTTAAAATAGACTCCTTACTTTAATGACCTTGTTGTCGTTTGATTAAGTTAATGTTAGTTTTTTGGACACTTAGAGACCTTATACATCTCTGAGATTTTGATTATATTTTTAAACTTAATTTGTAACCTTGATTGGCCCTTATTTGTAAACTTGATTTGTTCTTTAATGATTGACAACTAGAGACTTGTACATCTCTTGAAATGTGTAATTTAGCTGTTCATTTTCTGTATTTTTTATTTTTTTTGTATTATTTGACAAAGGCTTTTACTTTTAAATATTTTAATTTTATAAAATTTGACTCTTGGAGACGCTATACATCTCCATGGATTATTTGATTAAGTATAATATTTTTACTTGTAATATTCAGTCTTTTACAACTATTGAAGTATTATAGATTTCTTTTATCTTTGTATCTGTTTGCACTTTCTTTATGTATTGATTATAGTTAGTAATAATATGACATTTAGAGACTTTATACATCTCTAATTCTATATCAGTGTATAGCTACTTTGCTTATGATTAATATTTTTAGTTAATATTTCTATTAATTTCATTTGTTTAACTTTAATGAATACTCTGTAATGTTGACATGTAAAAGTGCCCCCGTGGCCTATTTGCTGAATAAATGATTTTGTATTTTGTATTTTGTATAAATAGAAAAATGCTTATATGTTCAAAATTTCAACGTTATTTTAATAATTATCTAGCACATTCTGCCCCGTTATTACGTAAAATAACAATGATCATGATTTTGGAACCTAGTCTCATATGAAATTACGCGACAACAAGCACTAGACGGTCTTTCCGTGCTCATCGCGGGAGAACGGTCAACCCGCCGAGCCTTAAAAAATGTGATTTTTATCACTTAAAAGTACCTTATTTCACCAAAATATTGTAAAAGCTTTGTAAAATATAATATTTGCTATCCCATAGGACCATGCGCATTACGCCAGACTACATTAATTATAGAGTTTTATCCACTCAAACTTTATTTCAAATAAACTATGCCGGTCTTGCCCGCACTGACCTTAAATCCAAAGTAAATTATATACAATATTATAAAAAAAGCATATAATATGTGTGTTTTATAATTAATTATTGAGCAACTAAGCACGCAAGTTGACAGGCAAAACTCGCATGAAAATCGGTTCGCTCCGATTCGTGCGATAATCGCACGTTCGAGAAGAAATGTCATACGAGAACCGGTTTAGACGAGTCGAGAAATGTTATGGAAATATCTCTCGAAAATTCTACACTCCGTCTAAACTATTTCGCCTGGCGAGTCTCGCATACGATACTCGTATGCGAGTTTTTATTTCTCGCACGAATGTAAACGTTTTCGTACGATACTCGCCAGGCGATTATCGCATACGATAATGTCATACGAGTTTCTCGACCAAGACGGGCGAGAAACTCGTACCATCTAAATGGGGCTTTAGGCTCAGAAGTAGTTGAATTGAAGGACACAGTAAAAACTCTGTTCTTAGTTTTGTTATTATAGTTTAGACGGTATCGAACTTACGGTAGCCATATAAATCGTATTACGTGGTCTGTGTCGTTACAGATCGCTAGCGTGTCTCTGGTTAATGAATGTGTAGGCATTATTGGAATGGTCCGGTGTTCCATAGACAAATATACCTGAAAAAATAATTATGTCATCTAGTGATTGTATCATTTGTAGTTTCATCTTCTTTCTTAGGCCTGATTTAGGCTTACGGCGTGCGAACTCGCGTGCGATTTTAGTTACATTGCGGGCTGTTGTTGGTACATACAATTTTGCAATAAAACTCGTACGCGAGTTCTCGTACCATCAAATACCACAATGTAATAAAACTCGTACGCGGGTTCTTGTACCGTCTAAATGGGTCCTTACCTACTCTATGCCTGTTTACATTAAGTCTTATCCCCTTATTCATAAACGTTCACTAAAATTATCAAGCCGATAAAATTTGTTTGTCCCATTCTATCACACCAATACTTCGGAAAGGGACAAACGAACTTTATCGGCTTGATAACTTCAGTGAACGTTTATGAACAAGGGGTTACCCCCATATGAAATGTATTACTTACAACATCTTTTCTGTACGCAGCCCTGATACATTTTTCAACGTACAATGGTATGTCAAGTCTTGTCTCCACGCAGTTAGGGAGACCACCCTGCCCTTTGACTAATATTTTAATCGTATCATACCCAAACGAGCAGGAAAAAGTGGCCTGTTGATAAAATATTTTAGATTAAATAATATAAAAAATATATATTCCTTACAAAAAAGAGTGGAGTGCATTTACTCCCCTCCCCATATACAAGGAGAACAGTTTACGACGTCCCCATTCCCCATTTATTGTCGTCTCATCAGCCTCCTTGGGTTATCCCGGTATTCGCCGCGGATCTTTAACAACTAATCCCAAGATTTGACGTAAGTAGTTTTACGGAAGCGACTGCCATCTGATCTGACCTTCCAACGCCAATGGTAACTAAGCCTTATTGAAATTAGTCCAATTTCTTCACGATGTTTCGTTCACTGAAAAGCGACTGTCAAATATCAAATGACATTTCGCACATAAGTTCCCAAAAAACTCATTAGTACGAGCCAGGGTTCCAAGTGTTCCAACCGGCGACCTCCGGATTAAAAGTCACACGGTCGTGTTACCGCTAGGCCACCAGCACTTCATTCATACTTACTTCATAGTCCACCATTTCTGTAGGCATAAATGCGAACGGGATCGCCAGTTTTCCCAAAGGCGGGACTTCGGCGAAGTAAAGCAGACACTTGATAATTGAGTCTTGGCTTGTCGTGTTTCCTCGAAGGAGCCTCCACGTTGTGAACACCTCAGTGGGGTTGTAGAACCATATGATCTGCAAATACGAGTATATAGGCATTATGTTGACGAGGGACACAAAGACGGGTTTCCTCAATGTGCTCAAAGGTCAGGGTATATAGATACTAGAATCACCTGGTGGGCTACCTAAAAAACCCTCGCGACGGGCGGTAGATTGAATATCGCTGTTGTAGATGATTTTTTATGTTCTGATAATTGTGTTCGTACAATGTGTTTTATAATATTTATAGTCGATTGAAAATGACTGTCATGCATGAAGTTAGCGCCAGATAGTGTCATGATGAGCAAAGTAAAAATTTGGTGTCCCCATCTTTTTAATTTCAATCAGTCCTAAACTTCTTTGGTAGCTATGTATGAAGGGTATAATATAGTCGTTGATTTATTCTAATAATCGGATCCAAATTATTTATCGGAACTTTTCCACATTCCAGCACAGCCAAGTAATCGCTTGTGTCCACCTTAGGTCTCCTTAAGGAGTCAGTATCCCCTTAGTGATGACGTTGGCAAAAATCATGCCCCATGGTTACCAAAGTTGGTGTCCCCATCTTTTTCATTCAGTCCTAAACTTCTTTGTTAGGTATTTAACTATCTATCTATCATGTATGAATGAAGGGTATAATAGTAGATGACCATGACTTACTCTAATAACCGGATCCAAATTATTTATCGGAACTTTCCCACATTCCAGCACAGCCAAGTAATCGCCCGTGTCTACCTTAGGTCTCCTTAAAGGAGTCAGTATCCCCTTAGTAATAACATTGGCAAAAACGTGGATGTATAGATACAATGACCTCTGATTCGGCAGTGTTAGCACGTAACATAGCGTGTTCAGGCCTTCGAATGTGTAATTAAACTTGAGATGTAACAGCGCAGGATTGCCGGTCTGAAACGTTATTAATCATCTGACATACTTATAGATTTTAGTGCTCGATCAATATATGATTTTTTTTACTGAACATACAAATGGGTGTTAAAATATATACCGTATTTTCTTTCAACATACTTGCGTAAATATCCGTACTACAACCTACAGTCGCAAAAATGCAATCCAGAGGAAAACACTAACTATTATCTGTAGGTGTTGAATGTTGTAAGTTTTTCAATAAAGTAATGGCTGAGCCTTTGGTTAGGCATAATAGGCATATCAATCCCAAGTTTTGACCAAATCCTACCACATAAGTATATAGAAAAAAAAAACTTGAATGTTGAATTAACTGAATTTACCGAGACAATTCCATTCGAAGGCGACAACTCAACCAAAGACCGATGCACGCAATTATGTCGCCACTCGTACGTAGATATTCCCTTCTGGACCTCGATCATAGCGCAGTCGCATATCTTCTCCCTCCGTAGGCTCCAAGCCACCGGTACATTATAGACACAGCCAATCACGAGGATGAGCTCTACATCGCCGGCTCGCACGCAAAGGTCGGGAGCGTGTAGGTTCACGGTCAGAGGCTCGTTTGGTCGACAGTCCATTAAAGCTTTATTGAATCTGCGATGTGGGATTAAATACTTCCTATCTGTGATGCGCCGGACATAGTTGTTAGTTGCCGGGCATAATGCCTACCGCGAAGGACATTCGCCGTGTTTTCTCAATGTCACACTTGTAAATTCGTACGTAAAGCGTGACATGTAGGCAATACGACGAACGTGGTTCGCGGTTCAGATTTGTCTTTTTTGACGACGGAGATGAGGAGAAGGCTTAACCTACACATGCTCGTAAATTTACGGTTTTCTTCGGCATAGTATTCAATCTGAATTGTAAGATATTTTTCATGTCATTAAAAATACTTAGGTGCAACCTATTCTACTCATGCGATGTTAGAAAAAACTTAATTAGAAGATTACAGAAGTAGGTACTTACTCATCCACATTAGTAATATTCCAAACGCAATGATTGCTCAATATCACTGGACATTTTACAGATATCGTTCTCTTTACCTGGAAATCATTTATAGAATCATAACAGACTTTGCAATGAAAGTCAGATACCTATAGTGTAAACTTATAGACCCATTTGTTTATGACAATAATAATTTAATTTTTACTGCTGGGTACCTAGTTAGACAACGTCACAATCACTTGCGCGTCGTAAGCGTATCGTTGCTAGCTCTCCCTAATGATCTTCTGTACTGGCGCGACAGAGTCAGACTTCGTTTCGATCGCCAACGATTGTCACTTGCCAACGGTTGTTGCTTTTGGTTAGTTTACCTTGATGCTAGGATATATTCCGTCGTACCAAACGATGCATATAGTCTTGGTTATAGGCTGGATCTCCTCGATCTGGTCGAACTCGTTGCGGTACAGCACCGTGTAAGAAATGCTGATCTGCCGCGGTCCGGCGCCATCGGGTGTCACCGTCAACTTGACTTCGCAGTGGTTGGATGGTTTCAGGCTGTTCTGTTAAACCGGTTTAGGGATTTCATTTTGAATCATGTCACAACTGAAAACTTTATTGTAGAATTTTAAATACCTACCATGCATTAGTGTGCTATTTAGAAGCATTTGTCAAGCTCAGGCCAGTCAGGCCCCGTAGCCGAATGGCACTTCTACGACGCGAAACGAAAACGAAACGCCGTGATAGGTAGTCTGTCGCGCCAATACGCAAGAGCGAGAGAGATAGATAGCTACGAAAGAGATATTATCGTGAGCGTTTCGTGAGCGTTTGTGCATTCGGCTACGCACACAGGGCCCTTAGATACAGGCCTAGATCAAAACCACTTAGAGAGCTAACGAAGAATCCCTTACTCTGAATAAGGCAAACCGAGAACCGAGAGTTTAACAAAGTTATTGGTCCTATTCCCATCTCATTGGAATGCGTAGGTACCTAGTTTTTAAAATGTACATACAATTTCTGAGTCGATTTCCATCCTATCACCACTCCAATCGTCGTCCATACCATCGATGGTGTAGTATAACTTTGACGTAAAAAAACAAGAACAATAGTTGTAAATGGTGATCGTTTTCGAAACACGCTCTTTGACCACTATATCGTGAAGATTGTTTAATTTGGGTAATACCTGCAAAATGAGAATACCTAATTACCTAAGGACCTACGGAAAAATATTAATACATACATGTGCATTACACTTACTCTTAAATCGGGTAGTTCTGAAAATCCCATAATTTGGATGAATATTTCCTTTGGCTCGCCGATGGGTCTGAAAATAAAGTGAGTCAATATTGTAATTACCCAAAATTGCGCTAAAAGCCTGTGGAAACATAAACATGAGTTTTAAAAAACTGCATCGTCTGCATCTGGCCACTCCCCAGAATTAACTTAGATGGAGTCTAACCAATCAATAACCTATTAGTTCTCTTGAAAGTATGATATGTTACCTGCCATTTATGACGACGACGCATGAGCACGTGATGGTAGTCTTGTAGACTTTGTTGGCCTCTTTCGGGAAGAACCACCAGTGGTAGCACAGGATCTGCTTGGGAGGTATCACGAATGACCCGCAGTCGTCCGCACCGAGCCATGGTACGGAGTTTAATATTCTTATGCTAATAAAAAGAGTAGGATTTTAATTTCAACGTAGGGCTTTAAAGCGAAGGCACCCAAGAAAAACAATGAGATTTCTACCTAAAACTATTATTTTCCAAGGCCTTCTCAAGTCAAAGACTCCCAATTCTTAAACTGGACCTTGTGTCCTACAATTATTGAGAATCGACCTTTTAAGTCACTGGAAATAACATTTGAAGCTCTTTAAGTTGGTGTTAATAAAGCTGCTAGACCCACAATTATCATTATCAAATAAATATGACTAACTGTATACTCATCCTAGTCACGTTGTGGAGATACGCCGTGCTGTAGTTAGTACACCCAGTAATGGTGGGTGGAAACTCGTACAGCGCATGAGTGTCCGGGTTGTATCCGTGGGACATCAGTTCTATCTCACTACTCTCAGCGCTTCCAGTCAGTCGTATGTAAGCCTAAATAGAATATGAATACTGACTTAGTAAAATCCATTGAGTCTTAAGGGATAACCACGGGATAACGTAGGATAACGTATGATCTACCTTGTGATTCTTGTTGATCCTCAAGTCCCATGTTTCGTAGAAGTTTCCTAGGGTCTTAGGTTCCATGGCTACTGTTATTATCTGCCATCCTCGTCCTTGCACTACTCCGCACATTGGCATTACCACAAAGTTCCTGGATTCAGTTAATAATTTCATTAAATCATTAATTGAGAAATTGTACCCAGTGTGATCCATATAGAAATAATTGGGATAAGTAGTCATGGTGTTTCCCGTCAAGTAGTTCAAGTTATTATATAATAAAACTTACGTTCCCTCCGGAGCTTCAAATTTGAAATACATAGCAGTTTCGAGTCTATTTGACAACATAAAGTTGCCATAAGTGGTTCGGTGTGGGATAGTGGGCGGTAGAATCAGCTAAAAATAATTACACTTATTAACACGGAACAAATAACTTCATTTAGCCAGAAGGGATCTTAAATATTTTAACGAAACGGGAACCAATTTGATAAGCGAAAAATTTGGTCCGTCTGGACTGGCCTTGACGACCCTTCGGACGGGGATATAAGAGACAAACATATTACGGATGGAATAAGAGGTAAGTAAACGTACTTCCGACGGACAATCCCATTCTGTAGCCCAATCGGTGCAATGAGACCACGTGTTGCCAATGCAAGGTATTCTAAACCACGTGTGTTTGATTTTCACCTCTTCAAGATCTTTGTCATAGCTCTCGTACTGGAAATTGCCGCACATAAGATAGCCATAAACTTCTGCCTCCTCTTTGGGCCTACAAATAAGATTGATGCGAAACAACTCTCTCAAAATGTAAAGCACCTACTTAATCTTAAAGGCCATGCCAGGATAAGCTAAGTGAATCTGCCCCCAGCGAGTTTTGGCTTGAATTTTTTTTTATTGATTCGTCTTTGTATTAGTATCGAGTATGCCAAATTTCAGCTCCCAAAACTTTATAGTTTAGTAATTAAAAAAAAAAAACGAAATTTGAACTTTCTTCGATATTTTTTTTTCTGGGCAGCCGATTTTGACGTGCGTCACGTATATTATGCATGTAAGTAGGACAATTATATGATATTAATTTTGTGTTATGTTTCCATACAAAAACTCAAAAAAAAAAATAAAAAAAAAAAAACATTTTTTTTAAGTATTATCATGCAAGCGACACCTCCAGATTTTTCATCAAAGTAAGCCTCTTTAATAAGCTACCAAATGAATATAAATACTTAATTTTATCTGTGGTAGAACAAGGTGTTTTTTTTAATTGAATACCGTAAAACGGTCCTACTTTGCTCCTTGGGTGGTAACTTTGCTCCAAGAAAAAAAAAAGTTAAGTTCCGTTCCAGACGAAAGTGGTTGTTAGCTGGGTAAATTTTTATGTTTTTGTCGGGTAATACAAGATTTCACCTGGCAACACCGGTATGATTGACTGTCAAAAGTTTAAACGTCATGTCAGTAGCTGTCAAAACTTCAACACGCGTGTATGCAACCGATTTTGTTTATTCAAAAAATCTGTTCTAATCTCCAACATCTCTGGATGAAATTTGGTGAGTGTTTTATTGTTTCATCTAACATTTCATTACCTACCTGGAAACATCATATTTAAGTGATTGCTTTGATAGTTTCCAAATTAGTAATTTTTTTCACGAACGGGTTTACTATGCACATGGTTTTGGGGATATTTTGCTCTAGGAGCAATGTATCCCTTTTAAAGAATGTTTTCAGTTAATAATTTTTCTGGTATTGTTTTTTTTAGATAATCATGCCCAGAAAGTACGTTAGAAGGATTGACGCACGGCGTTATAAAGCCTACACTGAAGATGCGTTGGAAGAATGTCTGCGGGCTATAGAGTCGAAAGTTTTTTTTTTTTATTGAGAAGTTCAACAGCGTTTACAATAAAAAAGTACAATTTTATAAGTATAGCCAATAACAGAACTCCCTAGAATTTATACAAAAATATCATCAGAGGGTAGACGTGTGACTTGAGCTGTCCATATTTACATTGTACATTATGATATAACTTT
The DNA here is from genome assembly GCF_023078275.1 of Leguminivora glycinivorella. NCBI lineage: Eukaryota > Metazoa > Arthropoda > Insecta > Lepidoptera > Tortricidae > Leguminivora > Leguminivora glycinivorella. Next base: position 17,029,271 of record NC_062977.1, read on the forward strand.
ACCCAAAGAAAAGCAGCTGCAGAATTTAATATTCCAAGAAGAACACTCATCAACAGAATTAAGGCTAGAAAAGACCGCAAAAAGGTTGGTGGACCCGGATTTCCACCCATATTTAATGATGAAGAAGAATTACATTTCTGCGACTGCGTTGAAAGAATGGGCCAGTACGGATTTCCACTGTCGGAGTTGGATTTACGCATGATTGTTAAAGCGTACCTTGACAAAATTGGCCGAAATGTCAAAAGATTTAAAAGTAATATGCCAGGGACAGAATGGGTTTCCTCATTCCTGCGTCGTCATACAAGCTTGTCCAAGAGATTTGCAGCCAATATTAAACGAGCAAGAGCTGCTGTCGATGTCGATGCTTTAACCCAATTTGTTGACAGATCTCTTTACATTTAATGGTTGCAATTAAAAGCAATAACTTGCGAAATGTTTATAAACGTTGATTTATGAGAAACTTTATGTGTAATAATAAGAATTATTCAAGTTTAAGACTGATTCTAATGGAGCTACAAGGTATATTTTGATTGATCTCAATAAAAAAAACTGTGATTCTGAGCGAAATTTGTGCTTTTCTGCTACCCCAACTATCATCCAATGGAGCATTGATGAATAAAGCACGTTATTTAATGCTCCACGCCAGAAATAGCTCCGAATCCAAAGTAATCTTGCCTTGGAGCAAAGTATCCTGTTTCATACAGATTACTTTGCTCCAAAAACAAAGTTTTAAAATATCGAATGTATCAACTAAAATGGAACAAATTTCAACCTAAAGGGTATATAAAGAGTACATATTTCCCAGAAAACCATTGAAAGTACAATAACTCCATATTTATAAAAGATGCGATGCGATTCGTAAAAGTGGAGCCAATTTTGGAGCAAAGTAGGACCATTTTACGGTACATCACAATACATTTACTCCCATACACGCTCGTTAAAAGGTTAAAACGAATCGCTGACAAACTCCAGAGAAACGTGCGCGTTGGTCATAAACACTGGCCACTAATAAAAATTAAAAAAATATATATATGCATATGTTTTTTTTTATAAAAAAAAGTCACAAATTGCAAAAAACTTTTCATATACAATTTCTATGAAAAACATTTTTTTTCACATGGTGTTTTTCTGATGCCAATCGATTCCATTCCTATTCAGTATCGAAAGTTTCTTTGAGCTTAACTTGCGGTAATGTACTAAAGAGCCACATATTGAAGAAAACTTTTTCCACATTTACCCCATAACAAAATGTATGGAAAATGTATCCATTGATTTGTGGGTTTTTAATGCAAAGCAAGTATTGATACTGGATAAGAATGGAATCGATTGGCAACAAAAAAACTGTTTGTAAAAAATAGTTTCATTTTTGTAGATATCTACATATACACACTATGGGGTAAATGTGGAAAGTTTCCTACAATTTTCGGCTTTTAGTACATTACCGGAAGTTGAGCCCTAAGAAACTATTGATACTGAATAGGAATGAAATCGATTAGCATCAGAAAAACACCATGTAAAAAATTTTTTTTTTCATAGAAATTGTATAAGAATTTTTTTTCGCAATTTTTTTATAAAAAAACATTCATATATATATATATTTTTTTTTAATTTTTATTAGTGGCCAGTGTTTATGACCAACGTACACGTTTCTCTGGAGTTTGTCAGCAATTTTAACGAGCGTGTATGGGAGTAAAATGTATTGTGATGTATTCAATTAAAAAAAACACCTTGTTCTACCACAGATAAAATTAAGTATTTATATTCATTTGGTAGCTTATTAAAGAGGCTTACTTTGATGAAAAATCTGGAGGTGTCGCTTGCATGATAATACTTAAAAAAAATGTTTTTTTTTTTTTTTATTTTTTTTTTGAGTTTTTGTATGGAAACATAACACAAAATTAATATCATATAATTGTCCTACTTACATGCATAATATACGTGACGCACGTCGAAATCGGCTGCCCAGAAAAAAATATCGAAGAAAGTTCAAATTTCGTTTTTTTTTTTTTAATTACTAAACTATAAAGTTTTGGGAGCTGAAATTTGGCATACTCGATACTAATACAAAGACGAATCAATAAAAAAAAATTCAAGCCAAAACTCGCTGGGGGCAGATTCACTTAGCTTATCCTGGCATGGCCTTTCGTATCTTCTTTTTTATCAATTTTACAGACCACTGACCTCTTAATAAGATACTCTAAATCCGCTACAGTATAACGTTTCATTTTTATTAGTGCACTAATAGCAGGGGCGGCTCACTCCGCGATTCTATCGCCGTGCTACAAGTACATGCCGGCGGCCGCGAGTTCGCGGCCTAATCAGGGGTCGCGCGTTCTCACGGAACGCACGTTCGCACTTTCTATTTTTACTTTACGTTGCGAGTTTTTTTTTTAAGGTTCATATGCGATGTCCGCGTGTGGAATGGCTAATAATGCTTAGTTAAACAGACATCATAAATAAAATAGGACAATCTTACACAGATCTACTATTGATTAAGTCCCACAGAAAAGTTCAATAAGGCTTGTGATGTTGGGACTTATAAATGCTGTATATATATATATACCTAGAAAGTACCCAAGACTAACATTTTATTTGAGTATTAATTCGTTTTAATCCATAGGCAACCCTATCCTCCGACGCTGCGCACGTGCGGCTCGTTTCTTTGTTAGAATTTTGTAGGCATTTAAAAGGCGGCATTTCGTGAACATCAAAGCAGTGGGCCTTCTGTACTTGTACTATTATATATTCTGTGCTAATAGTTACATACCTAAACCTGACAGTAAACAATCTTGATTCTTCTGCGGGTACTATTGACTCAATTGGGTCTATTAAGAAGATATTGTCAGGATCTGCAAGTGTATTTTTATAATAATCAGCTTAGAAACCAGACTCTTGTGAGCCGTGGGAAAAACGCTGGGATAAGAGTAAAGGAAGAAGTAATGTTGAAGTTATCTTAACCGTTTTGACAGTTGCATTTACGCCTGCCATACATGATGGGCGAACCTTAAATCCGGTGGGTGGGTTACCAAATCGATTAATTGACATTTTTGGAGGGTGGATTTTGAGGTAATTAAAACGTAAAGCTACCGTATTTAAGAAATAAACAGATTCAGATCAGACCCCTAAGCCTTTGGGACGTAACGGTGTACAAAGGTTCGCCCAACAAATTTTCCAACGTTTAACCTGGGATCCACTGTATATAGCCATCCTGCTCTTCGTGATTCGTGACACACAGCGTCTGCGATATGTTCCTCGTGACATCCGACACACTTCCGACTCCAAAATCCAGGTATTTATCGTACACTGATGCTAAAGGAACGTAGCTCAAGCGATTGAGACTGTTTTCCATCAAATGAGAGAAGCGGTTTTTGCGTTTGATATTCTTTTCGACGACGTGGTTGGTCATACTGAACATTGGATTGCCGGGTAAAAAGATGGTTGCTATCATGTTAAGAAATTGTGGAGCCTGGAAAGAGTGGAGATAGCGAATTTGTGAAGATTTTGGTTCGCATACCAGTTACGTTGATGTTTTATGGATTCAGATGATAATAAACAAAGAACATTTTAACAATAATTTTACCTGATGTAAGACCAGCAAGGCTAGCTCAGCTGTGTAAACTCCAAGAGCAATTCCGCTAAACAACACAGTAGTCTTGATAGTTTCGTATGCTCTTATCAATCCACAGTTACCTGTGGATATCTGAAACCATCATATTCCACATGAATGCAATTCCCGGGGACATTAAGGGTCGGCAAACTGTCTGTTGACGAATTTAGCGTTCGCAATTTTTTGGTATGGGAACTCATAGACTTCTACTACTGCGTGACAAGTTAACTGATGGTGGATGCAACTTGCCCTTAGTAGAATTACTGTCAAACAGTTCGATTTTCTTTCTTCAGATCCCAATAAATAATCATCAATATAATATGACAGGTAGACACTTACCTGGAAATATCCTTGTCCAGATAAGGGCAAAAGCCATTGATAAGTAGTTTCTACAGCGGATCTGTTGATAATATTCACCACTGCCTTCCTTTGCTCCAGAACACTTTTACATATTTTAAAGGTAAGCTTCTTTTCACTCAGCGTTACATCTGGACCTAAACGGTTTTAAAATACATATACTCTACGTCGTTGACAGAACAGAATATAATAATACAAATAGTTGACTGCAACTAGGCTTGCCTACTTCAGGCCTACCGATTTTTATCAAACAAAGAAGAATACAAACTTACCAATGGACTTCCCAAAGACGGTGAACCTGTAAGTGTTACCAGCCGTATCATCGACCATATAATAGTCCGTGTATAGACTGTCCCGGGACTTTGGGCCGGAAGCGAGCTAGAACCTCAACGCTTTCCCGCGGCTTGACTGGAGCAGACGTCACCGATAGTTTGAATACTTGGTCAACGGTGTTTATGACGTAGATTAGGGCAACGCGGTAGGTCAGCGGTTCCTGTAAATTATAATTAGTGGGAAGTATAATACAGTTCAATATCCCGGCTCGTACCAATGAGTTTTTCGGAACTTATGTGCGAAATGTCATTTGATATTCGCCAGTCGTTTTTCGGTGAAGGAAAACATCATGAGGAAACCGGACAAATCCCAATAAGGCCTAGTTACCCTTCGGGTTGGAAGGTAAGATGGCAATCGGACCCCAGGCTCCCATGAGCCGTGGCAAATGCCGGGATAACGCAAGGAGGATGATGATTTAACTTTAACATGATAAAAAGAGGCAGTACAGGCATGCGGTACACATTCGAATTACCAGCTTCCACTTTCCAGTCTTTCAGCGTCAGAAACCTAATAAGTTTTACCACTTTTTGCCTGTTACTTTTTACAGTCAGACGAAGTCAGTTAAATTGAATATTCTTTTCAAGTCCAGGGTATATACTATATAGGAATATATATAATCAGATAAACTCACATTGGATGTATTTTCAACCCATACTGATTTTTCAACAACTGTGTCGACTGGAACAGACCCGAAATCTACTTCTTTAACTTCACATATACTTTCCTCCGATAAGGCATCCATTGAAAATCAATTTAAGTGTTTGTAGAATAAGAAACATTAAATTATTTTCAAATAAACGTAATTTCTTAATGGCAGTTCAATTTTAAATCAGGATTGCCGCCATATTGCCAAGCATGTCAAGTGAGAAGCTATTCCAGCAACATTGTTTGACTATTTCCGTCATCAAAACTTATTTTCTCAATTGAATATACTTATTTCCATTAAATAATTGCTTGTTTACTATTGTTTTATTTATCAAACAAAACACCGACAACATTGAGCGTTTTTTTATATACCTCAAACGCTCGCAACTGATCGATTTGATTTTGACATTTGATGTTTCTCCGCCTCCGCTCCGCCTCCTCACCTCAACAACTCAGTCTCAGTTTCGTGTTGCAAGATTCCTTTACCTGGAGAAATATGTGTGTACAGTGAATTATTTTCAGAATGTGCTATTAATTGTATTTATTCTGTTTTTAAACACGAATGTGGTGCTTTATAAGTGATCAATCCCTAGTTTATTTAAGTGATCTTCCCTTGTTAAACCTGTTCGACGCTAAATGCTTCCTTCTCGATTCTAACTTCCTGCTTGATGTGTTCAAATGTTCCTGACTGAATACACATGAGGAATTGAACCAGCGTCACCTACGCTGAGCTTGCAGAATGGACCCGGACACCACAGATTGGCTGCGAGAGACTTTACGAAGTGTTCAATTGGAACAGTTTTATTTACCAATTAGGGATCAACTTCAGGTAAACATAACATTATTATTTATTACCTCTAGGACCTTGTCTGTAATTCCAGTTATGTACATATTAATTTTGTCAGAGACTTTCTGAACTTTGTGGTTAAATAACTCTGCTCTTTTTTTTTGCAAATGCAAGTAACACATTATTTGGCATTTTGCCATATCCTGTAAGTAAAGTAGTTTGTTTTTATTTGTAAAATAAACATGAAACATAAGTTACCAAAACTTAAGTCAAATGGATTAATGGTGAATAGGGCCAGTTTATTGCAAAACATGCAGTTGACCTTTCGCAACACCATCAATGCATAGTAGTCAAGGTTGAGCATTTTTTATCTCAATAGATGTGACAAAAGTTTTTTTTCTTACATTTGTTCTAGATAACAAGGTTAGCCCACTTTGATTATGTACATGAAGATGATTTGGAACAAATTGGTATCGCTAAGCCTGCAGTGCGCAGGTTATTAGAAGAAGTAAGAAAAAGGAAGCAGAAATTATGGATTCAGAAGTTTTGGACAAAAATATTTGGGACCACTTCAAATTCAGTGGCTAAGGAAAAAGCTGGTTTGGCACCGGTAACACCCGCTGTAGTTTCTGGACGGTCAACATGTATTATATTAGAACAAGACATTACGTAAGTCTCATTTCTCTCCATAATTACTAAGAAGCCTATGATTTTGTCTGTCAGGATGGTGAGAGTACTACATTTTTGTTTCTAGATTATAGTTTTTTTTTTTTTTTTAATAGTATATTTATTATAGTTTATTTATTATATTAATGGTTTTAAATTTGGCAAAAAACTTAATAATATTGTTTTTCAGGCTTCAAACCGAATTAGGAAGTGGTTCATTTGGTGTAGTAAGAAAAGGAGAATGGCAAATGCCGGACTCAGGAAAGACAGTGGCAGTTGCCGTCAAAGTTTTGAGGAATGATGTCTTTTCTCAGACCGGTGTCTATGATGACTTCCGACGAGAAGTCGAAGCCATGCATCAGTTGAATCATAATAATCTTATTAAATTACACGGTGTTGTGTTCCATCCATTGATGATGGTGTGCGAGTTGGCCCCTATGGGTGCTTTACTAGACTACATAAGAGCGCAGAATGGAAGAGTCTCACTGAAGTTTATATCAAAATGGTCGGAGCAAGTGGCAGGAGGCATGGCTTATTTAGAAAAAAGTCGGTTTTTACATAGAGACTTGGCATGTAGAAATATTCTGCTCAGCAGACTAGATCTGGTAAGTGTTGAATTTTTATTAAGTAGATTAGATTTTTAAAGCAACTTCCAAAAATGTATTGTTTTTAATTTGTTGTTTAGATAAAAGTTTAGTTAAGATGTAGGTATACCTTGTTTTCATTTATTCTTGTTATGATGGTTTTGTGTGACTTCAGCAACTGTAGGTTCTTACTTCTAATATAATTCTGTTTAGCTTTGAAATTTGTGCAATTATAGAAAAAGTAAAGCAGTCAAATGTGGTACTTAGTACATAACTGAACAGTGTTTATTATTTGCAAGGATGTTTTTGTTTCTATTAAGTCCTATATGGATGGTGATAAGCAATAATGTGTCAACCCACAAAAACTAAAAAAATGAGATTTTAATGCCATGTTATAGCTGGATTTTTAAACTTCTATTTGCAAAAATGACCTTTTCATTTTGAAAATTTTCACTATCCCAAAAGTAAAAAAATAGGTTAACACAAATCCTTTATCGTGTGTTGCCTGTTTTGCATTAATGTGTCAAGAACCTTAACTTATTATAGTAATTGGCAGAAGACATATTTAAATTACAATAATGTGTTATGAGGGTTGACTCAACGATTTTTTTACACTTGACTCATTCTTGCAAAACGCAAAAAATGACATAGTTACCCACTATGAGACTTGAATGATTATTGCAAAATGATATTTTATTCGTTGCTTTATGCTACGACCCGTGTTATAAAACATAAGTCATTATTGTTAAATTATATTCGGGTCATAAATTGTTCGTTTTTGTTGTAAGTACCATGACACTATATTGTAAAATATAACTGTTCATATTAATTTATGTTTGAATAAGTTATGACTTAGTCCATTAGTATATTTTTGCACATGAATGGTAAATTCAGTACGAAATTGAACATTTTAAGTCATGAATATACATATTCGTTATTATAATTTGCAAAAATTTTTTACAAGTACGTGTTTATATAAAAATCTAATATAAGCTACTATTTTTTTATAATTACTAATTACATTAAGACGTGTTAATGTATGCATAAAAATATTGTTTAAATTTTTGAATACTTACTGAATGGTAGTTTATTATTTTGTTAAAGATATTTTATGTTTTGTTCTTGTACAAGTCATGAGTTATTCATAATTTAAATGACTTAGTCTATTTCTTAGCGTAAAAAAATATTTTGTTGTATATTTTAGATAAGTAGTTTATTTTTTTTAAAGATGATTATTTGGTTTTTGTAACGATTTTTTGTTGAAAAAGCACAGATAAATATGTGTCTAGAAATTATCATTACTCTAATAGTTAATTTGTAGTATTTTATTCAACTGGCATTTAAAGGAGGTCAAGAAATATGAGTGGCGTACTTTCCACGAGTATTTTGGAGTCAGTTAAACACCATTGCATACAATACTTTTACAACGACCATGCACTTAGTTTTTAATAGTTTTTTTAAATAATTCTCGCGAAATTCACACTGTTTCCTGTATTGCAAAGGTTTGCACTGTCAGCTCAGCTGCCCAAAGCCTTCCCGCGCACGCACGCAGTATCGTTAATGCAATGCGTTGCCATGATTACAGAACCAAACAATGCGTTTTCAGTTTTTTCGATACGCACAATCCTGTTAATGAAAAATAACAGTTCGGGAGCAGAAAAATCATTAAAAGGTTTGATTAATAAATAATGTATTGATTCCTACATACCTAATAACATAAGTGACCATGACTGATATCTTACTTAACACTTATAAAGTTAAAAATATGCATAGGTAGAGTATTTTACAACAACAATTTATGTGCTTTAACATGTTTATTTAAGACTCATAGATATTTTTAAACAATTAGCAAAAGTGGGTTAAGTATCATAACACAGTCTTGAAAAAGTTTGACGTCGTCGAACAATTCGCAATAAAAGAAAAGGGCATTATTTCGTCAAATTGAAGTTTGTTTTGAAATTAAGCTACAATAATCACTACTACTGAACGTATTATAGCTGAAAAACACAACAATCTATATAAAAACATTTTTTTTAAGAGAAACACAAAAAAATGAGAAAAAATCTTTAGACGCCATTTTCTCAAAATGGTTGGCGTGTGGGTTGACACATTGTTGCTTATCAGCATCCATATTACGTCACTATGTCATGCTTATAGGCGGTATAATCCAAACAGTTTCACCTTGTGTTGTAGAACATTAGAAACATACTCGTATATGTATGATTTCGCCTGTAGTTAATACAAATCACAGAACAATGACCTTCAAATTGTCACCGGACAAATGGAGGGTTGCCACCCTAAATGGGATTATGTAGATTTATTTTATCTGACCACTCACACTTCTCTCGGATTATTGCGTTCATTGTCGACCACGCTCATTTGAATATCAATACAAACATACATATGTTTATACACACGTTAAACGGTTTATTTGAATACCAGGTAGGTGATTTTGTGTCTGTTGATCTCAATACTCTGCATAAAAGTAAAAAAATAAATATTCATTATGTAAAAAGTAAGATAAGTTCGAAAGTGGGGAGTAATAGTAAAACTAGAAATATGTAGTTCACTTTAGGTTTAGCAAAACCCGTCTAGCTCTTTCGCGCGAGTCCGTACTTGAACTACTTGAAGTCACGCTAGAGACTCTCGCGTGAGTACCTACTCGAGTTGTCCTAGACCCATGCGCGGATCCAGGGGGGGGGGTCATGGGGGTCATGACCCCCCCCTGGAGCCCAGGTTGGCCATACAAATAGACCACGTGACCCCCCCTCTGGGGCCTGAGCCTTTACCACGTGACCCCCCCCTGGGCACGAAGCTGGATCCGCGCTTGTCTAGACCGTCGGGTGCTTCTAACTTAGTGTTAGAAAGGACTACTAGAAGTTTTTATGCGAGGTTTTCGGGTAGCCTCCAGAGGTGAACATGACTGTAGACTGTGCTAGAGAAAAATCATCTTTTCGTTTGTTTGAAAATTTTAGCCACCACAAATAGTAAGGCATTACGGCAGATCTCGCCAGAAATGGCGCGACAAGCTTGACTCCTTTGACAAACTTTAGGGGATAGGGATATGTGGAGGAATTTGAGGGAGGTCTTTGCTGCGGGACAGTATGGACACAAGAAAATTTTCGGCGAAGCTATTCGGCCTTAAAATAGTTGCACTGTGCGATCATCTAATAACATGTCGACTGCATGACGTTGTCTTGATGAGCATGTTACGTCACTATGCTTCTGATTACATTGTGAAAGTATACACTATACTATGCACCAAACCGACGTATTACCTATTGATGGGTTTAAAAATGTTTTCGAATTATTATTACCACTGGGACATCTTTTAATAGGTCAAAACAATGAGTTGTACAGGCGTCGTCAAAGGTTTTTTTACACTGTCAAAAGGGAGAAATGTAAATATTTGACTTCTACCGTAAGAAAAAGTTTACATTACTTTCTCGTTGTGTAGCTTCAAGTTTAAAAATATTCCCCAATTTTAGGTAAAAATCGGCGATTTCGGACTAATGCGAGCACTATCCGATGCCGACGAGTTCTACGTGATGAGTGAAAGAAGAAAAGTACCGTTCCCTTGGTGTGCACCCGAGTCCTTACGGCATAAACAGTTCTCACATGCGTCTGATGTGTGGATGTTCGCCGTGGCCTTATGGGAGATGTATTCCTTTGGAGAGGAGCCGTGGATTGGTAAGTTGAAACTTCTATCTGACGCTGATGTGATGAGTTGTAACTTAGGCTACAAGTTACAACTTGAAGAGCGAATTACGAAATGCCCGTACGACGAAATTAACGTCTAAATTCAGTCGTGCGCCTCCGAGTGTCTAGGCATAAACAGACTTTTAGAATCTTATTCTGAAGTAAACTCATTTTTTACTAGGGCGCACTAATTGCAACTTTAGGCACGTCAAATATATATGTGCATTGGGGTAATTTCGAAAGCCGTCTAATTTCGAAAGTCACATAAAAATCACCATTATGTTTATCATATCAAGATTCCCCTTTCGAAATTACCCGAAAGCACCCTAATTCGCGATGTCAGTTCACTTACGTACATATTAGAGCCTTAGTAAGGTACATGCCGTTTCCTATAAGAGGTAATTAGTAGGGAGGTACCTATTAAATTAAAAAACAATGCTCTATTAATACCGATCATCTACGAATTATTTCTTAATTAAATTACATACATGTATAATCTGGGTTGGACCGAAATTCCTGAGTGTTAATTACTTTAATTAAAAGATTTTTATTATGGGTTGGGCATGGGAAGGTTGAGGGACGGAAATATGCTACTTTTTAGGGTTCCGTAGTCAACTAGAAACCCTTATAGTTTCGCCATGTCTGTCTGTCCGTCCGTCCGTCCGTCCGTCCGTCCGTCCGCGGATAATCTCAGTAACCGTTAGCACTAGAAAGCTGAAATTTGGTACCAATATGTATAGGTATTTAAAAATGAATAACGGTTTACTAAGATCGTTTTTTGATAATATTAATATTTTCGGAAATAATCGCTCCTAAAGGAAAAAAAGTGCTTCAAAAAGTGCCCTCTAACTTTTGAACCATATGTTTAAAAAATTTGAAAAAAATCACAAAAGTAGAGCTTTATAAAGACTTTCTAGGAAAATTGTTTTGAACTTGATAGGTTTAGTAGTTTTTGAGAAAAATACGGAACACTACGGAACCCTACACTGAGCGTGGCCCGACACGCTCTTGGCCGGTTTTATTAGCTGTGGGAAAAACCATAGTAGGGAGATTTTAGTAAACTAGAATAGGCAATGAATTCTATGCTAACATTTTTTATACAATCCAATGGAGTCGACTCATTATCAAAAAGTAAAAGATGGCCTATATGTATTGAAATAGTAAAACTGATACGGTATGCCGGGTATGCGTATAAAGAAAACATTACGATAAGGTTTTACGATAAAATGGATAGGTAGAATAACGAACCCATGAATTCCATGAATAGATGATGAAAGCTTGAATAAATAAAGGCGCAGGGAGGCACTCCTTAGATACCCACAAATAATGAACTTGAAAATGATGGTAATATTATAATTACCTATGTACGAGTAAAGCTAGGAACATACTACGCGGACGTCCGTCGTAAATCGACCGCGACCGCGACCGATCAGTGTGCACGGAACAAAACATCCAGCGAGCCAGATTTCGATCGGACGTCCATGCGCTCAAGACCACGGCCACGTCCGACGACCGATAGTTTGCACGGTTATGTGTAATTTCATTGCCCAGATTCCCGTCCGCGGTCGATTTACGACGGACGTCCGCGTAGTATGTTCCTAGCTTAAGTCGCCTACACTACACTACAAGGCACGAGCATGGCTAAAAGAAGTGGGTCTATGCGTTCTCTTCAAGAAATGGTAGGAAAACTGCGATTTGAAATACTTATCTATATTTTGTATAGGCTATAATAGAGGAGGAAAATACTATAGGGGGCTAGAGTTAGTGACGATTTTGTTAAAGTCTGGCACGAAATATATGACTACTAGTTTTTGCCCGCGGCTTCGCTCGCGTTAGAAAGAGACGAAAAGTAGCCCATGTCACTCTCCATCCCTTCAACTATCTCCACATAAAAGATCACGTCAATTCGTCCCTCCGTTTTGCCGTGAAGAACGGACAAACAAACAGACACACACACTTTCCCATTTATAATATTAGTATGGATTGTCAGGAGGTCGCTGTTATTCTGATGTATGGGCTGCCAGGTCAGTATAGTATGAAGAAAATAGTTCTAATGATATTCCGCAAGATGGCGCGCGGTCGTATATGTATATCTGCACGGGTAGCATGGTCGCGCGATAGACGATAAAATATCAGGCCGTCCCTATCGCACTATTAGTAAGTGCGATAGGGACGGCCAGATGTTTTATCATTTATCGCGCGACCATAATTGCCTGCCTGGTCAGGCTTTACTAACAGTCTTTATAATTGACTAGTTTTTTCCCGCGGCTTCGCTCGCGTTAAATTCGAAAATTGTGGAATGCTCCATACAAACTCGCAACCCTCATTTTAGGGAAGTGGGGGATTATAAAGAGACAAAAAGTAGCCTATGTCACTCTCCATCCCTTCAACTATCTCCACTAAAAACATCACGTCAATACGTCGCTTTGTTTTACCGTGAAAGACGGACAAACAAACAGACACACACACTTTCCCACTTATAATATTAGTATGGATTAATAATCCTAGATATAATTTGTTGATTTGAAATTGACAGCACGAACTTCGCCCGTAACTAGCAGACCTAGCAGTCCAATAGTAGGTCACTAGTATCATTAATAAGTCTTATCGGAAAAGTATGACGACTTGCCAGTGCAGTGTTAGCACATCTCTGACACTGGCGATCAAATATATGAAAGAGGCGCGTTCCTAGCACACATTCTAAGCTCGTGTAGGTGAACGGGTACCATGCTTGTATGAGTGAGATATGACAGGTTGACTGTTCGCGTTTTTGACAGGCGGTAACTGTGAGGTAACCGATAGGGGTGGGGTGGGTGGTTTCAGCGGGGAGAGGGAGTGGCCATACTGTACGATAGTACTCTTTTTATTATACTGTGGTGTTAGGGACAAATGTCAAGAGATTAGAGCCTGATTGTAGGTCATTCGCTAAGAGAGGCTAATTTAAGTGTTATTCAACTATTTAGATCATGGCTGAATTCGACCTGGATTATATTGGCAGTGCAGTATTAGTCTACCTTCAGAAGTAACACCTGCGGAGAGTATATTTATTACTAGTGCATATTTACAAAATGTCTGGCCCCGTGTCAAAACGTGAATACAGTTAATTTGTCTAAAAAAATTGTTAGAATGAGACCTCTCCAGGTTTTTACGCAGAAAATTAAGAGACAAATATGTATCTAGCCGAGCCGAGCGGACATCTTACCTACTCGAGATGGCCATCACGCGATTATTTCTTGTGATTTTCTAATAGTACAGATAATATTGATTATAATGTTTGTAAATACTGAACATCCATACTAATATTATAAATGTGAAAGTGTGTGTGTCTGTTTGTTTGTCCGTCTTTCACGGCAAAACGGAGCGACGAATTGACGTGATTTTTTAAGTGGAGATAGTTGAAGGGATGGAGAGAGACATAGGATACTTTTTGTCTCTTTCTAACGCGAAGCCACGGGCAAAAGCTAGTTCATTATAAAACTACAATTTTACGTAGTCTCTAAAAATATTCACAAACCAATTTGTTTTAGATTTAAACGGATCGGAAATACTGCGACGGATAATGCGAGACGGACAACGGTTAGCGGCGCCTACGGCCTGCCCTCCAGATGTTTACATGCTCATGATGCAATGCTGGGACGTGGACCCTAAGAAAAGGCCTACCTTCGAGGGCATCCTTCGGTACATTCAGGGGAACAAGTTTGAGACTGCCACAGCTGCGCTAAGGTAAGGATAAATACTGTGGTCCTAGTGAAAAAGGGTATAACTCAAATTGACTCGGTGAAAAAGGTCACAAGTCCGAGGTGAACTTAGTGACTTGTGCCCTTTTTCACCGAGTCAATTTGAGTTATAGCCTTTTTCACTAGGCCCACAGTATGTTCATAGTTGAAATCGGACATACATACTGCGATGGGTAATGCAAGACCTCCCACATGATGCACACACATTTGAGATTGCCATAGCCGCGTTAGTCCATTTTCACATTATCCGATCCGATATCGGATGTCGGAAGGATTTCAATGGAATAGATCCAAGATGGCACCTGTAATGTATGGGATATCGGTCCTACATCCGATATCGGATCGGATAATGTGAAAACGCACTTAAGGTAAGGATAATCTCATAACGATTCGATAAGGTAATAAATATTCTTGTTTTTAGCGCATATTTGCGAACCGTCAATTCCACCGGGTCACTATCAAGTTTATCTTATCGCTAAACGACTATTTCGGCTAGATGTCAGAAAATGTAAATATACAGTCAGCATAAAGTCAATTCAGCTGGGATGACTTGAAAGTAGAATACTCAATCAGCAAAAAGTTAATTTAACTGGATGGCTAAGACTTAGAATGAATGAGTAGCCAAACGTCTGGAAATATACATAGTCCGTATGATTAGCATATCTAAAAAGTCAAAAGTGAAGTTAGTTAATTGACGTCAACACAGAACGATACAGTAGCAAAACGTCCGGAAATATAATGTGTCATGGACGTCATGGTTTATAATAAATATGTAACAGTTCTTATTAACAGTGCGAGAAGGTTTGAATTCTCAAGACACTTAAGCATTTTAAAACCAGACGTTATGCTAACGGGTCGTTTGGCGTTTATTCTTTTTAGCAATAAAAACATTAAACAATCCAGACTTTTTGCTCATTCCACCGGAAATTAAAATTTCGATTAAATTAATTACTTGTTTGAGGTCATTCATCTCCGAATAAATACCCATTTACGTTGTGTTACACTTAGGTACTTGAATATTCTTGTTGCCAAAAAAGTGTTAATGTTAATTCATCATAAATAGTATCAAAGAGGATCGAGTATTATAGAGAGTTACTGTCAAAGTAATATGTATAATCACAGTGCATATACTGCCATCTCTCGACACAAGCTTAGAACTTTGAACCTCAGTTTTGACAATTTGGCTCATCTTCTTAGCTTGATATGTATTAAAATGTCAAATATTAATATTAGCGCCATCTAGCCGAGCGTTCCCCAAAGGTGTAACGCCATCTGGGCCACCGTATCTTTTTTCTATGGCTTTGAGGTACGTTTTTTTCTTAGACTTTATCCGTCTACGTCTATACGGAGTTACATATGTCTTTGATAGTATGTATGGCAAAACGAAATCAATTTTATATAGTTTTCTATAGGCATTGCATTCCCTTGACCCAATTTGAGCAAGATGCAATAAATCCGTCTAATGGACGGTGACCTGATGACATTGCCCTGCCTTCGCGCTTCCGATTTACCGCATCTGTCCGGTAAATAGACGCCTTTGAGCTAGTTAAAAGAACATTCATATATTACTATACGACACGAGTTACGAATTTCTTCTTTGCATGTATGTATGTGTGTTGTACGACGTTTTTCAGTACGTTTGAAGTTTTGACCAGACAAGAAATGTAGGTACTACTTTGCGAACTAGTGCGGGAAAACAAACATGTCTATACTGAAAAAAACTAAGTCAATTATGCGATTTACTTTCCTTTGTTTTCGGGTACCCGCCATTTCTAAGTACGTCATTCCTCTCATTTATGGTAGTGGAGTTGTGCTAATAAGCATAAAAATGTTTTTCATAACATTACTCCGACGATATAAAATTCTATCAAAGGGGCGTCTATTAAGGCCATGCATCGATAAATATTAGGATTTTAGATTCACTGGTGTGCTTAGCCCCGGAAACCTAGAGATCTGATTTTTGGATATGTATATCTTGACTATATGATTGAAATTTTTGTACAGCTCGAAACACGAATGCTTACAATTTTCTCGATAGAAATTTAATCCAAAGTAAGGCCTTAATTTTTCGTTTAACTAACATTGTGAAAAAAATATGCAACTTTAATCAGTCTAACCTACTTTAAAGTGAAGGTTTCCAAATTATCTAGTCTCTCGTAGAAGGAAATATTTTTTATTATCGTATATACAAAGATTTATCATCATTTACGATATCATGAATTCAACAGAAAACGGCCATTTTATGCGGTTTCGTTTCTCTTTCTTTCATACGTCAATCGTATACATGTGTCCTTATTGTCAAAAATGTCAGACGGCCGGCGGGCCTCGAGGAGGCAAGACCTATGTCAAATCGCGCAGCGTTTTTGACAATTTATAATTACGAAAATTTGGACGTAGTTTAGCGAAAAGGATTTATCTCCATAAAATTGCCATTGAAATGAATGACTATTGTTATTGTCAGAAAGTTTAAATTCTATTGGCAATGTTTGTGGGTTAGATCCTTTTCCATAAACTACGTTCATTTTGTATATTTATTATATATACGCATGTGTGCGTATTGCCAAAGCTACGTCAAACTCTATACTATTTGAGTTACAAGATGCTATGAAATTTCGACAGGAACGATAATGTGTCCGTGGCCCTGTGGTACCAGCCATCAGCTAAATATGCTAACTTCTAGGTGATTTTTTTCCATTTTATTTCGAAATTTCTACTTTTTGTTTTTTTTTCTTTCTTATTATACCAAATAAATTATAAAATAAAGAAATTAATATTAATTCATCTTCAAATGAAGAAAACCTTTTCTGAGGGAGCCTAACCTAATGTATACAATGTTGTTTTGTGTGTTGTACATAATTTACACAATTATAAGTGAAATAAAATAAAACAAAAATAAAAAAATACATTCATTGAAAAATAAGAATAGATATTGCAATAAAAAAAATTACAATGTTTAAGTTGGTTGGCCACGCAACGGGATTTGAACCCACAACTCTGGAGTGAAATCCTTGTACATATTGGATTGGACTGGCCCTGCCGGCCTGCTAAAGCTGATGTCCCTTGTTCGAATCCCGCCAAGGGTATTTATTAGTGTGAGGAGTACTTACAGATATTTATTTGGCTCATTTTCTCATTTCATCATCTCCAAGGCCATTTACATAAACGACTCATGGTTTTATACGTACCTACTGATAAGTTGGATGTGTTTCAGTACAATTTTAAAATGTTAAATCTGCCGTTTAGGCTTGGCTATTAAAACATAAGTAATTATGTCGTTCTCTGCTATAATTCTTTGATATTTTCTACTTAGTACGTACTTCGCTATCAAACAACCTGTATGGTCTGTGCAGTGATCTTTCTGTTCTGCGGTTGTCTGTGATTAAAACTCGTTGACGTTGGTATGTCAAAATATTTTCTGTAGCTTATGCTAAAAATACAAAAGATACAAAAACAATGGTATAAGAAAGGGAAAAGACAGACTCCAGGTACATGGTTATTTTTTAAATACATCCAGCAGCGGGGCAGGCAGGGCCCAAGGTGACCGACCTACGCGCCGTGTACAGGAGTACCGCCTTCTGCATCTCACCCCTAGCGAGTGTCGCTCACTTTTGCCTATGAGATCGTTCGCCGAAACGACGATGATCGTCGAATCAACCAAGTATCTCGACCATTTTCGAGAACTGGCGCAGGTAAGTACCTACTTGTAGTACGGTACTTCGCGGTCCACAAGATTGTATGGAAAATACTAACTGCTGGAATTATCCTAGTTATGAGGTCATGTCTGTGCAATGTGCCCGAGTGACTCACCGGGATAGTGTCCGACAAATGTTATTATTATTGTTTATATATAGCTAGACTCAAGCTTAATCCAGAACTGTAAAATAAACCTAAGAATTGGCTTTCTCTTTTTTAGGGTTTCATACCAAACATAGGCACAAAAGGAACCTTTCTGGTGCGGTTCGGCCCGTCTATTTTCTGCGTGTTCGGCAAAATACTCGATGACTCTATGTCTCTTACATAGTTTCTCTTAGTGCGTTTTCACATCATCCGTTCCGATATCGGATGTCGGACCCATCCCATGTCCCGTATATTTACGCCACCATCTTTGATTTTTTTATTTTGAAATCTTTCCTACATCCGATATCGGATCGGATAATGTGAAAACGCACTTACACACTACTTTACTTTTTAAGTAAGTAAATAAGTTAATCTTCTTTATTGCCCCACAAAGATAACAGGTTTACAAATTTAATAACAGAATTACATTGAAAATAAAGGCAGCAACAGGCGGTCTTATCGATGTATGCGATCACTACCAGAATTCCTTATTAGGGTAGCACGAAATAAAGCATAGTTTTGGTATTTCCGATGAACTACAGTATGGATTCTTCAAAAAGGAGTGTCCTTAGTTTCTAATGGGTCGGCAACGCGCATGTGACACCCCTTGAGTTGCAGGTGTCCATAATTTCCGGTGACCTCTTTTCCTCTTACCTGCCGCCGACGTGGTATAAAAAAAATTGTAAAAGGTAATTTAAATAATATAAGGTACCTAGTTTTAATTATCAATTTTAAAAACTTGTGTTTTTAACCAACTTCCAAATTTCGAGGAGGTTATCATTTATCAATTCGTGTGTAATTTTTGATGTTTGTTACTAAGTAGACAGGTTTCGATTTTTTTTTAGTGTATGTACATATTATTGAAAGCCAGTTCTGATAATTGGATTCTGGAGAAATCGAAAAAACTCCTAAAGTCTGAAAGGCGCATAATATACACCGTGTTTCCGGTATCACTCAAAAGCTCAGACACCCCAACTGATTTTTATTTTTTTAAACGTATCTAGAATATTCATTTTTTAATTTGATGATTATTATTTTTTTAAATTGAATATTTAATTTTCTGTGCAGCTCTACTCGACTTTTAACTCTACACTCAATAAAATAATTGCTAGCTACCATCGTAAACCTTAAAACTGATTAATTGTGTACGTTACTGCAACGACATAAGGTTTACCAATAGACAGCTATGTCACTGTAAAGCACGTTAAACTGTGTCACAGTAAACTTCAAATTGGACAGGTGACGCAGCAAGCAAATTTAAACCTAACGTTCAAAATGACAAGGTTGTAATTAGGCAAGAGTTCAATTTGTTATGACTTATGATAAACTTTAAAATTAAAGTGACGCACAACGTCAAACTCGTAGCGGAAAAAATAATCGTCCAAGTAACCAGCCAGTATTAATACCCCTAAATACTGAAAAAGGTATACAACCTCTAGCAATATGATATGCACAATGTTGTATTACGAATTTGTAGAATGGGCACGTAAACAATAACTAATAATACAAATTAAAACAAAAAATATTACCCCCATCAAGATATAGCTCAATCGATTCTACTCTCGATTCTGAACAAACGGTTTTCAGGTTTTTAGTGTTAAGTGAAACACGGTGTATAGTGATTTTTGTGTTTTATTAGAACATCATGCATTTCCATTCAAAACAGTCACATATGGTGAAGTGGAACAGTTTATGATGATCAGAGCGGAACTCTTCAACGACGAATTTAACGAGTTAAGTTTTTTAAGCACTTTGAGGTTTCAAGTCAGATTTCGATCATGCTGGAGTTTTGGTGATCTCTTTTGGATACCAATCCATGAAAGATCAAGGGAACTTCTCAAATTTGAACGGCACACTTGTAGTGACTTTTGTATTATCACCAAAGTCTCTCTAATGTTTTGGATTATGAATAAGGGCAAGGACTTACATTTGACGAAGTGGAACTGATGATGATCAGAACGGAACTCCTCAAAAACGCATAGCTCGTGTTATGAGATTGATGAAAGGACTGCTGATGATGATCCGATTAGGAGCCCTTCAGTGACACATAGCTCATGTTAGGGATTTGCTCATTTATGCGTTTGTGTGTATGTAAATAAATAAATAAATAATAAATATTGGGGGATACCTTACACAGATCAACCTGGCCCCAAACTAAGCAAAGCTTGTACTATGGGTGCTTGGCGACGACGATATACTTAATTATATAAATATATACATAGAAAACATCCATGACTCAGGAACAAATATCTGTGTTCATTACACAAATAAATGCCCTTATCGGGATTCGAACCCGGGACCGCGGCGTAGCAGGGTCACTACGCGCTAGGCCAGACCGGTCGTCATCATTTCATGTGTCTCTAAACATTAAAGTTTATTATTTCTTCAGTATCGATCGCAGTCGCATGTGCGTTTCGTGTATGAGGTGCCTGGCTCGCTTTTATGTAGTGTTATATAAATCCGGATTTGTGGCTAGGTCCGTGTTATCAAGGTCCGGGTACCCAAGTTTAATATGTCCGGATTCACGGATTCTAAGTACAGTCCAGTTTGCTTTCTACGTACAGTAGAATGGATGCGTTTTTAATTTTATAACAGTGAGGAATGTAAATCATTCTGTAAAGGACGGGTTCGGTACCTCGGCAACTTAGCACTGCCGGGACTACACGAATACACAAGCAGACATTTAGAACGGGTACCTTTTTCTTTTGACAGAGAACAGGTCTTGGTAATCATAACTATCTAGGAGGCAAACGTTAATTAGTTTTCTTACTTTCATTTGATAATCCGATAATTTTTTTTTGCAAGGTTCAGGTGTTCCGAAATAGAATATTCATTTATTTTCGAACAATACTATAAGGCCCAGAAACTTCAAGGTACTACGTCTTTTAATATACACATAGTTTTAAGTAGAGGAGTTGAGTAGTTTTATGTGCTCTGCCTACCCCTTCATGGGATACAGGCGTGATTGTATGTATGTTGTATGTATTTATGTATAGTTTTAAGTTTATAGTTTTAAGCACAATGTTAAAAGCATGGAGTAGAAGAAGCTCATGTGTTAAAGAATGGTACTTATGTGGTAGCTTTTACATGTGATTAGAAGACTGTAATCAGGTCCGACTAAACAGGTTCGTCCTTGCCACTAAAAAGCGCCGTGATGTCATCGGATAGTGACGGATGAGAGAGTGTTTAGAAAAATGCAATAAAAAGTGTAGAGACTTGAATATCGACCTGTGATATACTGACGTATGTGATATCTGCTGATTCCCGAACCGTTACCACTTTTTATTTATTTGTTAGGTAGATAAGCGACCAATTATATATACCTACTCCATTTTTTTCTATATAGAGGTATATAGAAATAGGAATCGAAGATGGTATGGAAAATATCCTTGTACTGCATTAACCGTCATCTTCATAACTACAAATTGATAATTAAAACTTCAAAACATAAATCATGTCTGTAAAAGTAAGTAAGTAAGTACAAGGAATCTCTGGGCAACTTGCCCGGTGAAAAACCAAAAAGCTATTTATTCTATAGTGCGTTTTTAAATAGTTAAGAGACAAATATTTACATGTTAATAAATATTTTTAAGAAATTTCACAAACAACGAATGGGTTTGTTTCTACAGGACGACGTGTAACCATCATAATTTCTTAGCATAAGGAGTATACGATAAGGCATAACATCGCTTCTGGTATATTTGATAGGTACTAGTACTACTTAGAAGGATTGATCATTACTAATATGTAGTAGACTGGACTGGTATGGTGAAGTTAGAGAGTTACTTCAGATAATATATAAAGAAGGTCCTCTTCGATAGTACTAGGAAACCCTAGGCTTGGTCCATTCCTTGGCCATAGAATTTAGCGAGTAATATTGATGTAATAGGCATAGTTGACTAATTACTCGTACTTCCCGTGGGAATTCATTTTGGTGGATTATTTGGTTATTTTTAAGTTAGTCTATATTTACTGTGTACCTAAGTTTTTATTTCAGATACCATCAGTTAAAGGATTTTATACAAATAATGCATAATATTTATTAGTTCATTATATCCAGTACACGACATGCTAAACGAGCATAAGGTACAAAGTAAGCGTAGGTGTATACCTAAGTCTGTATTATGATAAACTTTTATTTCATATATTAATTTCCACTAATTTTTAGCCACTATTTATAAAACTGAACAGTGTAGTTCCTCTAGGTTATGATACACATCTCACAATATAAAAAAAAACTAAACAAAATTTGTACCTTGGTTATCAATTTAACTAAATAATTTAGGTTTTTTTAATTTTTTTTTATACTATGTCGGTGGCAAACAAGCATACGGTCCGCCTGATGGAAAGCGGTTACCGTAACCTATGGACGCCTGCAACTCAAAGAGTATCACATGCGCGTTGCCACCCCATTACAAACTTGTACACTCCCCTAAATCATACTATACTAAAGATTAAAAAATAACTTTGCTAAAAAACCTTAGTTAACGTTCTATATTTCAAAAACTTTAATTTTGTTTTATATTACATCAGTTTTATTCTAAATATGATGGTTTTGTTAGGTTGTTTTTACAGCTTCAGGTTTTTTACTGATCTATCACATAAAACTTGTCAGTAAATAAGTTCGAATTTTGTACTTTTTTAATGAATTGTGCAATAAAGTTTACATAAAATAATATTTACAAATATACATACAATCAGCCTGTATCCCATAAAGAGGTAGGCAGAGCGCATGAAACTACTCATGTTTCTATGCCAGACTTAGCAAATAAGGGGTTGAAAGGAAACGAAACTCTGACAAAATGTAAAATAAAATAATCATCAGTTGATTTACCTTGTACCTACGTTAGTTTGAGCTAGCCAGTGCGTTTATGTTTAATTTACAGTTTTAAATTAGTCTTGACTAAACTGAGCTTGGCTTAAAATAATAAATAAAATTAATACCTTTCTG
This sequence comes from Leguminivora glycinivorella, assembly GCF_023078275.1. NCBI lineage: Eukaryota > Metazoa > Arthropoda > Insecta > Lepidoptera > Tortricidae > Leguminivora > Leguminivora glycinivorella. The sequence continues at coordinate 17,052,474 of NC_062977.1, forward strand.
ATGGATTGGACTTTGACTAAGGGGATTCTAATGTCAGCAGAGATAGGTACTCTATACGTACTAGATAGGTACTACCTAGCTGTGAAAATTGATGAAGATAATATGTTAATGACTAAGGATCTGTCTACAGCTTCAACTACGGACAGTTTTTGAGTAAAAGGGTTCCTAATACCTAGATTTTTTACTATGTTTATGGGACAACATACGTATTGTCTGAAACCAGTTCTGGTAACAATTAGCATTCATAAGTCATAACTACTTATTAATTTGGGCCTCAATCCTCTGTTCTTGAAATTATCGTCCAGTCGTATCGAATTCCTCAATAATTTCACACCCTATTTTTGTTGTTATAAAGCTCTCTCTCTTTCAGTTTGATTAAAGAGATTTTTTTATGTTCAGCTGTTTACCTGATTTGACATCTTTGTTTTAAAAGCGTGATTTTACTACCTACTAAATTTCTTTAAACTTTCAGTTAAATGTCAACAATCAGGACAAGGTTTCGCTTTCATCTTGGCTGCAGAAAGAGGAACCGCCGGACTACCCGAGATGTGTTGAAGATCCACCTTCTGAGTGAGAAAAACTGAGAGAGATACAGATTCTCTCAAGACATATGAATATTCTACACGGTGTTTTCTTAGTTACGTTAATTTTAAGGATGCATTCCTATTATTCCTAATCTTATAATATCATTTACTTGGCACCCGAGCTTGCCTACGATTTTAATTGGATTCCAGACCATTGAGGCCAAATGGATTCTTGCAATTAAAAATCATCAAAAAAGAAATTTGCACATAGCATACCTGTATTCTTCATCTCCTTGAATACATATAAAATAAAACAACATAACTACCAAATTGTTTATTTCAATCACTTATTTTCAGAATTACATCCTTATTTGGTTATGCTTGGCATAGTTTGTATTATACATTATACACAGTAGTATATTTTATCTTGTACAGGTACTGTATGTATACCTCCAACGACTGAGACCATACCGCCATTTAATCGTTATTCTTTATTTAAAATGTATATTGATTCACGGTGTCCTCATAAGTGTACACAATCAAGATACTTAGCCCCATTGAGTGAGTGTTTTTTGTTAAATCCAATGTTTGTAGTTCTTTAAATATATCTATGGTTTATTTGACTAAAGGTAACAATATTTCAGTAAAAAAATGTGTGACCTTCGGTTTTTGGAATGATTGCTGGTACCATATGAGACCGCTAGCCTCGCACAGAGGTAAAAGCACAGAATATATAATAGTACAAGTACAGAAGGCTCACTCCTTTGATGTCCACAAAATGCCGCCATTCTAATTTTTTTACCTACATTAACAAACGGACCGCACGCGAGCAGGCGACATTGAATTTTATTGCGCGGCGCGAAAGTCGTCACCACTGAATGGGCCGCGAATTCGCGGCCGCCGACATGTACTTGTAGCGCGGCGATAAAAGCGCGGAGTGAGCCGCCCCTGGTAAAAGTAAGAAAATACTATAAAAATCTGTTATAATTATTTATTAACAAACAGACCTTTTCAACATAATAATATGTAATAGGTAGACATGTTAGACTACATTTAATAAAAACCGGCCAAGAGCGTGTCGGGCCACGCTCAGTGTAGGGTTCCGTAGTTTTTCGTATTTTTCTCAAAAACTACTGAACCTATCAAGTTCAAAATTATTTTCCTAGAAAGTCTTTATAAAGATGTACTTTTGTGATTTTTTTCATATTTTTTAAACATATGGTTCAAAAGTTAGAGGGGGGGGGGGGGGACGCACTTTTTTTCCTTTAGGAGCGATTATTTCCGAAAATATTAATATTATCAAAAAACGATCTTAGTAAACCCTAATTTATTTTTAAATACCTATCCAACAATATATCACACGTTGGGGTTGGAATAAAAAAAATATCAGCCCCCACTTTACATGTAGGGGGGATACCCTAATAAAACATTTTTTTTCCATTTTTTATTTTTGCACTTTGTTGGCGTGATTGATATACATATTGGTACCAAATTTCAGCTTTCTAGTGCTAACGGTTACTGAGATTATCCGCGGACGGACGGACGGACGGACGGACGGACGGACGGACAGACAGACATGGCGAAACTATAATGGTTCCTAGTTGACTACGGAACCCTAAAAAGTAGGTTAGGGGAGACCGGGGATAGTTGACTAACTTTTGGCTTCAGCTCATATATCTTTGATGTTTGAATCAATTTAATGAAAATAATTGTTGTTACAGATAGAAGAACTATTCGGGTCTCTAAACCCTTTATTTTTGACGCAAGTATTTATTTGCAATTATAACACGTATCTATTCGATTTTCTAAACTCCAGACTTTTAGTTAACCTACCCCATCTTCGGAGTAAGTTGGCTAGGCGATAATTAATGTAAATAAAGAAATTATAAATTTAAATAAAATTTAAATATAGCCGGGGGCGCCACCCGGGGGTGGGCGAGTGGTCTAGTGGTAAGGACGTTAGCCGCGTAAGCTGAAGACCCGGGTTCGATTCCCGGCTCAGCCACCAGTGGCCCCTGGTGGGCCCTGTCGTTTTTTATTTCGTGTATGATATCTATTTAAATTTATAATTTATATATAGTAGTGTGAACTAGTGTGACTACTTGAAAAAAAAAAAACAAATCGAAAAATATTCAATAAAATAATTTGATTTGTTCCCTAATTGTAATGTAAATACAGAAAATTAATAATTTACAATAAAACAAAGTGTACGTAATGTTAGTAGCTTTTATCGAATTACAAGACACACAAACTTCAATCAATTCAATCAAATGAATTTAAGTGATACCATACGGGACCGCTAGTCTAAAATGGGTATATCTGTTATAATCATAGTACCAGGTAAGGTACAGAGAGGCAAATCTTGACTGGGGGGAAATTGTAACTGATCCATTTTATATTATGATAAAAAAAATCTGTTTATTTCTAAGAAACGTTTATTTATTACATACATGATGATGAGTTCTACATAGATCCACTGCACACGCCTACCATATATAAGCGGGCCGGTTTTTGAGTCTCACGCGTTCGAATTCAAAAAATTCTTATTTTCAACCGGTATTTTAGTGACAAAATCCCGTATCGCCCCCAGTGGACACTCTAATTAATAATTCAAGCATTGTAAAACATGAAAAAAATGGACCAGTTACATTTGCCCCCAGTCGAGATTTGCCCCGCTGTACCTTACATTAAAAAATCATAACAATAAGCGCATGATTGCATAATTAATTAATTATACAAGCTATTACTTCTTCTTCCTGCCAAGTTACATCCCTGCCATATTTATTGTTAATAATAAGCAATTATCATCTTTTTTTTTTAATATTACAGCAATTTATTGTTGTGATTAGCAATATTCATTTCAAAATTAAATTCCATGAATTTGGACATACGACGTAACACGGGTACACGGACGTTCATTACATGGACCCTAATTCGGACCCGTGTAACAATGAAGGGACCGCAAACTCAACGTTCTTTCTAAGAATGAAAAGAGATTAAATCGCGTATAATTAATTTACTTATAAATATATCCTGATGTTTTCCGACGACGACATTAAAAGCTAGTTTTATTTCATGAGTAATAAATAACTATCGTCCTAACCGAAGACAATATAATTATAATCTAATGTAAGTCTATGTTGATTGGTCTTCGCGTAGTATCTGAAGTGCCAGTGAGTTGAGGTGGTGTCCAGCCAGAAGTTGAATTTCTGAAATGTTGCATTTGCAAAAAAAAAAGTATTTGCAGCATGTTGTGTTAAAATGACGAATTTGCATACCTAAAGATGAATTTTCTTAAATTTCAATTGGCATGAAGTGGAATTTGCAGCTTGTTGAATTTGCAAAAAAACTTAATTTTTCCCACTTCGTTACCATTTTTCAAACACTTTGTGCTGCGGTTACAAAGTGAAAAGTATGCGAAATAATAGAAAATTTCGGGACCATTTTTTTATCTCTTGTTTTTTGCCCCAGATCGAAAGGGCTCGTGATTCTGAGTAGGAAAACCATAAATTTTACCTACCTTAGAAAAAATATTTTTGGTGATTATTCTCGCGAAAATGCCAAATGTTAATAATGTACCTACTATTTCAGTTCTTACATGTATGGTGTTTTTCAGAACAAGTTCGCATACCAGGCTATTTCTGTCAGGTCGAAATTTCAAAGGGTCATATGTAGGGTAGGCACTGAAAAACATCGTACGATACACGTGCGGAGAGGAAATCCTAAACAAGCTGTCAAAAATTCGACACGAGTTTCTGCACTTGTATCGTAATGTAGGTACTATATACCATTCAGAAATAAAACATAAGGGACAACTGTTCGAGAAACATGAACATTTTGAATTAAAATTTTATTAAGTCTGATAAAAATATGTAAAGTAAATAAATGAGTTGGCCGTGGCGTCAGTAGCTACTCAGTTGCTTTTGGCAACTCTAGTTACTAGCTGTCACCTTTAATTTGACAATAGAGTCCATTGATCATTTTAGAACAATTGATGAGTAAAACTCAATTTCATATTAATTCCGTATCAGCAAAAAGTTCAGAAAATTCATTTTGACAGTTATTAAAATGAAGAGTTTTTTTCTTGCAAAATCTGTAAATTACGCCAATTTTCATTAATTTCAAATCTAGAGGTTTCCTTAGACCGTTTCCGTAAAGCATCACCTGTATTCGCATAGTGGCATAGCAAGATCTGGTAGCTGCTGCGCCACGGGTGTGAAAAATAGAACTAAAAAATGGTGAAGAGGCCGGCTGTGCAATTCCCATTAAGTTTGTACAGTTGGATCACGTCTCCGATTTGGATAAAAATTGGTAGGCTGATAGAGTCCATGATGCTGAGCAAGAACCTTCCTTTGTTGTTACCAGATTTCTATGCATTTTCGGTAACAAAAAAGGTTAGTTTCATACAATCAATCTAGGACATTTTGGGAAACCTAGTGAATCTTGCTCAGCATCATGGACTATCAGCCTACCAATTTTTATCCAAATCAGAGACGTGATCCAAATGTACAAACTAAACGGGAATTGCGGGGCTAGTGACTCGCTGTAGGTACGTAGTGCGTTTTCACATTATCCAATCTGACATCGGATATATGTAGGAAAGAAGTACAAGGAAAAATTTAAAGATGACGGCGTAACTATATGGGATATCGGTCCTACATGTGATATCGGATAGGATAATGTGAAAACGCACTTACCTACATCACGGGGCTAGCAGTGTTGCAGAACGTATGGTATATTCCAAAGGGGATACCCCCATTTGCCAGAATTTCATTTGCCATAATTTTATTTGCCATCCTATTCAACAATCATAATATTGTTTCTCATAACATCTTATGCCATAATCATTGTTTACTATATTAATCTAGTGCCAGAAACTTTGTTTCCCATAAAGTCAGTTTCCATAATGTCATTTGTCAGAATCATCGAAATCCGTAATTACCACATTCCATACCATCATTTGTCATACAAATTAGCGTCCAGAAAAGTCAATTTCCATAATGTGCTTTGGCAGAATCGAAAACTACTATAATAGGTACTAGAAGGACTAGAGAATGAAACTGCTATCAGAAATAAGTAGGTTAGGTTAGGTTAGAACTGTGACCCCCTGGAAAATGAAACTGCTATCAGAAAGTAGCGTCCAGAAAAGTCAATTTCCATAATGTGCTTTGGCAGAATCGAAAACTACTATAATAGGTACTAGAAGGACTAGAGAATGAAACTGCTATCAGAAATAAGTAGGTTAGGTTAGGTTAGAACTGTGAACCTCTGGAAAAGGAAACTGCTTGAAAAGTAGGTTAGGTTAGGTTAGAACTGTGACCCCCCGGAAAATGAAAATACTATCAGACAGTAGGTTAGGTTAGGTTAGAACTGCGACCCCCTGGAAAATGAAACTGCTATCAGAAAGTAGGTTAGGTTAGGTTAGAACTGTGACCCCCTGGAGAATGAAACTGCTGGAAAAGTAGGTTAGGTTAGGTTAGAACTGTGACCCCTGTAGGCCTAGCACATGATGGCCGCGGGAGTATGTCGCCGCGAGATAGATCACACGTCTTCTTCTAACTGTATTAATGACATAAGGACGGGTAGTTTATCTCGCGGCGACATACTCTCGCGGCAATCATGTGCTAGGCCTACTGGAAAATGAAACTGCTATCAGAAAGTAGGTTAGGTTAGGTAATAATATGGGCAACAATTAATATGGCAATAATTTCTTATGGCGTTTGAATATTCTATGAAACCATATTATTGCACTTAATAATATGGCTAACAAATAGTATGGCATTGTATGATTATGGAAGGTAATATTCGGATAAACAACGAGTATGTCATATGATTTTTATGGTAAACAAATCATTCGGGCAAATGAAATTCAGGCAAGTTAGATTCGGGCAAATGAATATTATGTTAAATGACTGTCGGGCAAACAATAGACAACCATTCCAAAGGGTAAGTAAAGTAAGTATTGCAAAACAATAAAAAAAAAATACAACGCGATTTAGATACCTAGGTAGCAAGGAAATGTTATTTGTAAGAGGGGTTAAATAAACTACTTAAACTTAAACCTATACCCAAGAATAATTCGTTAATATAGATATTATAGCTGTCTCTATAAATCTCCTAAGGCGCATAATATGGAGTGTAGAAAAAACTCCATAAGCTATAGTAACGTATAGTAGCTTTGATAGAAACATTAAGAACCATTCGTTTTGTTATTTGAGATTGGGCGAATGAATTGAATACAATATTAGTTACAACGCCATCTGTGAAGCGTGAAATTGTCAATGTCATTTTGCCGAAATATTTTTCTTTGGCTGACTGCCGATAGTTGTAGTTTACATTTATGAAGCTAGATGGAGCTTTAGCTGGGCTATTGCTCCGCGGAACGCATTTCGGCGCTTCTATGTGTGCGTGCTTGCGGGGGCTGAGGTAATTGACAAGCGTGGCCTATGAGCTGTCAGTCGCTCCTTTAGTAGCCCCTTAATCAGGTTATACGTTTTTGGCTTATTTTATTAGACCCTCCCCCCTCCGCCATTGTTAACTTTGGTGATATTTTTAGGACCCTTCAGGACCTTTTTTTCGAGTGCATGAATCTACGCCCTTAAATACACATGGTGAGGACAAACTAAAAAAAAATGAGAATTATAAGAATAATAACCGACTGCACAACGCAAGAGTGCCAACTGCGAGGCAAATTACCGCGCGAGAATTTTTAAAACTCATCTCAGGTTTTGACAGTTTGGTTTTTGTTTACTAACTGTAACACAGTGTAGCACAGAGGAACAATTTTTCCATGATGAGGGGGTCTGTACAGTACCTATGACGTGATTAACCTTTCGAAACCCATTCGTCAAATACGAACACTGGATTTTGAATTATGCCAAAAATAATTAAGGTGTCATTTAAATTTTTAATCTGGCTCTCTGGGGAGCCGGCGGGTCTTGAAAGGCTAATGGCCGCCTCCCAACGACAATTTCGCATTCCTCACGTGTTATGTGTTTGCAGTTATCACAAAAAGGACCAAATGACAGTGGAGGCGGGCGACGCGATAGTTCTGATAGACAAGCGGCCGGAACTACACTGGTGGAAGGGGCAGAACCAGAGGACTATGGAAGTTGGACTGTTCCCTAGGTAAGATTACACACATAAACTCATAATTGTACTCCCAAAAGGGGTAAGGTAGAGCACATGCAACTGCTCAAGTTTCAATGCCACTCTTAATTAAAGGGTTGAAGGAAAACACAATTGTGGTATTGCAGTGACAGCCCATCGTCCATGCCACAATTGAACACATATTCCAGACTCGACTTCTACGACACCTACGGGAGGAAATGGCTTGGTGCAATTAACACGTTACCAGAAATAATAAAAAATTAAATAGTTTTTATGTTGAAAACATCGCTGCGCTGAAAGATGTGACTGGTCACTCCTTGGTCATTCAATAAAAAAGGCTCAGATCTCATGTTTAGACCTCGGCTGATAATTCCATGTTTAGACTTCGGCTTCGCCTCAGCTGACAATTTTATGAGGTTTTTTATTTACTTACCGAGATGTGTTATTGTGATTATTTATTATCATGGTAAACGAAACAAGTTATTTACTTGCGGTGCCGAGAATATTTGAACCACATTTAAATAAAATTAATTGTATTTGTCCATATAAGTAGAACAAGTGCGTGTGCACGGGAAAACGTCCCACTTTGTCGATTGATATAAAGCCGCTTTGTCAGTTTATTCATATAAACATGTAACCGACAAAGTGGGGCGTTTTACTAAACACACTCACATTATTTCTAATTAATGTTAATTTACTTTGAAAACTCGAAGTAATTATATTAGTACTCGAAGTAATTATATTTAGTAGTAACAACGATAACGGCATATACATAATTATTATTTTCCTTACAAAAAATGTGTCGATAAAATAAGGAAAATTAATTCAGATATTTGTTTTTCAGTACAATCTTGAAACCAATTAAAAGCAAAATAGTACCTGGGTCCACTTTCAAGAAGACGTCACCCCCAAGTAAAGGTGAGTAATTTATATTATAACACATCCCTTATTAAAGCCTGATCAAATATATGACTACTAGCATCCGGTCTCCATCCTTACTTGGTAGATATTCCGCGAATTCGCACGAAGCGCTTTGCTTCTTCTTTTCTTATGCGCACTGCCAAGGAGTGGAATTCCTTGCCGGACTTCCTTCCATTTATAATAATAATAATACCATTTACCCGCGGCTTCGTTCGCGCGTGCACCATACAAACTTCCACCCCTATTTTTGGGAAGTGAGGGGTTAGAAAGAGCCAAAAAGTAGCATATCGTCACTACTTTTAAAAAATCTCGTATCTCACGCTGTTCCTCAAAGTTAAAACGCAGTAAGTCTATATGCATTCCATATATACTTACTACAATTTTCTTTTCATTGACAGACGAAGATACAAGTTTTTTTTAAAGTAGTGACGATATGTCACCCTCCATCTCTTTAACTATCTCCATTTAAAAAATCTCGTCAATTCGTCGCTCCGTTTTAACGTGAAAGACGGACAAACGAACAGACACACACACTTTCCCATTTATGATATTAGTATGGATTGTCAAGTGGGCGCTGTTATTCTGACTGATGTATGAGGTGAGAGTTCAGTGTCATCATCCTTGCGTTATCCCGGCATTTGCCACGGCTCATGGGAGCCTGGGGTCCGCTTTTGACAACTAATCCCAAGAGTTTTGAATGATTCACGGTTATTTTCATTAGACTTATATTGACCGGGATATAGACCGTGATTACCTTTTTGATTTTTGTCGAGCTCCCGATATTTCGATATTTAAATCAAAAAGGTAATCACGGTCTATATCCCGGTCAATATAAGTCTAACTAATCCCAAGATTTGGCGTAGGCGCTAGTTTTTACGAAAGCGACTGCCATCTGACCTTCCAACCCGAAGGGTAACTAGGCCTTATTGGAATTAGTCCGGTTCCCTCACGATGTTTTACTTCACCGAAAAGCGACTGGCAAATATCAAATCGTCACTACTTTAAAAAAAACTTGTATCTTCGTCTGTCAATGAAAAGAAAATTGTAGTAAGTATTTATGGAATGCATATAGACTTACTGCGTTTTAACTTTGAGGACCCGCGTGAGATACGAGATTTTTTAAAAGTAGTGACGAAATGACATTTCGCACATAAATTCAGAAAAACTCATTGGTGCGAGCCGGGTTCGAACCGGGTGAGAGTTCAGTGTAGTTTGAAGAAATTAGTTTGAATGAAATTCAGCAACATGGCGCGTAGTATATTTGTAGTGAGGCTTTACACGCAACTGTCTACCATGCCGTGTGTCGTATAAACGTGAACTTTTTGATGACTTTACCGCAGAATAAGATACTAGTCGACGAAAACATGCGTTTGTACGAGACCCGCATAATGAGTTTGACCCGCATACTAGTTTTTCTAGGAGAATAAGTTTATTTTTAGTACCTACTACCGGAAAAAGCCTATCGTCTTCGCTTGGCTTTAAAAAACCTTGAAATTTTAGTACAGGGGAGGGGATCGATTTTTGAATTTCGAACGCACAAATTCGCCGTTCGAAACGACGTAATGCTATTTTTGAAAAAGAACGGCAAGTCATTTGAAAACTAGTGGTGACCACTCGTTTTAGATTCTGTTAGTAGAATTTAAATCGCTAGTAGTGGAGATATTATATTGTTATATTGTTTCTGTAAATTTGTTATTTATTTTTTAATTTATTTTAATGTAATTTTGACGATTCGAAAGAGGTTGTAAAATCCTACTTGAATAAACGATATTTTATCTTATCTTATCTATCTATCTTATTGAACGAATTTCAAGGTTTCAAGGCCCCCAGGTTCTACAAGATTAAATAAAACTAAATCTAATTAGTGTTTTGCGGCAGCCTGTGGCGGCAGCACTATAAACTCCGCGGTAATTTCAACTTTTACAAAACCAGACGAAGGAAGGTTAAGTAAAATATGCTGACACAACACTCGATTTGTAAAACATTTCTAAAAAAATTCGTTACATATGTAACGAACTTTTTACTTTAACTAGCTTTTGCCCGCGGCTTCGCTCGCGTTAGAAAGAGACAAAAAGTAGTCCATGTCACTCCATCCCTTCAACTATCTCCACTTAAAAAAAAATCACGTCAATTCGTCCACCGTTTTGCCGTGAAAGACGGACGAACAAACAGACACACACACTTTTCCATTTATAATATTAGTATGGATGTTCAATGCCGAGCTGGTTTTCCTGATAGTTTATCAATTATACATACCTATTATGGGTATTGTACCTATTGTGAATCATTTAACAACTATGAGTAATATATATTTAATAGAAAATGTAGTCGCTTAGATAACTTCGCCGTCTAACTACTCGATTAACAACTTTGCAAGTAGGTTTTTTACTTATTAGTGTTCTAATACAGACGATTTCTGGTTCTAAGATGCTTGCCATATCAAGCAGGCTTTCACGCAAGTGATATCTTACATACTCAGACTTACTCCGTCGGATGTCATCTATACCTTAATATGTTTTGAACTCCTACTCTGATAAAACCAAGGTTGCTTTTACGATGTTACGTTTCAGATACGATCTTTATGAAATAAGTCGGCAGTTGTGCCATACTTATTAATATGACGCGCGCATTTTTATGCAGCGCATATGGAAATGTTGGGGGACGTTGTCACACATACGTAATGCTCGGCCCAACGTTTGTTATACGTAATAGCACATTATATTACTTACGTGGGTCGTGGGTACATAACCAATTGGAGCTATAGGCCGATATTAGACTATTATTGAAATATGATCATAGATAACATGCCGTCCTTTTTTTTCACGTTGAAGTAAAAGGTAGGCATACAGAGCTATCAAAGATATATGATAATGTTATATGGGCCATAGTCTACTGTACTAGGCAATCTAGTCCTGGACTAGTCTAGTAGACAGTAAATTGCTTGTTACAAACTTCCTAAGCAGAAAGGCCTATATGTATAATTAATCTATGATTTGTGGCGTTTTCAATCAAAAGGTACCACATTATCCATAAGATCGACTTCATAATAGAGCCTTGTTGACAACCGACGATAAGTATCTATTTGATTAAAATGACACATTTTATGTTTAAAACAGTTTTGACATGGTTCCGGCACATACTTTCAATTGTTTGACTGTAATCGTAACAATGAAATGAAAATGAAAAAAAAATGAAAAATCGTTTATTGGTCACAGATATTGTGTTACAAGGTAAGAAAGGGTTGGGACCTCCTATTAAGTATATAAATACTTGTAGCAATGTGTGCAGCCAGCGTTTGGCCAACCATACATTTCACTTTCGTTGATGAAAGTAAAATTTAATTAGTTACGGTAGTAGATCAGATCAATTATAATAACTGTTGGAACAGTTTTTGTCGTTCATTCTGCTTGAAGGGTTTTTAATGGTTCCGTACTTTGACGAAAAAACTTATCTTTAGTGGTTGCGTGCTTTAAGTATGTAAAGATAATGAAGCAAATTAACTTATTAAGCATCTTCTCATGGAAAGTACTTTATTTAGAGTATTACATAATTATTAAAATTGTAATAAATTGAGTACTTTTCCTTTTCATTAGGGATTCGCCCGAGTTATCTAAGTTTATCTTTTACAGATTTCCTGAAAATTGCTATTTTATAATTACGAATGTAATCTATTTTGTACTTAAGTCTTGTAATGTATAAAATGGGCCCCTAGGTAAATGTATTTTTTTCCAAAACCATATCAAGAATTTATTTTTTCAAATCAAGAGTGAACAGGCATCTTCTGGGCGAGCTCACTCCATCGTAGGACACGTCTTTGCCTTTGGCTAGTCTGTGGCCAAGAGTAAGCCCATTTATAATAATAATAATACCATTTACCCGCGGCTTCGTTCGCGCGTGCTCCATACAAACTTCCACCCCTATTTTTGGGAAGTGAGGGGTTAGAAAGAGCCAAAAAGTAGCATATCGTCACTACTTTTAAAAAATCTCGTATCTCACGCTGTTCCTCAAAGTTAAAACGCAGTAAGTCTATATGCATTCCATACATACTTACTACAATTTTCTTTTCATTGACAGACGAAGATACAAATTTTTTTAAAGTAGTGACGATATGTCACCCTCCATCTCTTCAACTATCTCCATTTAAAAAATCTCGTCAATTCGTCGCTCCGTTTTAACGTGAAAGACGAACAAACGAACAGACACACACACTTTCCCATTTATGATATTAGTATGGATTGTCAAGTGGGCGCTGTTATTCTGATGTATGGTGAGAGTTCAGTGTCATCATCTTTGCGTTATCCCGGCATTTGCCACGGCTCATGGGAGCCTGGGGTCCGCTTTTGACAACTAATCCCAAGATTTGGCGTAGGCACTAGTTTTTACGAAAGCGACTGCCATCTGACCTTCCAACCCGAAGGGTAACTAGGCCTTATTGGAATTAGTCCGGTTCCCTCACGATGTTTTACTTCACCGAAAAGCGACTGGCAAATATCAAATCGTCACTACTTTTAAAAAAACTTGTATCTTCGTCTGTCAATGAAAAGAAAATTGTAGTAAGTATTTATGGAATGCATATAGACTTACTGCGTTTTAACTTTGAGGACCCGCGTGAGATACGAGATTTTTTAAAAGTAGTGACGAAATGACATTTCGCACATAAATTCAGAAAAACTCATTGGTGCGAGCCGGGTTCGAACCGGGTGAGAGTTCAGTGTAGTTTGAAGAAATTAGTTTGAATGAAATTCAGCAACATGGCGCGTAGTATATTTGTAGTGAGGCTTTACACGCAACTGTCTACCATGCCGTGTGTCGTATAAACGTGAACTTTTTGATGATTTTACCGCAGAATAAGATACTAGTCGACGAAAACATGCGTTTGTACGAGACCCGCATAATGAGTTTGACCCGCATACTATAGCCTGTCAACCAAATTTTGGCAGTAGCAATGTACATCAAACTAAAGTATGGTATTCCTATGAAACGAACAAAAACCAGCAATGTACGTCAAACAGCCACAGATATTTTTTTTCAAGGGGCTCGCTCCTTCCTTACGAATTAGATAATGTATTAAAAAGGGACGGATATGTGCTAGTTATTTCTCTTTTTGGTAGGACGGAGATTTCCACAGATAAGATACACATGACACGCGAACTTCCACCGATTTTCAAAACTAGTGTTGCTAGACTTGCTAGCCCGCGATTTTTCAAATTTGCCGCGTTTTTCTAGTGACAAGATTTGGTTGACGGTCTATAGTTTTTCTAGGAGAATAAGTTTATTTTTAGTACCTACTACCGGAAAAAGCATAGGCTTTTTCCGGTAGTAGACGATAGCGTCTTCGCTTGGCTTTAAAAAACCTTGAAATTTTAGTACAGGGGAGGGGATCGATTTTTGAATTTCGAACGCACAAATTCGCCGTTCGAAACGACGTAATGCTATTTTTGAAAAAGAACGGCAAGTCATTTGAAAACTAGTGGTGACCACTCGTTTTAGATTCTGTTAGTAGAATTTAAATCGCTAGTAGTGGAGATATTATTGAACGAATTTCAAGTTTTCAAGGCCCCCAGGTTCTACAAGATTAAATAAAACTAAATCTAATTAGTGTTTTGCGGCAGCCACAGATGTCATATATACCATAGATCAAGCAAACGTATCTACTTAGCGTGTCAAATGAACTCAGTGAAATCCACTGAGTTGTCCGTCTTTAATCGCAGCTTGCAGCTTTCGGGCGTCAATTTTTGTAAGTTGAAGTCAATCAAAACATAAAAAATGCCTCGTTACGTGATATTCAATTGCAACAACACAAAAATTATGAACAATCAAGAGCCTGAGACATATTTAAAATTACAGGCAAGAAACAACTTCAGTACAAAATTTGACACGCTCGGCCCCTATACAAATAGATGAACTTGTTTCTTCTATCTAAATATAGTTCTGTGGCGGCAGCACTATAAACTCCGCGGTAATTTCAACTTTTACAAGACCAGACGAAGGAAGGTTAAGTAAAATATGCTGACACAACACTCGATTTGTAAAACATTTCTAAAAAAAATTCGTTACATATGTAACGAATTTTTTACTTTAACTAGCTTTTGCCCGCGGCTTCGCTCGCGTTAGAAAGAGACAAAAAGTAGTCCATGTCACTCCATCCCTTCAACTATCTCTACTTAAAAAAAATCACGTCAATTCGTCCACCGTTTTGCCGTGAAAGACGGACGAACAAACAGACACACACACTTTTCCATTTATAATATTAGTATGGATGTTCAATGCCGAGCTGGTTTTCCTGATAGTTTATCAATTATACATACCTATTATGGGTATTGTACCTATTGTGAATCTTTTAACAACTATGAGTAATATATATTTAATAGAAAATGTAGTCGCTTAGATAACTTCGCCGTCTAGTCTAACTACTCGATTAACAACTTCGCAAGTAGGTTTTTTACTTATTAGTGTTCTAATACAGACGATTTCTGGTTCTAAGATGCTTGCCATATCAAGCAGGCTTTCACGCAAGTGATATCTTACATACTCAGACTTACTCCGTCGGATGTCATCTATACCTTAATATGTTTTGAACTCCTACTCTGATAAAACCAAGGTTGCTTTTACGATGTCACGTTTCAGATACGATCTTTATGAAATAAGACGGCAGTTGTGCCATACTTATTAATATGACGCGCGCATTTTTATGCAGCGCATATGGAAATGTTGGGGGACGTTGTCACACATACGTAATGCTCGGCCCAACGTTTGTTATACGTAATAGCACATTATATTACTTACGTGGGTCGGGGGTACATAAGCAATTGGAGCTATAGGCCGATATTAGACTATTATTGAAATATGATCATAGAGTGCCGTCCTTTTTTTTCACGTTGAAGTAAAAGGGAGGCATACAGAGCTATCAAAGATATATGATAATGTTATATGGGCCATAGTCTACTGTACTAGGCAATCTAGTACTGGACTAGTCTAGTAGACAGTAAATTGCTTGTTACAAACTTCCTAAGCAGAAAGGCCTATATGTATAATTAATCTATGATTTGTGGCGTTTTCAATCAAAAGGTACCACATTATCCATAAGATCGACTTCATAATAGAGCCTTGTTGACAACCGACGATAAGTATCTATTTGATTAAAATGACACATTTTATGTTTAAAACAGTTTTGACATGGTTCCGGCACATACTTTCAATTGTTTGACTGTAATCGTAACAATGTGTGCAGCCAGCGTTTGGCCAACCATACATTTCACTTTCGTTGATGAAAGTAAAATTTAATTAGTTACGGTAGTAGATCAGATCAATTATAATAACTGTTGGAACAGTTTTTGTCGTTCATTCTGCTTGAAGGGTTTTTAATGGTTCCGTACTTTGACGAAAAAACTTCACGGAGAAAAAAGTCTCGTCCATGATACCTGAATAGTGTAATCTGAACGAGAAAATCTAGTAAATTCTGGGACAATTGTTCACATAGTATAAATAACTAAACTAGTCTGTTTAAATGCGTTGAGCTTAGTGAACTAGTTATCTTGTAATTGCTACACATTAAAATAGCGTGTATTACTAGAATATTTAGTAATCATAACACGTGGACCGTACAAATAAATAATATTTTCTTGCAGAGCTTAATAAATGAAATGTGACCTTGACAATATATTCTTGTAAAGGTAATATATACATTACGTATCATAAAATAAAAATATTGTAAGGGTCACACAGTCAAATTGTGTGTATTACTAGATTATTCAGTATTTATAACAAATGGAGTGTCTAAATAAACAAAATAATGTAAACTCCACAAGAAATTCTTGTAAAGATTATAAAACTTTAGTTAGGCCAATAATAGGTATCGTTAAGAATACAAGTCATCTGATATATATTACATTCTCTTCATTTATGTAAACTTCATTAAATGGTTGATAGAACAAGAAAGTTAGTTACAGCAACTGCATTTATGGTACTCTCTAATAAATATACAATTGCGTTAACGTGTTATATTTTTATCGGTACCTATGAATTTGTCTGTGCACTGTATAGACAACTAACATTTCTTGTATCTCTAATGAGGATTCGTCATTTACACCGCGTACGCTACGCGCACGTCTACGTACACGTATCTGGCGTGGCTCAGCCTTTAATCCTACTGTACCACCTTGTATAGACAACAAACCTTTTCTTACATTTACAAGAAATGTTAGTTGTCTATACAGTGCACAGACAAATTCATAGGTACCTACCGATAAAAATGCAGGTTGCTAGGACCAGTTCCAAGAGACAGAAGCCTAGAGTTGAAACTGGGATCCGGAAACCTGGGTCACCCAGCATATGGAATGGATGCTATGAGCGGTGAAAATTGGTGAATCTGAAAGTAAATAAAATAATTATATAATTTGTTAAAAAATATATTTCAATGATCCTTAGTGCAAGACTTTGCTCATATATTCGTCAGTGTTAATAGAACCGTCCTTCATTTCGTCCAAAATTTATATTTTGCAGAATTTTTCCACTTTTGTTCCACAGTATGGCATGGGTCACAGGAAACTTGCAACCATTGTAAATCATCTGAAAAAGACATTAAAATTTCTATGAATAAATTTTACATTAAGTAATATTCTACGTCCACTTCAGATATATATGTCGCAGGGAAATGGCCAAAACAGAGATTTGATCAAATCTCTAAGGGATATGATCAAATCACGCAGGATGTCAAAATGGCGAATCCATTTCATCATTTCTCTAAAAAATTTCAGTCATTTGACTAAATCCCTGACTCTGTTTAGTGAAATCACAAAATCGCCCAACAGACATGGCACGTTTTGTCATTTCACTAGATTTGTTTAGCGATTTGATAAAATCCCTGAACCACAACAGTAAGTTGACACAACGAGCTTATAAAGTCAACTTGTTTTATCATTTCGCAACGAAACCTGTCCAGAGATTTGATCAAATCACCATATTTATTATATGTATACCATATTTCAGTTAAGACTTTATCATTTCCCTAAATTCGTTTAGCGAAATGTTAAAAGAAATTGACTTTTTGAGTTCGTTTCGTCAACTTACTGCCGTGGTTCAGGGATTTTATCAAATCCCTAAACAAATCTAGTGAAATGACGAAACGTGGCGTGTCTATTGGCCGATTTTGTGATTTAACTAAACAGAGTCAGGGATTTAGTCAAATGACTGAAATTTTCTAGATAAATGATGAAATGGATTCGCCATTTTGGCATCTTGCGTGATTTGATCATATCCCTTAGAGATTTGATGAAATCTCTGTTTTGGCCATTTCCCTGCGACATATATAAAGACTGTCCACGATAAAAAGTGGTCATATATAACAAATCTTGAGAATAATGAGAATTTATAAGCAGCATGTTTGTCAAATAATTTGTAGATATTAAACTACATTATAAAAATACAAACAAATTATAAACTTTAGGTGGCCTATGAATTTAAGCAGTATGTATCTCATGATAACAATATTTTTTTGTACAGTGTCTTCTTGCAGTCTTTAAGTACAACAGTTTTAATGACAAAAATATTTTTTTAATGTTTAATTATAATAGCCAAAATATACCCTATTACATACTGATTTTACGATAGTAATAATTTTTCTGATTGTAATCAGATTAAGAAAGTACTGAGATTTTCTAACTTTGCTGAATTCGAATTTTTGACACTTTTTGGCTCTCCATACAAAAACAACTGTCAGTGCTTGGAGTAGAAAGTCTTCCTGACTACCAAAAGTCGAAATGAGTTTCAAAAAGTATTTTTTTGTCTGCTAAGATGTCATTCTAATGTGTGTAAAACAGCTTATAAAAATATAAGTATTTATAAAATTGTGCCAGGAAGCGAGTGAAGTTTGTTAAAAAACACTGTACAAGAAATGAAATGCTTGATGGTATACATTCGGCGAAACCTCAGACACACTAAATCATTATAAGGAATAGCTTTAATTATTATATAGTTTTATGTATACAGATTTATCAAAATATAGGGGGAAGCGGGGCAGATACGTACACCTTTTTTCAAAATTGATTTTAGAGCCCAAAATGATCTTCAAATACATTTTTTTTATACCTAGTTGACAGCATATTTATTAAGGTATACAAAATTTACGTTTTCTTGTTAAATTTATACCCAGAGTCAGAGATATATTGATTAAAACAAAAAATGGTATTTGTGTAATTCTGCCCCACCTGCAGGGCACTTTGATATCTAGTATGGGACACTTTGATACATCAATTTAGGGCACTTTGATACATATCAAACTGCCCCTAACAGCGTGCGTTTCAGAACAACACACTTAGCTGACCAATGATAAGCCTTTTAAACATTACAAAAAGTTTATTAATGGTTAATTAAGTGTGGTGCTCTTGATACCTACGTACCTACCAGTAAGGTTATTAGGAAAGGTACACTAAAGGGGCACTTTGATACGTTCAAAACTGCCCCAACCAAAGTACCCCATTCGACAAATTAAAATAAAATATTTATTAAAAATATACTATGAAGTTTTAGTTCTAAATAATAAGCCAACTTGATAACTGAATAGATATACTTACTGCTTTTGATAATGCTCATCCATTAAACTCTTTAAATTTGCGGCACCACTCGATCAGAAACACGTAAAATTTTTACTTAGGGACCGCGAAAACACGTTTCGACGCGCTGAGCGGCAACGGCTGACTGGCGAGCGGCGCGGCCGCCGGTACGTCACTCACACATACAAAGGCACGTTTGAGTGTTGCCGCAGGTGTATTTAAGCTTGTAGGTAAGGAGTTAGTGTGGGTGTTCAAAACTGCCCCTTGTGCCTAACTACCCCGCTTCCCCCTAATATTGCTTCAAAATGTGCATTCAGGAAGAAAGATTTATCATGTTATGTATGACCACTTTTTATCGTGGACAGTCCTTATTAGTTCAGTATTTAGATTTTGCCCACATAATGTCGTATGAATTTGTATGCAATGTAAAATGAATACAACATTAAATGCCTTTTTACTCACCATTCTAATTATCTACTAAGTTCTACATGATGTACGGTATGTGACTCACCTGCTTTTGCTAACTCTGCCATCTCCCATCCTTGCAAGAGTTTTTGCACCTCTTCATCCATTTCCTAAAATGGAAACTACCAAACGAATGGATAATACGTAGTGAGTACGTTTAACGATAAATAATATAACCTATTGCGATCCGCGTCCACGCATGATCTCTCATGACACGTAAATGGCCGCCGACCACGCCGCAAAACATTGCGTTTCGTTACACAAGCAAAACATTTATTTATGCGGACAATATTTTTGTTATAACAATTATTTTTCGGTGTATATTACGAGAATAATATTGTTATTTTTTACAAGAGGCGCAAAGTAAAATCAACTATACTGCTATAGCATTCACTAAAAGATATACAATGGTACTTGAACATGGCGTTTCGTTACAAAAACGAAACACATATTTATACTAACTAAATACTTTTTCAACAGAACTATTTGTTCACCAGTATACATTACGAGAATATTATTGTCATTATTTACAAGAGCTGCAAAGTAATACCAACTTATAAAACAGTCATATCAACTATACTGCGATGGCATTCGCTACGATACAAATAATAGAGTTGACAGCGATGCGTACATATTTATACAAACTTAATATTTTTAAATATAACTCTTCGTTGAGTTTACATTACAAGAATATTCTTTTTATTTCTTTACGAGAACTACAAAGTAATGGCAACGTATAAAAAAGTTACAGGAAGTATACTGTGATAGTAACCGCTAAGATTAAGATTGTAAAGATAATTTTTATTTTTTTGGCATTACAAGAAGCTTCTTGTTAATAGAATTATCGTAACCTTTATTCTATTAGTTGTAAATAAAACTAGAGTTCTCGTATATGTAATTCAAACAGAACTGTTTAGTGCATATTAATGTTTGCTTAGTTGTATTGAATTCAAAATATAGTAAACGTAACAATACAGTTGTTTTTATTACGAGATTGTAGTATCAGTTACGATAAATCTATTTTACTAAACGTTCTGGTAGTATTGTTAAAATATTTTTTTTCCGTGTTATCTTTAGTGGTTGCGTGCTTTAAGTATGTAAAGATAATGAAGCAAATTAACTTATTAAGCATCTTCTCATGGAAAGTACTTTATTTAGAGTATTACATAGTTATTAAAATTGTAATAAATTGAGTACTTTTCCTTTTCATTAGGGATTCGCCCGAGTTATCTAAGTTTATCTTTTACATATTTCCTGAAAATTGCTATTTTATAATTACGAATGTAATCTATTTTGTACTTAAGTCTTGTAATGTATAAAATGGGCCCCTAGGTAAATGTATTTTTTTCCAAAACCATATAATCTATGAAGGAATAAAACAACGTCAATGCTGTGAAGTTATGAGTTATTTACTTTTAATGTTTATCGTATGAAGATTACGCCCATTATGCCTAGTTCGACATACGCCAACTTTCAAGAAAATTGTGGTATACCCATTTCAAAGGCTGGTAAGGCATTAACAATCCCTCTGGTTTTGCAAGTGTACACGCGCTCTGGGGCCCGTTTCTCGAAAGGTACAAGCATTGTATTACAAGTGCGCGAACTGTCAAATCGTATGGGTTTCCATGGAAACACATTTGTAATACAAGGCTTGTACCTTTCGAGAAATGGGCCCCTGATATTCACTTACTTTGAAAAGAGTCGTCTTCTCGTCGCCCCTATAGATATCGTATATTAATCACATCATCAGTCATCGAATATTTTCTAATAATTAGCATAGAACTTGAATGAGTATAATGAGGGGATTACATGCTCTTCCTATCTCATGTGAAGCCGCAAGTACATTGTTCTCCGAGAAGTTTATGTAAACGACGTTTTTTGTTAGATTGTAAGGAATTAATTAGATGACAGCTGTCGCTAGTGAGAAAGATGACGGATTGATTTATTAGTAAATAAATACAGATGAACTCTGTCATCATTTTACTTGCCTGGAGGCTTTGAAGATAGCCACAGCCAAAGATTATTTAATATAGGATTTACAATCTTCATACTAAAAATCGTACCTCGATTTTTTAGCTCCACCTATTACATACTATCATAACATTCATAACTACACTGATGATGCCTAAAAATTTATATTTTTCAAAATGTGTATTGACGTGATATCATGATTTTAAAATAAAGAAATATGTCATTTGTTCTTATAAAAAATAAAAACACGCAAAAATATTTGGGGAAAATTGATTTTGGCGCCATCTAGTTTTAAGCTTAAAAGACCCATACATTTCAGGGGTACGCTTTTTTGTATGGGCTTTGTCAGTCCAGTATTCTTTGTCAGTTCAAAACGTTCTTGCCACAACTGACGAAAAACATCATCAACAGTAGGTTGAGAAAAGCGCCCTGCAGGGCTAATCTAATACATGATCGGTGCAAGATTATCTCGCCGCGATATAGACTTCCCGTCCGTCATTAATAAAATTAGAAAAATACAAGATTGTGATCTAGTGATATAGTGCCGCCCTAATCATGTGTTGAGGAGGACGGCTGGTTATACGAATAATAATTTTAATGACTAACCCTAAAATGAAGACTTTTGCTTAGCTAGTTAACAATAGAGCGAATGTTGTCTGAGTACCCATAAGTCCCACAACACAAGCCTTCTTGAGCTCACCGTGGGACTCAGTCAATCTGTGTAAGAATGTCCTATAATATTTATTTATTGTATCAAAAAGAAAATTTAAATGGTAGAGGAAAGTGCCATAGAGTTTGGGTCGTACTGATAAATAGGTCTACCTACTTAGACAATTCATTGCGCAACCTAAATGTAAATCAATTGAATGAACCACTCACCTACTCATAATTAACATTGTCATAAGAAACAATCAGATGAGTTCATAGAGATAGACACAATGATTGACATGATTGTATAAGATAAACAGTTGTAGGAAGATAGGTCCACATGTTGCCATAACTGAATTAGCAAACGTTACCTTTTGATACGCGCTCGCTTAACCATCAAAATACGAGTATGTTACTGTTCGGGAATATCTTACTAATGTCACATGGTTGTGTAAGGCGAGATTGACTTGTATTTTATATGAATAAACTGACAAAGCGGCTTTATAACAATCGACAAAGTGGGACGTTTTCCCGTGCACAGTGCACACTCACAAATAATGATTTTTTTAAACAGACTGACTGCCTAAAGTCCGTATCTCTCTTTCGATATTCCGGCTTTACTCGTATACGGGCTCACGAAAGCCTGGGGCCCGCTTAGCAACTATTCCCGGTAATTGGCATATACACTAGTTTTATATTGGCAAATATAACATTTATGATATTCGGCTTAAGAACTGTTTCAGCTATCTCCGTTCTGCTCGGTCCTTCCAGAATTTGCTTCTTTCCGTTCCGTCGTCCTCGTCTAAATTCTATAACAACTCCTTTACATTTCAAGCTTTGTGGCCTTGGAATTCCCTACCACTAAATATTAGACGCGCTCAATCTCCTATTTTTAGTCTAGAGCCAATTTGGCCACAAGTCGTCTCCTTCACGATTTTCGTCGACATCTCTTCTAAATACCTAAAACAGGTATGGATATGTTCCTCGTTCTCTCCAGATTACGAATTGACCTGTTTTAGTTTAAGGAGGGGGGGACGGGTCGAGAAAAAGGGGGGGAAAGATGGCGACCAACCATCATAGATATTTATTCACATCTCGAGTCCTATGGCACCAATCTGTTCGTGCGAGGTGTCATTTGAAAGCTTATTAAACCTACTTTAATTGTTTTCAAGTAACTATACTCATAAAAGTAACCGTTTAGGAAATATTTGAAAATATGTGTTTTTTTATCGCGCATGAATTGCACAAGTACTAGTAAAAAATGCGTCTAACTCAATAAACAATAACTTTACCGCAATTTATGTTATTATAAAATTTTTGCGTCTATTCATGCTCTTTCTAAAAATATAAGTTTCATTGGTATATGATAATATATAACCATGTAATTAAGAATTTTGTTTGGCAGGGGTTATCCTCCAGGTCGCATAAACGGGCGCTGACCGTAATAAAGTATTCAATATTTTTGAGGTCCTATTTTATGGATCCATATGTGAGAGGTATCGTTTGAAAGATAATTAAACCTACTATAATTATTTACACATTACTATAGTATTAAAGGTAGCTGTTTACAAAATATTTGAAAATATGTGTTTTTTATCGAGCATGAATCGCACAAGTACTGGGAAAAAATGCTTCTAAGTCAATAAACAATAACGTTACCGCAATTGATGTTATTATAAAATTTACGCGACTATTCATGAGCTTTCTAAAAATATAAGTTTTATTGGTAAGTGATAATATAAGCATTAAATTACGAATTTTGTTTCGTAGTAGTCACTCGTCCGCCGGTCGCATAAATGAGCGCTGACCGTAGTAAAGTATTCAATATTTTTAAGTTCTTATTTTACGGATCCAAATGTAAGTGGTATCATTTGAAAGAAAATTAAACCTACTATAATTATTTTTGAACTAGCTTTTACCCGCTGCTTCGCCCGCGTACTAAAAGTATTTTTATTCAAACGTATACAAAAATTAAGATTTTCATTTGGATCCGTAGGTTTCTCTGTAGGTACATTTGTCTGCGATTATTTCGATTACACATAATACTGTTGTTTTTAAAGAAATGCTTGCAATGATTGTAGAAATGTTACCACATCGACCTCTGCGTAGGTAGCAGGTATGAGTAGGTATGTATTCTATATACGCTGGGGAAACCTTTATAAACAACCCACATAGCCCGTATTTCGACACTAATGGTCGGTGGGTAAAAAGTACTTTCTTGCATTATCCCTTACAACAACGATCCCTTCCCACTGAGCCGCCTGCTTTTTGCACTGCGTTTTACACTGCCTGCATATCTCTCTAACGATACCCATATTATCCCTATCCCTATCCCTGTCCCTGTCGCTGTCCCTGTCCCTGTCCCTATCCCTATCCTTATCCCTAACCTGATTCCTGTCCCGGCCCGTCCCGTCTCGTCCCGTAGCGACTACATTATATAAGGAACCTACGTGCCAAATTTGGAATCTCTAGGACCAGCGGTTTCGGCTGTGCGTTGATATGTTAGTCAGCCAGTCAGTCAGTCAGTCAGTTTCTTCTTTTATATATTTAGATTTAGAATGTTCGGGAAAGTTCTTATATTTTCTAGAATGTTCTAGAACGTTCCAAAACGTGTAAAACTTAATGTTGTTCATAAGAATGTTCTGGAATGTTCTAAAAATTTCTGAAATGATCTAGAAAAGTCCAGAATGTGTGTAAATGTTTCAATCTATATGGAATGTTCTAGAAAGTTCTGAAAACTTATGGAATAATGTAGAAATTTCATAAATATGTAAAACTTAATTCAGTTTAACACATTTTGGAACGTTCTAGAACATTCTAGAAAATATTAGAATTTTCCAGAGCATTCTATATCAACTGTATTCAGTTTTGCACATTTTGGAACGTTCTAGATCATTCTAGAAAATATCAGAACTTTCCAGAATATTCTATATCAATTACATTCAGTTTTGCACGTTTTGGAACGTTCTAGATCATTCTAGAAAATATTAGAACTTTCCAGAACATTCTATATCAACTACATTCAGTTTTAAACATTTTGGAACGTTTTAGAACATTCTAGAAAATATTAGAACTTTCCAGAACATTATATATCAACTACATTCAGTTTAACACATTTTGGAACGTTCTAGAATATTCTAGAAAATATTAGAATTTTCCAGAGCATTCTATATCAAATACATTCAGTTTTACACATTTTGGAACCTTTTAGATCATTCTAGAAAATATCAGAACTTTCCAGAACATTCTATATCAACTACATTCAGTTTTGCAGATTTTGGAACGTTCTAGATTATTCTAGAAAATATTAGAACTTTCCAGAAGTATCTAGAACTTTCTAGAACATTCCATATCGATTGAAACATTTACACACATTCTGGACTTTTCTAGATCATTTCAGAAATTTTTAGAACTTTCCAGAAGTACAGATATATAAGTACAGATGCACTTACCCACATTTTTTATATTGCGTGACACATTTAAAATTATATTGCGTGATACGGAAGTAGAGATGTACAATACAGAAGAAGGACAGATATATATTTTTTTAACATTTTCGCCACCCACAGCCACCCACTTCCACCCACCGCGACCAAACTCCCTTACTTTCATCTAGAGACCAAAGGGTATTTACCACCCCAACAGGGGGTTGATTGGAATTGATAGTGATAGAAAAAACCCCGGACATACGTACATTAGCGTTAGCATTTTATATATGTATATAGATAACTATAGTTATAAAGGTAGCTGTTTACAAAATATTTGAAAACATGAGTTTTTTTTCGAGCATGAGTTGCACATATACAGATAAAAAATGCTTCTAACTTAATAAACCATAACTTTACCGCAATTAGTGTTATTATAAAATTTACGCGAAATTTTATGCGCTTTCTAAAAATATAAGTTTTATTGGTGTATGATAATATATGACTAAGTAATTACGAATTTGGTTTAGCAGGGGTCACTGCGCCCTGTTACAATATTGGGTGCTGACTAGGGTTGTAAAAAAACGTTTTTTTTTCTGGCTTGAAAAAAAACATGAAAAAAAACCGTGAAAAAAAACAGTTTTTTTTCTGGAGTATGTTTTTTTTCTAAAGTACGAAATCTCAAAATTTGCAAAGTAGTTAATACTTTTATACGGTTTTTTAGACTTAACGTTAACTATTAAACGAATTTAATCAAATAACTTTAATTTCTGGTCTTATAAAAGTAACATTTACGAAATCTGTAGTTTGTAGTTATCACTATTTACTGTTGGCAACACCACCGCCTCTCCACGCTACACGCCGCATCGGGGATTCCCCAATAAACGTTTGTATACTGAATTAAAATGTACGTTATTGTTATTGAAACACGTTACAACTCACGAAAAACCGTTATTGACGTATTATTTGTTCATCTGAAAAAAAACCATATTTAGAAAAAAAACCAAGGTGCTCGGTTTTTTTTCATGTTTTTTTTCATAATTCTGAAAAAAAACATTTGGTTTTTTTCTATTTACAACCCTAGTGCTGACTGACCGTCGCCAAATTTTCTACATTACTCAGATCCTATTTTACTGATAAGTTTGTGAAAGGTATCATTTGAAAGCATATTATGCGTACTATCTTTATTTCTAATACTTCAAGTCGAAAACTGTAGAAGTTTACAAAATATTTGATTAGTAATATGTGTATTTTACTGTGCATGAATAGCATTGGCATTGATAAGACACGCTTCTAGCTCAATAAATTATAGTTTTCCGCAATTGATATAATAACAAAATAAACGGAAAATGTATGACTTGCACAAAAAATAAGTTTGGTTTGTATTGCATAGACAATTAATTTTAATTTGTTCAGCTCACCTACTGCGCACCATCATATATAAATAGATGTCCACCGTCGTTGCCTTTTGTCATGATTTTTCAGATTTTATTTCACTGATCGTATATTCATAATAAATATAATTTATCACGTATCGAATTTACTTATATACTTAATTGATCAGTAAAATAAAATCTGTAAAATGATGAAAAAATTAAGGCAACGGCGGTGGACATCCGTTTATATGACGATTGACCGTGCGCAGTGGGTATGGTGGACAAATTAACATTAATCGTTTAAGCAAAACTAACAAAACTCATTTTTTGTAAAGGCCATACATTTTGCGGTTCATTTCGTTATTATATCAATTGCGGAAAAATATAATTTATTGAGCTAGAAGCATGTTTCACTCGTATCAGTGCGAATGCTATTCATATACCTACAGTAAAAATACACATATTGTCAAATATTTTGTTAACTTCTACAATTACGACTAAAATTATTAAAAAGTAACGATAGTACGCATAATATGCTTTCAAATGATACCTCTCACAAATTGATCGCTAAAATAGGATCTGAGAAATACATAAAATTAGGCGACGGTTAGCACCTATTTACGTCACGGGGGTGCAGTGACACCTGCTAAACCAAATTCGTAATTACTTGGTTGTATAATATCATACATCAATAAAACTTATATTTTTAGAAAGCACATGAAATGTCCTGTAAATCTTATAATAACATTATTTGCGGTAAAGTTATTGTTTATTGGTCATGCACCAAGATACAATCTTAAATTATGAAAACGGCAACGAAAATGGTCATCCATGTATATGACGGTACGCAGTGAGTATGATGGATAAATTAACATTAATTGTTTATGCAATACCGACAAAACTTATTATTTGAAAAGGTCATACTCACAGGTCATAGGGAAATATTTCGCCGTTTATTTTGTTATTATATCAATTGCGGAAAAAATATAATTCATTGAGCTAGAAGCATGTTTTACTCACATCGGTTCCAATGCATATTTTCAAATATTTTGTTAGCTACTACAGTTACAACTAAAATTATTGAGAACTAATGATAGTACGCATAATATGCTTTTCAAAAGATTCCTGTTAAATAAAATAGGATCTGAAAAATATAGAAAATTTGGCGACGGTTAGCATCCATATGTGGCCGGGCGCTGTGGCCCCTGGCCTACTTAACCATATTTGTAATTACTTGGTTATATAATATTATACACCAATAAAACTTACGTTATTAGAAAGCGCATGAAATTCCGCGTAAATCTTATACTAACATCAATTCCGGAAAAGTTGTTGTTTATTGATTAAGAAGCATTTTTTACCAGTAGGTACTTGTGCGACTCATGGTCTATAAAACACATATTTTCAAATATTTTCTAAACAGCTACCTTTATGAGTATAGTTATTTATAAAAAAAATATAGTAGGTTTAATTAGCTTTGAAACGATACCTCTCGCATATGGATCCGTAAAATAGGACCTCAAAAATATTGAATAATTTACTACGGTCAGCGCCCATTTCTGCGACCGGGCAGAGTGACTCCTGCTAAACCAAATTCGTAATTACATGGTTATATATTATCATATACCAATGAAACTTATATTTTTAGAAAGAGCATAAATAGATGCGAAAATTTTATAACAACATCAATTGCGGTAAAGTTATTGTTTATTGAGTTAGACGCATTTTTTTACTAGTACTTGTGCAATTCATGCGCGATAAAAAAACACATATTTTCAAATATTTCTTAAACGGTTACTTTTATGAGTATAGTTATTTAAAAACAATTAAAGTAGGTTTAATAAGCTTTCAAATGACACCTCGCACGAACAGATTGGTGCCATAGGACTCGAGATGTGAATAAATATCTATGATGGTCGGCCGCCATCTTTCTCCCCCCTTTTTCTCAACCCGTCCCCCCCTACTTAAACTAAAACAGGTCAATTCGTAATCTGGAGATAACGAGGGACACATCCATACCTGTTTTAGGTATTTAGAAGAGATGTCGACGACTTTTTGTAAAAGAGGTCGTTTGGTCCCTGACTATTTTAAGATACTTCTCAAGCTTCACTTTTTATCTGATCTGAGACTCATATCCCCTATAGCTGGCATGTATTTTGTATTATATGTACGTATTTGTATGTTTATGTATTGTATTTTATTTTTCTGTGTGTACTTGTGTAGTATATTGTTTTGTGTAGTATAGTTTGTGCTAGATTTCCTCTAAGTCTACATTTAGTACACCTACTTACAAGGTTAAATTTATTATTCTCCGCTACCTAGGTTGTCTGGAAGAGATCGCTCTTTAGCGAAAAGTCCGCCTCTTGTTTTACCTCTTAAGTTGTTGTTTATACTTACTATGTTGTTTCCTGTATTGAGGTGTACAATAAAGAGTATTTGTATTGTATTGTACTTCCGAAAGACTTATTGGTACGAGTTGGAGGAACCTACGACTTCCGGATTAAAAGCAGAGCACTCAGAGCAGGCTCTTACGCTAGGTATTATTTTTATTATTTTTATTTATTCAAAGAAAATTTTACAACATTACAGCTTATACTTATTTATATATAGGCCAATGCGCTGTAAAATTGAAAGAGTTAAGCTAATAGTATAATTAAAATAAACAAAAAGTATAAGCACTCACACACAAATAAAACAATACAGCATTATTAAAAAAATAGCTTACAGAAGCGTATAAAACGAGAGCGAAGTTGTCTAAATCTATCACTAAACAAATCATTAACGCAATGTCACTCGTGGTAGGCTGAACTGTGCAAAAAAGTATGGAATTAAATTTGAAGCATGAATTTGTCTCCCAACTAGGGTTGTCTTCTAACTAAGGTTCTGAAATTCGGCGGCTTTTATACCTAACCTGCGGTTTCAGTACCTACACCGCTGGTAAATATTGCGTAGTATGAAGGCGGGCTGATTTTAGTACTGTTACTTATTATGTGCTATTGTGCAGTTAGCGCAGAGAATCGCTAATCTATGACTAAGTGGGGATTTTATCACGCTGTGACTGTGACTATTACATTAACGCGCTTGGACAAATCTGTCGCCTAATGCAGTCGATATGTAAATGTAAGGATAACCCAATGAGTACTTTACCTTTTAGACTCGTTATTCTTGGGGAAAAGTTTATCCTAGATCCGGTGATCTGCAACCAAGTACCCGTATGGAATTCCTAAATTTTGCTGGTCCAGTAGGTGTTTTTTGAAATGAAATTTGAATGAATTCTTAGTTTTAAGGCATCTTAATGGTGGAGGGATATTATTCCAGCACTTGGTTGCGACTTGCGAGGTACCGGAAGCACCCAGTAAAGGCTACAGTTTTGTGTGGATGTGTTGATATCTGAACATGCTTTAATGTTCGACTCATGTTCAGATAATTTTGTTGTCGTATCTGTGTACATGTAATCGAATGACTGTACCTACCTATACAAAAGCCTCAATTCTGACATAGGACTTCTGCAATTTTAAATCTATGGGCATAAACTGTAGGTAATACTTTAGCGGCCTTTTTTCCGCTTCTGTTTAAGGAAAATTACCTTATCCTATTTTAATGTATAAATTGCGGTCAAGTCAATTATGGTGGTTTGTAACCACAATACACTTTCTGTAATAGTTTTTATAATGGACTTGTTAGACGAGACACATTTACTGTGCCAGTTATTCTTTTACAAATAAATCGGACTAGCGATTTTTGTCACTGAATGTATGCAAAATGTAATTAATATTTTTTATCGCAGCTCAAACTGCAACATCGCCAGTCGCATCAGACGACACAGCGGTGGTACTACGAAACAAGCGAAAAACGATCGAGTCAACCCAACCGCCGAGCACACGAGCAGCGAACGCTGGCAGCAAACAGTTTCACTACAACAAACTTATCAATGATCGCACGTTAGCGTTGAAGAAGTTGGAGCGAGGAGCGCATTCGAAAAGCTTGTCCCAAGGTACGTCACATCAGATACAGCGCTATGGAACAAGAAACAAGTGACGAACGATCAGCTACCGAGCACACGAGCAGTGAACGCTGGCAGCAAACAGTTTCACTACAACAGACTTATCAATGATCGCACGCTAGCATTGAAGAAGTTGGAGCGAGGAGCGCATTCGAAAAGCTTGTCCCAAGGTAAGTCACGACAGATATAACAGTAGTACTACGAAACAAAAGACAATCCAATCTACATGACACTATGGTATAAGAAACAAGTGACGAACGATCAGCTACCGAGCACGCGGGCAACGAACGCTGGCAGCAAACAGTTTCACTACAACAAACTTATCAATGATCGCACGCTAGCGTTGAAGAAGTTGGAGCGAGGAGCGCATTCGAAAAGCTTGTCCCAAGGTAAGTCACGACAAATACAGCACTGGTACTACGAAACAAAAGACAATCCAATCTACATGACGCTATGGAACAAGAAACAAGTGACGGACGATCAGCTACCGAGCACGCGGGCAGCGAACGCTGGCAGCAAACATTTCACTGCAACAAACTTATCAATGAATCGCACGCTAGCGTTGAAGAAGTTGGAGCGAGGAGCGCATTCGAAGAGCTGGTCCCAAGGTAAGTCACATCAGATTTAGCAGTGACATGAAACGAGAGACGACTGTTTTAATGTGCTGTGCTAGCTAATTATTATTTATTCGATGTTTTTTTTATATAACTTGACAAAGCAATGTTCATTTATTTTCTTTTAGGATATAATTTTCTCCAGTGGGTCTCCAATCTCCATAACTTGTTTATTTAACTTGTTTAAAATTATCAAGCAGATCAATAATTAACTGTGCTAGCGGCAAAGAATTTGGAGCGCTAATGCAATCATAAATCATGACATTCCTTTTCAATCAGACACGTCATTTGATACAATTATAATGTGAATAATCGTTTTTGTTAAAATTAAGTCATATGATACCGGTGTTCATGTCCATGAAAACGAAGTGTAACTGTCTAACACGCGTGGGCAACGACGGAAACAATCAGTTCAACTACACTAATGATCACAGGCTTAAGAAGCCAAAACAAAGTCTAAAAAAAAAAACGAATTATAACTTCCTCGTTATGGTATTTTGAAGTGTAATAAAAGCATAAAGGTACATCGGGGCAAATCTCGACTGAGGGTCAAACATTGTAAAACATGGCAAAAATTGAAATTGTAGCCAACACATTGTAAACAATGTTTGCATTGTTCAGTAGAGTGTTCACCGGTTATATATGGCAGGCGTGTTCTGTGGCTACATGTAGAACTTAACATTATAGTGTATTAATGGAAAAAATGGATTAGTTACAATAGCCCCCCAATCGAGATTTACCCCGCTGCCTACTACCTTACCTACAAAGAACGTCAAAAATTATGTTTAATACGATGTTTCCTAACAAAAAGTCACACTTTATCCCTTGTCATAAAGGACCCTTTGACAGGGTTATTAGGCTTTTTATTAGATTTCGACACTTTTGGAACCAAGATGTATAAAATGCTCACTTATCTCGAATCCGTCTGGTGACACTAAGTATAACCAAAGACATAATTATGTAACTCCGTATAGACGGATAAAGTCTAAGAAAAAACGTACCTCAAAACCCTAGGACCTAGAGAAAAAAGTACGGTGGCCTAGATGGCGTTACCTTTGGGGAACGCTCGGCTAGATGGCGCTAATATTAATATTTGACATTTTAACACATATCAACCTAACAATTTGGGCTAAATTGTCAAAACTGAGGTTCAAAAGTTTTAAGCTTTAGTCGAGAGATAGCAGTCTATGCTTTGTGATTACACATTTTACTTTGACAGTAACTCTCTGTAATACTCGATCCACTTTGGTATAATCAATCAATTAAATATTTCTTCAGTCTTTAAATAGCATTTAAAACGTAGGAACTTGCTGAATCTATTTTGAATGTAGTTTTCTTATTATTTGCAGTGAGAACAGACCTCCTGATCGACTTGGACATGCCGCCAGCGACGCGGATGAGCGTGCCCGCTGCCAAGACATCGACCAACATGTCTCTATTGGATGAACCCATTGATGTGCCGGAAGCGAGTAAGTTTTATGAAAATGATGCATATTTTTATAAAAAAATTATAAACCTAAATAGTTGTATTATTTATACATGAGCTCTAAATAAGGCAAGTTTGTGTCCATTGTATTATTATGTCCGACATCACTTGAAAACCGATGGCCCTCTTTGAAATCTCATGGGTGGTATTAAATATGCTTATGAACAAAATGTGGGATCTTTTGTATACGTAACTGACTGACACTGACTGCTTCGATTGGATGCTGATGATTGTAGTATTTTCGCATTCTCTACGGAGGCCTGCTGGATGTGTGCGAATTTATCCATGCCTTTCTCAATTCTCAATTCTTATATTGCATATATTTAAGCCGCCATCTTTGATTTTTGTCTTTGAAATCCTTCCTTTATCCGATATTGGATCGGATAATGTGTAAACGCACTTAGGATGGCGAATAGCAACATCTAAGAATACATCTTAACAGGCACTGGAGTCCCAATTTACATTTTTTTTGTATTGAATATGATTATTAGATGCCCAAAAAAACTTAATTGGCGATTAATCAAATTTTGTTGTTTTCTTTCAGATCGATTATCTGACTGGGGCGAGCCAAGCACAGACAGTCTACCAAGCTACTCGCAATCTCTCCGAGCCCAAAGCGCGAATCTCTACGGAGCCAAATCTCTAGATAACCTATTCCTATCCCAATCCCTCAGTGAACCAGACCCTTTCGACACATCCCAGTGCTGGCCCGTTACACCCCCGACCCAACCAAGACCCAACTATAGCTTACAAGGTGAATTCAGTACTGTACACACCCAAGAATCTCATACATACTCGAATAATTATACACCATCCACTAGTTCTACTGTAGATAATATTTATAACAATGCACCCGCCTATCAAAGTAGCTCTAGCTCTAGTTTAGTTCTTAATACCGGCAGCGTGACGCTTCCAAACAATTCTAGTTATAACCGGTATGGCGCTGTCCCTAATAATTCTAACTACGGAACGGTTCCAAACCCAAGTGCCAACTATAGTATGCTTCCTAACAACAGTGTTGTACCTAATGGGATATCACACAGTTCAAAAGCCCCCTACGGATTACCACCAAACAATACGTATTCAAACTCGTTTATAGAAGAAAATGCATCATCAACCAAGACCGTTGCAGAGGCTCTAAGAGACATATCCTTGGACGATAAAATCTCAGAGTCTCTCAATCTGAGATCGAAAAACACAAATAGCGAAAATATTTACGCAAATCAAAATGTAAATGACGGTCCGTCCACGTCAGCCCCGCCTGCTTCGAGTCGAGATGCGTTCGGTATGCCGATCTACGGAAACTTCGACGCTAACCCAGCCCAACAACAGTTTATCTTAGAAACCGAAGAATTCTACTCAAAACGGTCAAGCAACTACGACAAGAACATCTTTGTACCCGAAAACGAGAAAGAAAATGAGAAATTGCAAAATTTCAACGAATCAGATAGCACAAAGAAATACTTCGCGTCGAAATATGACAGTTCTTTTTATTCGGGCGGCAGTTTTAGCAGCGCTTCGACATCGCGGGGGAATTACAACTACACTGTTCCGAATGACGCTTCCAGTAACATTTACTCGGAGATCGGTGACACTGAGAGCTTGTACGGTGCAAGTGGCGGGTATGCCAACGCTCGATTGTATGACGTGGTGTATGAAACTGCTCCGCCTCGGCCACACCGCCCGGCCCCGCCTTGCCCGTTCCAGCCTAAATAGTTGCAATCTTTACATAGTCCCTTACAATGCAAATTGAAATGTTAATTATTACGATAAGTGTTTGCTGAAGATTCACTGTACATAGAGGTTGAATGATTTGCTGCGCTGGCGTGCCATTGAGTACGAGTAAAAATGACTCTTGCCCTAAAATGGCACGACATTTCAATTGATATTTTCCGTTCTCTTTTTGTATTTTCTGTTTGTTTAATTGATAAAGCCAAACCATTGATGTTACCGCAACTCTCCATCGAAATTGCCTCTAAAAGTACGGACGGAAAGTTTCCAAAATTCTGAAATTTTCACATAGGAAAACTTCGGAAACTTTCCATACTTTGTATGGACGAATGTATGGATGGAAATTTTCCATTTTATAAATTTAAATTCCCTTTATTTTTCGTGAAAATTTCGTGAATTTTTCAAGAAATCTAAGATTTTTTTGGAAAGTTTGCACATCACTACCTAAAAGTAACAAACTGTATATATGCTATTGTCACCTGGCATCAAACACGGTTAAGATTTAAGTAATTAGAATCCTAGATAATGTACTGGGGTTATTTGAGGCAAGTACAGTCCAGTTCAGTCACCTGGCACACGGGAACAAAAATGTCTAAACACAAATCTAATACATATATGATTATGAGAGTTAAGGCATGCTCATTAACGCCTCGGTGTGTATATGTAATACGACTGTACATTGCGATTTATTGATGACAAATGAATAATAGAATGACGAATGATTATGAATTATTCAAATTAATATCTTCACATATATCTGGGTAATGTTTGCTGCTATATTTTATATGACAATGGATAGTTTTACATTATGTCTCCATAGTATTTACGTTTTACTCGAACATCACACGGTGCCTCACTACTAAGTACCTGTTAGATTAGTTGCTAATATAATTAAGATGTGACTCTTTTGCAACTTTGTCTTATTTATTCAAATCCATGTTTGTAACGTCAATAACTATGATTTTAAGGATTGCATCATTCTTAAGGAATGATTAAGATTGAAGTTTTTGATGCAAAAATTTTAGATTTTTTTCCTAAGAACGATAGTCTTCTAGTTTTGACACCGAAATAATTGGTTGTACTTAATAAATGCAGCTAATAATAACTGTCCTATGATTTTGTGATTGTATTATAATTATAGTATTAACCTTTGGAGATATTATGCGTTGATATTCGTTGTAATACTTTTTGTGCGTTTTCGCAAACCTTTTAAATCTTTAGAGTTACATCATGTATGTAGGTAGCTAAATGTATTAAAATAAAGAGTAGTTAACGATAAATAAATCCTGGATTCAAAAAGGCAGAGGCTAGTCCCCAATAATTATGTATCAACTTGAAGATTTTAAAAGATAATGAGATGGTGAAAGAA
This sequence comes from Leguminivora glycinivorella, assembly GCF_023078275.1. Lineage (NCBI taxonomy): Eukaryota > Metazoa > Arthropoda > Insecta > Lepidoptera > Tortricidae > Leguminivora > Leguminivora glycinivorella. The sequence goes on from NC_062977.1 coordinate 17,088,667, forward strand.
TAGTGGTTATTAATTTCTGAAAGTCGTAAAATAAGGACACCCTGACAAGGGTACAAAATGTATAAGTATAGACTATTTTTGACAATTATTGTTTAAATCTTGTTGTTATCTAGAAATATATTCCTTCATATGAATCTACTTTCTGTGGTATATGTGAAGTGTATTTCAATGGTAGTTATAAACGCAACTGTCCGCTGTGCGGTATCTTTGCGAAGTTAATTCTAAAGTGATATTATAAGGGCGCGGACCGAACGCGCGCTTTTAGCGGGACGGTGAACGTTGCGATCGCCGCTGTCTAAAACAGATCCATTCAATTCTATAAATTTTGATCATGCCGCACGAACAGTAGTTCATCACTCCGCGGGTCGCCCAGTTCCGATCGGCACGAATGAAATGTATAGACTTGAATGAAACTGGTTTAAACGACAGCGGTTGCCACTTGCTCTCCCACCGGCTGCATCGCTTGATGCGAATCGCACCGTGCATTCAGTTCGTAGTCTTAGGAGTTTCTTTATAACTGTTCAATACTATAGTACAAGTAGCGGCAAGAGACTAGCGCTCACAGTTATTTCGCAGAAGTCAAAAACTGGTCTCTCAAGGGGTTACAGGGGGCGAAGAGTATGTGTCCCCATATGCAGCTGTCCCCTCCACATTTCACTCAGCGCTAAACTTGCGTGCCGCTATTTGTAACGATTACGCCTCGGAATCAGCGAAACGGTATGGGCACTGGGCAGATTTACCAAGGACTTCTAAACAAAACATTGATGTTAAAACTGTAAAGTGAAAACATTTTCATCTTTTAATGATATCTCTAAATGTAATATTAGTTGAAAACTTATTGTTGAAGCTATTATTTTCTGCATTTCAGTCTCTTATTTCATGAGCGTTTGTTGAGTGGGATCTGGAGATCATTGGATGATGTTCATGATGTTATTTTGTAAATATTCACTTGTAAGGGAGAGAATATTGTCAGGTGACATTCAAAACTCATTCATTACTACCACAAGTTCATAGCCATATTGAGCTGTATAAGTACCGTTGTAATGTCGATATTTGTTTTAATATTATTTAGTAATTAATGATTTTTTCCTTTCACCTGACGATAAACGTCGATATAAAGGTATAATGGTGCAATAGAACAACACATCACAAGAAATATTCATTTTGAAAATGAAAATCATAATAACTAACATGAGATAAAAAGGTTTCAATTGGCAAGTCATTGCTTTACAATTTTAAGGTGTGCATGGACTTTTAAGAGATGACTGATTATTTAAAGTTTGTGCCTATTTATTGTACAAATGTATCAAATTAGTTATTTTCTGACTAAGTAGTGTGATCGCGTTTTTTGTCTAAATTTTGTCTGAGGGAGATACGAGATTTGAAGACGTTTTGATTTATAACATAAGATATAAATAACGTTCAAAATATTATTTATATCTGATGTAAAGAAAGAATGTAAAACTGAGATAAATGCGATCATGCTATAGCCAGTCTTTTACCCCTATTTGTTGAAAGTGCTGACTCCACACTCAATCGTTGGTTTAATAACTTCAGTAGATAGATATATATCGATTTGATCGAGTAGCGAAGTATTTTGGGTTATTAGCGCGAGTGTGGGAGCAGCATTTGGTATGTTTTTACGGAGTGTCTATAAACTGTACAGTGCTAAAGTAAAAATAAGTGGATTAATAAAAACTTATTGGCTTCGTAATATTTGTTTCATTACTTTCATTATTATCTCCTAATTAATCGCCCACTGCTGCCTATGCCTCCCTTCGCCTACGACGCGTGGTCTGCTGTTTCCAACCACTCACTGCGTTGTAGTTTTAATTTAGCAACGAGTATCTTGCTCAGATCTTAATACAGGTGTTTCTCATCAAAGTGGAGAAAAAAAAGTCTGTTTTAAACCTTTTGGCAGCCCGGCCTTGTCATTTTCTATGGCAGAACTCAACCAGGATTATTAAACTCTCCAAGGTGAGTTCTTGAATGCCTATTCATGAGATTAATTTGAAATAAGTACCTACTCCGACGGCCGCGCCGCTATGGGTAATGAGGTAGAGCTATAACGTCCTACCTTTACTAGTAACTAGTGCTAGTTAATCCTTCGTCTGTGTTTGATAAGGATCCTAACATAAGGCGTTGGACTTTAAAAATGTATAACAAAGTTAATTTTTTTATGACAATTTTTTGACAGACACAGACGAAGGGTTAATAAAGTACCGTGCTACGAGTACACCTTTGACCGTATAGTATGCGTTGCATTCGTATACACAAGTCCTCCACTCACGCAAGATGTAAGGAATTACTCGAGAGAACGCAACTAAGGACCCTTCAACGGGCGCAGTTGGTCCTAATTGTAGCTAAGCCCGATTGTAAGCCTCATCAGGAGGGCGAGTAAGTACTACTAACTACACTTAAGTAAGCTCGCGAGGTTAAGTAGGTAACCCAGAATAACCCAGAATCCGTACTGTAGTTACTACTGTTTCTAGTTATTCCAGTAGGTAAAGTAATAGCAAGTAATAGTATACCGAAGTTGCTAAGCAGGCGAGATGTTCATTTGTTCAAAGTTACCTCGACGCGACTTTATTGAATAAGAGGGTGTCCACTGTCCAGGCCATTTTGAGCGCCTTGCTTAAGGTAACTGTCCCATATTACGGGAACTTAAGACGTTTCCTACTTTGAGTGAGGATTGTAAAAAAAATGTGAAGTTTCTAGTCGTGTTAATTATTTTATTTTAAGGATAAGTCTTCTACGATGGATTTAAGACACTATTTTGCATCGTAACTTCTAATTTATAGAAATTACCGTTGTTTTACTTAACCCTTAGTTTGTCCATTATTCCGGGATACAATTTTGGTATGGCTTCAATTCCGGGAGTCGTTGTACGTAATTACGGGATACCTTTAAAGTCCACGTTGTTGAAGCATAATGTAAAAAACGAATTAAAAAATAAAAAATATTGTTTACATAAATATATAAATGCACATATCGTTTTGATAGATGCTTATACAAAGTGTATTTTTTATAATTGGCAATGTTTTGATGGGTTGGGGTGGGATGGGAAATATGATATTTTACGGTATAACTATTGTATGATATAATGACAGGGTGTTATAAGTTTTACTGTCTGTCTAAGGCATCGCTTTCGAATGGATGAACCAATTTAGATTAGTTTTTTCGTTTGAAAGCTGAATTAGTCGAGAGTGTTCTTAGCCATGTTTGATGAAAAACGCTTTACAATGTCAATGTCGGGGTTTTTTTTTTTCAAAATTTAATTTCAATCCAGAAGCTATTGCCGGTTATAAAAATTGCACGGTACTCGTGAAAATTTCAGTTTTGTGGTACTGGTGATCACTGAGCTACACCGTATACATATATGGTGGTGATACGTTATTCAAGTATGTATATATAAATAAATAGTACTAAATAAATAAATATTATAGGCCGTTCTTACACAGATTGACTGTCTGACTAATTTGTACTATTTTATATTTATATATGTCTATCCTATTATGTATTATCCTCATGTAAATTTTAGCTTTCTAATAGTAATAATGATTGAGCTAAATCGTAGACGGACTGACTGACGGACAAACCAATATGCGGTATAAAGATTTTTAGCTAACTAAGGAAGTTTAAAAACATAATAGTCGGGTCTCTATACCTTAATTTGTGTTTTTATATTTTAATATACTTTATATAGGCATACCGGAATAAGATACACTCATATAAAGTCGTGTACTTAATTACGGCAGTCAAAACGAAGGCTATATTAAAAGACAAACAAGATTTTTTTCTTAGTACATTGGAAGATTATATAACAATTATACTCAAAACATCGAAATAAGTAACCTTTGTGCTTTAATTTTGTGAAATAAAACAAATTTAATGTCGATGCCACACTCCAATATTTCGCGCGTATTACTCAACGAGTATACATTTCGTACTCAATTATGAGACTAAAATCTAAAAAATATATGTACCGTAATTATGTCACTATAATCTGTAATCTTTACTCAATAAATTTACATCAAATATATAAATTTACTTCACCGCAAATAGTAATAAAACATAAAAACATTGCGGACTGTGTTTCCGTTATTCCGGGATACTCCCGCAATTATGTACACCGCGTCAAAATGGTGTACATTATTCCGGGAGCGGGTATTTTAATTAAAATATGCTTTAAATTAATTTGAAAAGATGATATAAATGTCTTTTAATAACTATAAGACAATTATGATACAAATTTAATATAAATAAACTTACCCGCATCACAGTAAACCCTTAAGAAGTTCCGCTGCCGCGTTAAGCTCACCGTCAAACACGCCCATAGAAACCACTGCGTGGTTGCGACTGACGCGTTTGGAGGTACCTCACGGCTTCAAAAGATATGATAGATATTCGAAAATCGACTTTTTCGGTTCTATTTGATCTATGGTTAATAAAATACTGCCTTAAATTAAGATTTTACTGATAGTTTCCTTAGTTTGCGACAAAAACCAAAGTATCCCGGAATAATGTACCACATTTTACTATCCCGGAATAGTGTACAGTTACCTTAGTGACTTCTGCTGTTGACTGTGCAATACAACATTGCCTGCAGCACGTGCTTGAAATTTAGAAACAATAGTAAGGAAATTTCGAATTAGCAGATGCTTCTGCCTGTGCTTCTGCTAACGAATCTACATGCACGGATTGCAGAATTTGCAGATGATGCCGGTTCAAGCCCCGCCCGAAGCGTAAATGTAGGGTTAATATAAAAATATAGATTTGTTAGCACTGTCAGCATAAGTTTCTGCTTGTAAATAATTAGTTTAGTATGAGTTGAATAGTATAGGTTTTTTCCTTTAATATAAAAATATAAAGAATAATTTTCTTTTTCCCCTCACTAGCTCGGAAACACGTGTTTTGTCCTTTAATACCATCGGGTAAAAACGCATAAAATCCATTTAAAGTAATTTGACCTTGAATATAGTAATTTTTTCTGCTTTAAAATTGATAAAAGTGAGTGAATCTAGCGATGACGATGTTTTACCACCTGTGGAACTACTGGAAGCAGTGATAAACGCATTTTTTGCGTTGTACTTGTGCTTTACGCACGATTATTAAACACTCAAAAGGACGGAGAGAACTTGAGAACGCTCGGGAGATTAATTTCACGTAAGTACCTACTATTTCGGCCGCAGTTACTGTGCGTTAACGACCAATAAGGTAAACCAACGAACATGGTTGGTATACCTGTCATCAGCAGTGATCGCAACTATGGGAGCAAATCTTTAAGAGGATACGGTAGCGAAAATGCTAAAATAGAAAGGAGCCCCCCTTTCAACTTGGGAATTTTAGTTAAATATATACAAGATTTATCGAAAAAAAAAGAACAACTCAGTCAAAAGATGTTTCAAAAAAATCTTTAAAATCGAGGTTCCGCTCTCGACTCTTTCCTCCTTCAAAACTTAATCAATCGGAAAACTTTTAATTCAGAATCGGCTTCCTGCAGTATAAACCGAAGTAACCGAACACGAGTTATTATATAGTAAAGACTTAATTAGTACCTGTTGCGGATTATTTCGTTTGTAGGTATATAGTTGACAAAGCCTGTAGCTGATTTGTTTTATGTCCACTTAACGAAGTCTGCGCTGCTGATCACGAACTATTTTGTTTTTATTGTATGGGTTTTGGGTTTAGTTTTAATTTAGGATTTTTTTATTGTATTTAATTTGAAATGAAGACTTAATTAGAAATATAATGATTTAATTGCAGATTTATACGTAGCTTCAAACCATGTACATACTGTTTCGTAGGGTACACTCATAACTCTCATAAGTCATAAGCATGTGAGTAGTTGTACGTTTTGAAAAGAGGCCGGTCTGCTATGGGTCTCGATCTTTTATTCACCTAACATTGGCGCAGTCGCTAGGATCCTGTTTTTATTCATTTCCTTTAACTACAAGGGAAAGTTATTTAGGTAAGTTACAATGATGTATCTAAGAAAGTAGTGTCTTATACACCCTGTTTTTATTGAATTCCGTTAACTTTAAGGGAGAGGAAAACACAGAGAAAAAAAATCATAAGGCAAAATCTTCAATGAATGGCGGTGTTGTACTGCTCGTTGCTATGGCAACGCGGTCAAGCGCAAATCGAGATGGCCGTCACAATTTCCTGCCAGATTGCAAAATATAACGATTTATCTACGTGAAATTTACAAAATAAATGTAAAACACACTAAAATAATTGTAAAACATAAATAAAATGCATGTTTCATACCGTATAATATTTTTTTTATAGCTTAATAGACAAATTTTAGTTGTGCAAAAAAAATCCTCGGCTGATTGAAACATCCTTTGCCTGAAGTATTATACGGATTGTATTAATTATAAAAACGAAATCCATATATTATTCCCTTGGGAATAAAATAGTACATTATTCTTCAGTACACGTAAACGCAATGAGATCTGTAAACAGTAAATATGATGAAATAGTACATTGTGTAACAAGGGGAGGAAGTTGAATATTACTAACGAGAGTAAGTTGAATCGCGACGGCTTGCCGGAGCGATTTAAAGACTCGAGTTAGTAATATTCATACTCCCCGAGTTACATACAATGTTTTTCACCACACTCGCAATGTAAAAAATATGTAAATAGATGTAAAAAAAGTTAAGTACGGTACAAGAAATTTCATTATTCCCTTGGGAGAACGATTTTTCTATAACTCACGCTCCGTCTCCGTGCAATAGCACATTTAAAGTGCGGGTGTGATGAAAAATATATTTAACCCTAAAAGTCCCGGCATACTTGTACAAGTACCTACATATTATTTTCGAGTCTTGAACTCTTGTAATGTAGAAATTTCAACATGTATAATATAATAGTGCGGCCTCTATCATTTACAATAATTATTTATTACGACATGAAAATGGAACACTTATTATTTAATTTATCATGTGTGAAAACAATGAAAAAATGTATTTAATTAAACCTAAAAACAAGTATTTTTCGGAAGGAAAGACGAAGAAACTTCAATTGATATTCTTTTCTCCACAAGGATTTCAAAATATATTAAGACTAGCTTTTGCCTGCGGCTTCGCACGCGTTAGAAAGAGACAAAAAGTAGCCTATGTCACTCTCCATCCCTTCAACTATCTCCACTTAAAAAATCATGACAATTCGTTGCTCCGTTTTGCTGTGAAGGACGGACAAACAAACAGACACACACACTTTCCCATTTATAATATTAGTATGGAAGTATTATGGATTAGGTGAAATGTACCGTTAATTGAGACCACTTTTTAAAATTATAAATCCAGCCATAGACTAGCCCTTTAAATACTACCTACCACAAATTTGTTGGCCTAATAAACCAATATTAGGATTAATAAGTCCAGATAACAGGGAAAGTCGTATCAATACAAAAGCATCGAGACTTCTAAATACCTAAATCCATAATATTAGAAAACTGTAAATACTACTTTATAGTACCTAACTGTTAAAACTGTGCGTGTTCACAGATAAAAGAATATCTAACATTGGAAATGGAACTGGAAAGGCCAAGGCCACACCAACTACGCTACTCATACCTACGAAAAAAGCTCAAGATTCCAGCGAGGGGCCTTACAGACTCAAGTGCTACGAGCTACGTGGGATGCTACAAATCGTAGAGGTATCTACGGAAAAATATTTCATAGGTACCTATTTATGTAACGGTAGATACACCTATCTTGTTTCATCGGTATAATTACTCATTTGTCTAAGTGCCAAGGACATTAAAGGCACTAGTAAGTTAAAGCGACAGGCACTGAATCGAATGTAACACAAAACCGCCTTATCGTAACTCGCATAAGCATAGAGATATTCACAATAAATACATTTGAAAACTCATTAAACTATGTGACTTATTCTCAAGCAATAGAGTACAGAAGTGATTAAGTTTTCAAACATGGATACTGCATTTAGGCTAAAAGTGTCAGAACAGCGTCATTAGCATTCGGGCGCTGTTTACGCGATAACCGGCGTGTGGGCGACACCCGGCTAAGTACTAGGACACGCTCAAACAAGAATACCATCCAACCTTAGCATTCATTAAAATAGTAACGGCGCAGTAATCGAGGGCTGGGCAATTTACCCACATATCTGCCGGAGCCATATTTTTTCGAAGCCCTTTTTATCGCGCCAGCATTATTAGTGTCCGAGTGAAGTGCTTCGAGAGGCTCAGTGCTAATATCGCGTTATCTAATGATGATTGGTGTATAACATAGAATCGGAACGTTATGTGGGCGGCAGAACCGCCGCATGTGAATGGACGGCTCTCGGATCGATAGAGCTCAGTGCGCAGGCCCGCCTTACAGAACACAGCTGGTGGCTTCGCATCCTTCTTCCAACACTTCCACGAACCCAACCGCGTCTCAGTGCCTGTTGTGAAAATAAAAGTGCCTGGCAGATTGCGGATATGTTCGCGACCTCCCGGCGGCTCTAAACGGTGCGTACACCACACCCTAGGCCACACAAACTGCCCGCTCCGCAGCTTTCCGCCGCACTTCAGTCGCCATTGCCAATTATTTCGACGCGAAACCTGTTACACGACCCCTGAACTAATTATTATTATGTGGACGCGTTTGTTTATCAACTATAAAACTATTAGTGAGATCATTTAGCTTTAATAAAGGCATACGAGATTCGTAATCCATAATTATGCATATCAGTTTACGTATTTTGTTATTCGTTGCGTTGGAACTTGATATATCGATAATGTGGGTTATTAATAGCACTTAAGGATTGTTGTACAGGCTAACATGATGAGCATCCTTAGGTATTGTCTGACAGTGGAAGAATCATTTTACATTGATGTAGGCAGCGGTTCGGATTGTGTGGGAGGAAAAGGGCATGGGTGCCTACGTCAGTGGTCCCGGACCGATGTACGTCACGCGCGGGCCGCTGGCGAACAGTTCTTTGAAAGATTTATGGATTTCTATTGAAAGATTATGGATATATACCACAATTTATTAAACTCACTATAGAAACATTCATACCTTTGTTTAAAACTGCCTTACATTTGATAGAAAGTTATATTTATTCATAAAAAAATACCTAAATATACACATATTCAACCTTAAACATAATAACATAAAATTATAAAATATTAAAAGCTAAGAAATATATACAATAAAGTAAATACATTAACTAAACTAAACTATGTACTAACTTAAAATTAACTTACAAATAAAAAATACTCCTTACATTTTGTTATTAAATTTGAACTTTACTTACGTTGGTAGAAACTAAAAACAGGTTGTTTGGTTGCTCCCAATTAGATATAATGGATAAGGAAACCAAAACGGCTACTCATAATATTTCACGGAAGAATATGAAATAGGAAGCTTGAATTACTTTTACCACAATTTATGACTGTCCCTACAGCTTAAAACCTCCATTAACGCAGTATCTAAAGACCAGGCTCATTGATACACAAATAGTAGGTACATTTACTAAATTTCTCTAAATACTTTGAAGTAAACGTCATTCAAAAAGATATCATATCTACATCTACTTGAATATTTCTAATTGTTCTTAGGTATATATCTGCTAAAATAGACATATTTTATTCCCTTAATTTTTGTACAAAGTTGACGGGAATTGCTGATCTGCTAAAATAGACATATTTTATTCACTTACATTTTCTTTGATGTTGTCTTAGTCCTTTAACAAAAGTGTAGGTAGTATATGTAGGTACCTACCTATCTACTGACGTCCTGTGAAGAAGTTTATATCCATACTTCCATACTAATATTATAAATGGGAAAGTGTGTGTGTCTGTTTGTTTGTCTGTTGTGATTTTTTAAGTGGAGATAGTTGGAGGGATGGAGAGTGACATAGGCTACTTTTTGTCTCTTTCTAACGCGAGCGAAGCCGCGGGCAAGAGCTAGTAATTTAATAACTTACCAAATTTATTGGACTATTCGTCACATTGTACAAAATGATCCCTCCAGGTAAAATGATCCCCCGTCGTTTTCGAAAAACCAATTTTGCCATCTATGTAAATTTGCAAATTACGCCTGCCCCATGACCACCACACCAGATGTAGGCCAGTCCAAATTGAATTTTTTGAAGAATTAATTCCAACTAAGCTGCAAACCATACCTTCATTTGATTCAAACTTAATCCAAATGTGTTTCATCCCGGTAAGGGTATTTATTAGTGTGATGAGCACAGATTTGTTCCTGAGTCATGGATGTTTTCCATGTATATATTTAAGTATTTGTATATTATATATATCGTTGTCTGAGTACCCACAACACAAGCCTTCTTGAGCTTACCGTGGGCCTCAATCTGTGTAAGAATGTCTTATAATATTTATTTATTTATTCATCCTAGTAAAGTTCACCGGGGCAAATCTCGACTGGGGGACAAATGTAACTGATCCAATTTCTTCATGTTTTACAATGTTTGCATTATTAAATAGTTGAGTGTCCACCGGTTATGTATGGAAGGCGTGTTTAGTGGATACATAGAACTCAACATCATAGTTTCATAGTGTAATAATAGAAAAAAAACCGTCGTCTCGTGGCGTCGTAGGCGAGAGGCTGGCAACCTGTCACTGCAATGCCACAGTTTCGTTTTCTTTTAACCCCTTATTTGCCAAGAGTGGCCCTGAAGCTTTAGTAGTTTCGTGTGCTCTGCCTACCCCTTTATGGGATACAGGCGTGATTGTATGTATGCATGTAAATAAAAAAAATGGATTAGTTACAATTGCTCCCCAGTCGAGATTTGTCCCGCTGTACCTTAAGTAATTGTTGAAAACTTTGTGCTCTTTTTCAGTGTCTGGTTTATCTCTAAAGCGGCACGCCCATCAGGTTAGGTAGAACTTCTTAAGAACCAAAACTACTTTAATGAAAGTCGTAATAAACTTAAAAAAAAATGAATTTCATAATTTTTGGTGCAATGATTATAAAATTTGAAAACGCTTTTTTTACCACTGTGTGATCCACCAAACCTTGCTTGTCATTGAAATTGATGGTAAAAGGAACTCTTACACGGGGTGCTTGCACTGGAAACACAAGGAAAATGTATCTTTTTCCACAAACTCAAAAAACACTGATTTAGATTCTAAAGAAAGTATTTCCAGCTTGCTGGCAATTCTCCTCTGAAAAGGTATTTTATATACGCTAAATTGTTGATCTTCTATGTAGTAGAGATTTCGAAGTAGGATTCTAGAAAATTCTAGTTTTCTACCTAATTAAAGTACGCAGGCAATCCGCTCATTATTTACAAAGATCGATAATACTATTAACTTATTTATAGATGTAATGATACCGTATAAAATCCGCATGCAGCTATTGATCGACGCTACCTAGCTTTAATTGTGGTTTTCCATGGCATAAGGGTCCTAATGCTTTAAATCCAGTAAGGACAATTTCTTCAAAATTTAAATGAAAGCTCGCCCTTATTACAGATGAAACGTTAGGACCCTTTCGGTATGAAATGACACAATTTATATTACCTGGTGGAACTTCATTAAGATGTCGCTTTATCAGAGTGACATGATTTAATATTAATTTCAAGAATACATTAGGTAGCGCTTTAACCTTTAATCTTAAATGTAAATCTTATACATAGTTAATTTTGAGATTTAGGTTTATAATTAGGTATAGACGGTGTAGTCAAATAGGAATGCCTGGGTAGCCCTGATGATAAAAATAAATAACACAACTTAAAGTTACAATTGAATGTAATTTATTATGTCCTGTCAAGTGGCAAGAGGCTGCGCAGGGTCGGGACAGGTGGCGATCTCTCGTTTCGGAGGCCAAGATGTGGATCACTGAGCCAAAATAGTTAGTTTATTAATTTTTATTTAGTTAAGTGCCATGAAAGGTTGCAAACTCAAGCAAGTCTAGTAAGTAATTTGATTCTATATTGGAATCTTTCACTTAAGTAAGTTTGTACTAGGGTACTAGGTTATCAATATTGCTTAGATTACATAGGTAAGCGAAGAAGTAAGAGATTCAATATTTTTGTCATTCGTTTTTAAAGTATCAAGGGGGCGTTTATCAGTTGGTGTGGTGAAAACAATAATTATATTTTTATTATAAGTACCTTGTCTTGGTATTCTGACTTCTGACATTCAATATTCTTTAGCTTGTAGGCGTCAGTAGTTTGAAGTTGGTTGTTTGCTACGAAATAAGAGGTAGGCGTTGATTTAAACGTAATTATATAACGATGCATTTTGATGAATGTTCATTTGATAACTTTTAAGAAAAAAAAACCGCCTTTCTTTGGGGTTCTGGTGATAAACACTTTCAAATGTTGGATTATGTTATCAATTCGTCTGTATATTTTTTAATGTTTATTATTCGATATCTCCGTCATTTCTGAACCAATTTTGAAATCTGGATGATTCTGAAGTACTTACAGATGAGAATGATTATCAGAACGGAACTCTAACCAGGGGCGGCTCACTCTTCATCAGCAGTTCCACTGCACCAAATGTCACTGTTCTGGATGTAAGTGCATGCTGTTCTTATAAAAATACCAAAGTCACTATAAGTGTGCCGTTCAGATTTGAGGAGTTCCGTTCTGACCATCATCAGCAGTTCCACTGCACCAAATGTCACTGTTCCGTACGTAAATGCATGTTGTTCCTTTAAACACACAAAAATCACCATATGTATGCCTTTCAGATTTGAGGAGTTCCCTCGATTTCTCTAGGATCCCATCATCAGAACTGGGTTCTGATAAAAATAGGACCAATCTGTATGCATATACATTCAATCAAAAAAAAAATTCAAAATCGGTCCAGTAACGACGGAGATATCGAGGAACAAACATTAAAAAAATAAAAAAAAACAAAAAAAAATACAGACGAATTGAAAACCCCTTCCTTTGAGATTTGGAAGGCGGTTAAAAATAATATAAGTAAGTGGGATCCTATTCACTTTGATTTATCAAATTTTATAAAAATCTTTGATGCGGGGGCTATTAAAATATTCCAACGTTTGTAGGACGTCACTGTAATTAGGTGAGTTCAAATTCAATTTAAAAATCTATTTTTGAATTATTGAATGGTGCTGATGAAGATATATCATACCAGTTTATGACTTTCTTGCGATTTCCTTTCCTTCAATTATTATCCGGGTGGGAGATGGGAACAAACTTTGAAATTATTCCAAACACGGAGATAATAAAACCATTTTGCTACTGATTCATATACATACGTCATACATATCCTGGCGTTACCCTACTTGTCGTAGAAATAATCTTAAACGTATTTGTGAATGGTTGACAAAGTATAAGTAAACTTATGTTGACCGGGATATAGACCGTGATTACCATTTTGATTTTTGTTGAGCTCCCGATATTTCGACGCAGTTGCATGCATCATGATCACGGAAAATCGGGAGCTCGACAAAAATCAAAAAGGTAATCACGGTCTATATCCCGGACAATATAAGTCTAATGAAAATAACCGTGAATCATTCAAAACTCTTAAAGTATAAGTAAGGTTACATATAGGTATGTAATACTTTAAATTGTCACACACCATTGTACAAATATTTAGCAATGCAATTAAATATCATTACCTTTTTCCGACGTTTCTGCCAGGTTGCACTGGCTGTGGCCAAGATTAAACTCGCTATGACAGTATAGGTACATTAGTTACCTATATTTTCGTCAAATGTTTGTAATCATCCACAAAAGAGCATTTTTTAATTCCAAAAAGAGAACACACATAGCGCTTAAAGTTTTTAATGACTTCTGACGCTGACAAAGTTCCGGTAAAATAAATTAAAAGTTCGTCGCTTTTACCAGAATTTGGTATTAGATTGCAATGATATATTGGCAGTCGCTGAATTTAGTCCCAGGAACACGTTGTTTATAGATTTTAATCAAGTCTGTCTGGAGGAAATTACAACAGGGATCGCCTTCCTTTGTTACGAAGGAAAAATAAACGATGTTTCATTGTTACGTGTCGCTTCGGTGCGGGCTCTCTTGTCCGTAATAATTAAATAACAGCTCGAAATACGGAATTTCAATGTGTTTAATGACAGTGCATAGCCTGTATTTGTATGGTGTGTAAGGGTTGAACTAGCACTAGTAATTTGAAAGACTATGATACTCGTATATGAGAGACCAGAGAAAGATGACTACCTACTATATTAGGCTAGAGTGTAAGCGATTGGCATCACTTAGCCTACCTAGTTAAGTATTGGAAGATCCAATTAGAAAATTAAATTTCAGTAGTTTAAGATCAGAGCGAATTAGGGTTTCTGATTTCTCGACCTATTTGAAGTCTCGAGTTTCGAGAAATCTCGAGCCCAAAGTCTCGAGTCTTCTCGGGTCTCGGGTAAAATTTTGATAAAATAATAAACAATAATATGATTAGTAGTTTATATTGCACCACGCTATGATAAACAATGCGTAAGAACAATAAAAATCTTCTTTTAAATAAACATACTTAAATCAAATTTTAACAAGAAAACTACAATTATAGTCTTGATAATAATAATACCTAATCCTTTGCAACGACTTTAGCTGCCCCGGCTGTGCACGGGTGAAGTAAATTAAAATGTTCATAACTCATAATGTCATTGAAATTAAACGAGACCATCTCTAACGAGCCCCACACCAAGAGCATTTACCTAAATTCGTCATATTATGCATTCATGATCTCATAATGTGCCCGGATATTCTATGGGTCACTCCTGGCATATTTTCAGCCAGCTCTGGCAAAAATCTCTGCCAGCTTACGTTTGGAACGAGAGATTAGAATGCTTTGTCTCGTTCCAATTTATGGCCGCCGTTCAACGCCGTCCCCACCGCCTCGCGATGAGACCGGGCAAAAGGTAAAATGTTGCATTTCGCCTCAGTTCGTACTTTACATTTGGAACTCGAGAGTTTCGAGTACCTGTCATTTTTTTGTAGTCTGGAATGAAACCGAAATTCTCGAGTTCGAGAGTCTCGAGCAGAAACCCTAGAGCGAATGTTCTTTGCATCAATTGTTTGTAGGGGATAGTGCTAAGGGTTTTCGTGTAAACCACAGAATTAGATTTACGTAGAAGAAACAAGTTCATCTATTTGTATGGCGGCCGAGCGTGTCAGATTTTGTACTGAAGTTGTTACTTGCCTGTGATTTTAAATATGTCTCAGGCCCTTGAGTGTTCATAATTTTTAAGTGGGGCACTGGATATTCTCCACGTGTGAAATCTTGTTTCTAAAATTTTCATAATGTAACACCAAAGTGAGTCTGTCGACCTTATATGTCATACGAAGGTTAGTAAAGTCGTAACCTAATGTCTATATTTATAAAAGCTGAGACATCCCTTTATTACATGACATTAATAACCGCCCACAAACGTTTTCTTTGATATAATTTCAATATGCTTGAATAAATCATTCAAATTAAACTAAGTGCTCCTGATTCTATGTTTTAGAAATTGTTTCATAAAACATTAATTCACACACAGACATAATTAATTTTCTATATTTCATTACAACGCGCATTTTTTGTCGTATGTAATTAATGAATTCATCTAGTCTAATTACGTAGGTACAGTCAGCACACAAGATCCGATGAATTATAGGGATTCCCACGTCCTGGGGGCACTGCCCCACCCACGGTCGGTCGGTTACACTCTGAGCTTTAATACACAGATTCGCCGCGCTGTGTCAAGACGCCTCAAAATACACAGACCCGCTGCGCTGTGTCAAGATGCCTCAAAATACACAGATCCGCCGCGCTGTGTCAAGATGCCTCAAAATACACAGATCCGCCGCGCTGTGTCAAGATGCCTCAAAATACACAGACCCGCCGCGCTGTGTCAATAAGACACCTCAAAATACACAGACCCGCCGCGCTGTGTCAAGACACCTCAACATATCCAATTTCAATTCCGTCTATTTGTAGATTCCTTTGTCCTATATTTAATCGATCCAAAGTTATGTAGTGAAAGTTTTTCAATTAGTCGAGGTCTTTTCTTAGTTGGGTGGGCCTAAGTATGTATCCCGAATTCTCCCACGTTGTATGTATATACCAGATACCTAGTACTTATTTCTTTAGTAAAGTACCGCCGCCGCCTAAAGTGGCCCATCGTTATCCTTATTTTTTATTTTTAACTTGCAGTTTCGTATATGGTAATAAAAAAATCATAGAAACGTGTTTTAAGGTCATTCACACTTACAAAATTATGAAATTATGAACGTGGGATGGCGTAAGAACCGGCGAAAGGTAGTCTGGCCCCGTAGCCGAATGGCATTTCTGAGACGCGAAACGTAAACGAAACGCCGCGAAAGGTAGTCTGGCTCTGTCGCGCCAATGCGCAAGAGCGATAAAGATAGATATATCTACGAGCGTTTCGTTTCGTGAGCGTTTGTGTCATTCGGCTACGTACTCTGAAGTGGTTACACAAACTTCCTTATTTAAATATTTCGAGAAATTGAATTGATGGTAGGCCCGGTTCTTCAATGTAAACTGTTAAAAAGTAAAGTATTGCCCATACTTTTCTGTTACGTGAAGTCGGTTATAGTATTTTATGCAACTGGCGTTTAAAAGAGGTCAAAAAGGACGAGTGGCGTTAGTAAGGCGCCACGAGTATTTTTTGGCCCAGTTAAACACCGTTGCATACAATACTGTTTCTACGACCATGCACTTACTTTTTAATAGTTTTCTAGAATAATTTTCGTGAAATTCACACTATTTCCTGTATTTTGACGACTTCTCTCTGTTCCTGCACTTAACCTATCGCTCGCACTCCCCTGCGCCGCCGCCAGCCCCCGGCCGGCTCCCCGCGCACCCACGCTATATCCATTAAAGGCTTCCTAACAATGCGTTAAAGGATATTACCTATGCGTGGGTGCACGGGGAGCCGACCGGAGGCTGGCATCTTTTATGTAGGGTTTTATAGATCTGTGCACGACACTGTAAATGACGAATAACACTACGGGAGTAAAAAAAATGTTAAAGAACTTGAATAAACTAATTTGGTTATTGTTTTGTCGCAGATGTGATGAGCCGCCAGCGGCCGGCTCTGTGGGCGCTGGCGCTGCTCTGCACGCTGGCGCCCTCGTACGCCGATGGAAACATAGGTAAGAACTTTTTATATACTTTTAAACTACCTGGGGCCCATTTATAGAAACTACAAGTTACAATTTACAAGTGGTAGTCAATATGACAAGGCTCCTGGCCTAACCAAGAGTGCAGTTTGGCCCTTCGTAAGTATCGTAGCCAGGGTACGTAGCCAAATGCACAAACGCTCTCTCTATCTATCTCTATCGCTCTAGCATATTGGCGCGACAGAATAAACTGCATATCTACCGGCGTCTGGCGTCGACTATTGTCATTCGGCTACGCTGGCAGCTCACCCTATAGCCGAGTTTAGCTATTATTTTGTCAGCTTATCGCTCTTCTGTAGTAGCGCGAGAGCGCGATGGAGCCAAATGCGTATCGTTTGCGCGCGAGCGTCAACGATTGCACGCGTAGCTAAAGCGCCCTCTATCCTCAAAGGGCTTGTATGATATTCCACTGTAAACTTTTTCATACATGGGTTTTGTATAACGCCAACGGAATTAAACAAACATTTGTTCAGTTGTCCCCCCCCCCCCCCCCCCCACTTTTTTTGGATATGGAAATTTTTTTATGTGGTTTCCACTCAGAATCGCGAGCTTTTTCAATCCCAATAGGAGAAAAAAAGCGCCCCACGGCTTTTTTCCCATTCCGTTACCGTTTTTTCATACATTTTGTATGGCGGTAACGGAATGGAAGGTTTGAAAAATGTATGGAAATCTTGGAACATTTTTTTTTCTCCTATCAGGATCGAAAGACGAAAAAATAAACGTGGGGTGGACTTTGAAAAACAAATGGCCCATGTGAGAAATAATAAAGATTTACTCAATTAAAAAAAGATGATGTACCTTTATGGTGCCCCCACACTGGGCACAGCACCATTAAATTCTTCTTATCGTGTGAAGGGATCATAAGTTATAAACTAAATAATATTTTGCCAATATCCAGAAGAGCAGAGCTTACAGCCTAATTACTGCTCGGGCCCTCCCCGTGAGTAGCGGCTTACCAGCCGTGAAACCGATTGCTGCGCACCGAAGGCGATCAAAGAGTGAAAAGAAGAGTGCCAATATGCCACCATTAAATTAATTGGCATACTTAGCTACTACGACAAAAATAAACGATAAGCTTTTACTCGTGTAACCTATTTTCACATACAAAATCGTTCCGACGAGTACAATAACATAATATGGCGCTTCCGCTACACAGCCGTAGGAGATTGCTTGTCACTACCAAAAACGTGTCTCAATAGTGTCCGGAATAGTCGACCCTTCTCAGTCTCAAGTAAATATCTTAGTAATTTAAACGGATAGAGAAGATAAACTTGTTTCTTTCGATTACTTTCATCTAGCAGAAAATAAATACGAAGGCCGCAAAAAAGTGACACGCTCTTAGGGGCTCCACACGGTTTTCATGGATTTTTGACATGTTTTGAGTTGAAATTCCGAAATTTGCACATGCACTACAGGTAGAATTATAAGACCAACGACCATCGGTTCTTCAATCTTTTATCTTTATTCCTAAGAGCCATATGTCTAAAAACACTTTTTTCGAAATTTGATTTTAGTGAAGGGTCTTACATACATGAAATGGACATGTTTGAATTTACCTTTGACGTTCCTAAAAAATCAAGAAAGATTTTAATTTTAAACCAATTAAAACAAAAGTTATGACCTAAAAACCAATTTTTGGGTCTAAAATTGTTTAACTTTGATGCCAAATATCGCAGAAACAATGAGCTGTGAAGGAATTATGAGAAACTATTTTGTTTAAAGACGATGCTGTTAACATGATATAGGCTTTAGAAACTATCATAATATCAATGAATTCAAATCGAAGTTCATTGGCGCAGGCATGCCCTTTAAGGGCTAACTGGGCTAAGGCACTACACATAAGATTATATCAGATTATTCTTCAGCCTTCGAAGAGTAACATGTCATTGCTGGTGACTGTACCTATCCTTAGTGAAATCGATAACCCCAAGAAAGGTTAACGAACAGTAGAAAAATTCATATCAACTTTAAAAGTATTCATCAAACTTAAAAGGTTCGTCAAATGATATGGATCGGATAGCCCATTGACGTTTTTCGTGAATGACGTTAGGCCTGATATAGACCTGATTTAGACGGCGTGCGAACTCGCATACCATTTTAGTTACATTGCGGGATGTTGAGGCTACATACAATTTTGCACAGCCATCAAATACCGCAATGTAATAAAACTCGTATGCGAGTTCTCGAACCGTCTAAATGGGCCCTTAGACGGCGTGCGAACTCGCATGCGATTTTAGTTACATTGCGCGCTGTTGAGGTTACCTACATACAATTTTGCACAGCCTTCAAATACCGCAATGTAATAAAACTCGTATGCGAGTTCTCGAACCGTCTAAATGGGCCCTTTTGACGCTGACATAGCTGATCAATATCACATCTAGAGCTAATTTTGGACGTCTCTTAAAATTTGAAACGAACGTAATCTTAAAACATTTGCGAGCGATCGATACTTGGCTATAAATAGAAGCGCTCAGGGCTTGAACAAACTTTACCTGCAATTTCATTTCGTAGGAGCTTTTCGTAATAACATCTTATGAAGCTTGTGAGCTTTGAACTCGTAAAGCCACATGAAAGGAAAAAGCAGCTTCCAATAAAGACCCATCGACAAAAGGGGGTCGTTAAAATCAAATTTGCGAGCTGCCAAAAGGCTACAGAAATGAAATTTCTACATATCGTCACTACTTTTAAAAAATCTCGTATCTCACGCTGTTCCTCAAAGTTAAAACGCAGTAAGTCTATATGCATTCCATGCAGGCAATTATGGTCGCGCGATAAGTGATAAAATAACAGGCCGTCCCTATCGCACTATTTGTAAGTGCGATAGGGACGGCCTGATATTTTATCGTCTATCGCGCGACCATGCTTCCCGTGCATACATACTTACTACTATTTCCTTTTCATTGACAGACGAAGATACAAGTTTTTTTTAAAGTAGTGACGATATGGCCGTAGAGTATGTGGTAAAATACGATTCCGTAATTTTTCGGAACAAATTGAATACTTATTTTGTTAACCCCCGACGCAAAAACGAAGGGGTGTTATAAGTTTGACGTGTCTGTCTGTGTGTAGGTGTCTTTGTAAATTAAATGGTAGCCTTTGTCTGGGAATATATAAGTAATGTTTTGAACCATAGGCGTATTAGGTATGCGGGTCAAAATTCACGGTATGTAACATGAAAGGATCAAAGACACGCAGACAGCCTTTGAGATTCAAAGCTTATAGAAATAGAAACTAGCTTTCAGATACACACATTTACACAAGTGGGTTCGTAGAACTAATGACCCATTTAGACGGTACGAGAACTCGCATACGAGTTTTATTACATTGCGGTATTTGACGGCTGTGCAAAATTGTATGTAACCTAAACAGCCCGCAATGTAACTAAAATCGCATGCGAGTTCGCACGCCGTTTAAATCAGGCCTAAGTCCATAGAATATCGTGGGTATTCATGGCTCTTTCGTATTGGTACGATCGACTGATATATTTATATTTACCTCTTATTAAAATTTTATTCTACACCGTGTTTTTTTTTGTTTTCCGTTAAATTCGACACGCAGTTAGGTTCATCATCAGGAACCAATTAAATTCGATTTTTTTTCGTTTCCATACAAAATGAATGAATTAATTAGTGTGAGAGGACCTTAATCATAACATAAGGACGACGCCTGTTGCAGATTTATGGCTGTAACCTCATGACGAAGCCTGCGTTGCGGATACTCGGTTGTAAAATATTTAGTGTTATTTTTATCATAACATTAAAGTCATTGTCAAGTGGTTGACGGCACATGTCAAAACAAATAACATTAGTAAGTGGTAAGGGATGCCACACACGTGTTCAGTAATTAATTTTTTTTTTAATAATTCGATAACCGTAAGAGTTAAGAGGCTAGTTTCTTAGAGAAATTAAAAAAGTACAAATATTGTATTTACTGCTTTTGGACATTATCTACCAGTCAAACATAGGGCAAAAATGGGGCAAAACATAAATTCACTGATTTAATTAAAATCTCCTTCAAACAAATATTTGATTAATTTTCTTGGTTTTGATAGTCAAATAGATTTGAATATAAATACGGAACTAATTTCAAATACCTTTCGAAGTTGGCTGATGTATGCGGAATTGCAAATTTGATGTCGATAGTTAGGGTAGATTGACTTTAGAGAATAGGGAACTAGACTGTTCTGAAAATAAAATATTTTATACCTTGCACGAAATAAAGCATCAGATAATAAAATTATAAGAGAAACGTGGACAGAAGTTATTTTAAAATCCAATTTCTATTTAATATGTCAGGTAGAAATATTTAAAGTAACGGAATTGACCATGACGTCACTCAATTCGATTTCATATTAATTCCATATTAGCAAGTCGTTCAAATTCGTTTTGACAGTTCTTTAAAAGAAGCTGATTTGACTAAGAGGCAAGTAGCCTATAGAAGGGACCTCTTAAACGAGTATTATAGTTGTGGATGAAATGTAACTTTCTCATTAGTTTTTGAACACCAAGAAGAGCCCATTTGTGACAAACAATATTATCTTCAAAGTATTCTGCCTTGGCTTTTGAATTGATTTTACACAGACTCAAAGTTCTCAGTTTGTGTAAATAACTTTGTTTTACTATGTTAGCATGAACTACATATCGCGAATGCCAAAGTTGCCAATAATATCAACATTTGGTTTTTTCATGTGTACCTACAGATACAGATCAATGAGGAGGCACACTCAAAGGTTATAACAGATGGCGCCACTTTATTAGTCCATTGCACAGATAAAGAATTTCATACGTAAGAGCGAGAAGATGATATTTTTTCTCTCTCTCACACATATGAATGACATTGACATGCCTAGGCACTTGCACAGGCGCCGCCTGGCGGGATAAAATGTCAGTGTGAATGTCATTCGCAAGACCTGGGGGGCAATTTTTGAATCTCGCATACGGGATTTTGTCACTAAAATACCGGTTTGAAACCGGTGACTTGCTTATTATTTTCAGTGACAATTTTCTGAATTCGAACGCGTGAGACTCAAAAATCGGCCCCCTGACATGAATAAAACGAATGAAAATGATTAATGAGTGTTTCTCATTCAATCAATAAAATGGTAGAGAGCAATTGAATCGAATATTTATGTAATGAACAATCTTTTACTAGTCCCTGGTGTACAGTGACCTTTCTAGGTTACATTTGAATGTCAAAGGTCGTTTCCTACCTATTCACATTGGAAAATTAAATTTCCTAGTGTAGTAATTTATTTAGTGTGTATTTAGCACTACTTTTTAACCCCCGACGCAAAAACGACGGGGTGTTATAAGTATGATGTGTGTGTGCGTCTGTGACATCGTAGCTTTCGAACGGATGAACTAATTTACATGTCGTTTGAAAGCTTTTATTTGTTTTTGTCCACTAAAGCTGAACCCTTATATTATGTCTGTCTGTCCGTCCGTCCGTCCGTCCGTCCGTCGGATAATCTCAGTTAGCCTAGAAATGTTTGATGGAAATCGGTACCCCCCCACTATGATATTTTTTCATTCCAAACCCAACGTGTGATATATTGTTGGATAGGTTTTAAAAATTAAGGGTTTACTAAAAAATAATATTAATATTTTGATAATCGCTCCTTTTTAGAGTTGTTCACTTTTACTCTTGATAGGTTCTTTAGTAGGTTACGTTGACGGTGTTGAGTCATTACTTTAGTAGGTTATGTTATAGTCTGTATAATTTATAAAATATAAATTGTATCTAAAATTAACTGCTAAGTATCTCCATTTTTCTATTGATCTTCTGGTGCTTTATTTCATGCTTGGTTTTATATTAAGTAAATAGGTACATTAACTTAGCACGGCAAGTCAAGTCGGACTCACAATGAACATGACCAAAACCAAGTTGATGACCAACAGGGGGAAAGATGCGGTCACGGTTGATGGGCAGGATATCCAATATGTCGACGAATACATCTATTTGGGCCAGATAGCATCCTTCGAAAACAGGCAGTGCAATCGAGAACGCCTAGAAGAGCTTCTGGTCTATGAAGACGCTAATGAAGGGCAACCTTCCACCGACACTAAAGCAAACTCGTCGACATGTGTATCCTGCCTATCCTAACATACGGCGCCCAAACTTGGTCATTGACGGAAGCCCAAAAGTCCCGACTCAAGATTTGCCAGCGAGTAATGGAGCGCAGCATACTCGGAGTCCGCAGATCCGATCGGGTTAGGAACACCAAACTGCGCTCCAAAACTAGTATTGTAGATGTGGGTGTTAAGTTTGCAAGGCTCAAGTGGGATTGGGCAGGGCATGTCTGCCGAATGCATCCAGATCGGTGGGCTAAATTGGCTACCGACTGGACACCACCGATTAGCCGGGGCAGAGGTAGGCCAAAGATAAGATGGCGGGATGACTTCGACGCATTTTGCATCGACTGGCCGGACCAGGCGGCAAATCGTGATGGGTGACGGAAGAAAGAGGAGGCCTTTGCCCAGCAGTGGGACACAATTAAAGGCTAGGAAAAAAAAGGTACATTAAGCAGTCTCCACTTCAAAGGTAATATACAAAATTTATGTATATCACCTAAAACATCTTAGCTATTAATGTTTACTCTATACTTCGTTTCTTTTAAGATTAGAATTATCTGTCAAACGGGTAAACAAAGAAGCAGTGGTCGTAGACCTTCCTTCTTCGATTTCGGCCGATACCACTGATTTCTTGGAACTTATGTACATAGTATTATAAGTTATAATTTCCAAGAAATCAGTGGTATCGGCCGAAATCGAAGAAGGAAGGTCTACGACCACTGCTTCTTTGTTTACCCGTTTGACAGATAATTATAATCTTAAAAGAAACGAAGTATAGGTTGGGAACTAAATACTCTGGAAATCCTCCTATTTAAATTTTTTGCTAGTATTATTCCTCGGCAATACACTTTGCTTGATACTGTTGGAAATGAATTAAAATCCCCTCCCCACGGATTTCCGCAGCATTATGTTAATTGAAGATCCTACGATAATATCATGAATTTCTATTCTATTTTATCTATATGTTTCTGTTATCTTTGACCTTTGAAGGGTCTACCCTTGCAAATGAAATGTAATCTATTTTTCTTTAGATTTTGTGGCATTTGCCTTCAATTAAAACCTGTACAAAAACCAATGTACAATTTTGCAATAGTTACTTTCAGTATCTAGGTATGTATGTACCTACCTAAATGAGATAGGAAATGAAGGATTCTCGTATAACCCACGACTACAAGTATATAGGTTATTGAGGCAGATCTCTTACATAAGATATGAGATTACGTACTTAATCGAATTCGTAGCGTTACTGAATATCGATGACAGAATACCAGCCGAGAGAGCGGATCTTTGGCGTGTTGCCAATTTAACGGTGCCTTATTTCTTTAAATAATAATTTTCTATTAAAAGCTTATTTTGAACAATAAATACTAAGTACCTACCTTTATTGTTAGGCCGGCAACAGACAGTCTTAAAATTTATAATCTGAAAAATCATAATGCACGGACTTTCATACAATTTTACAACTGTCCACACACACTCTTATTATGAATTTTCAGATTAATCTGACAGATTGTATACAAATTTTTTTTTCAGATTATGAATTTTAAGACTGTCTGTTGCCGGCCGGCCGACACTACTTAAAAATATTTATTAAAACCATCAAAAACATTTTTTTTACATTATACAGTAGTGGTACCACTCAAATAGGTATAGGCTCTTACCGAATTTAGAGCATCGGCTTCGCAAACAGGTCTCTTCCACTCCCACTAGGCCAGACCAGTAGTACTATAAGCAGTGACTTTTAACATTATTCGCCTACTTACTTTAAATAATTCACACGACATTTTTTCCAGGTTGCTTATTCAGCTCAACCTTGTGCATAGAGGGCGCGGAGTGGTGCTATGACGGTAAGTTCACTCGTATTTTTTACGACGTCCCGGGGCCTGCTCAAAACTGAAAGTTAAGTTACAAGCGGTAGTCTCTTACTACATGTCGTATTAGACATTGACTACCGCTTGTAAATTGTAACTTGTAGCTCGAGAAATAGGGCCTATTAAATTCTTTTTGCATGCACTATCCCCATTTAAGTAAGTTTATACTTAGTCCCAGAGTGGCCCAGGATAGACGTCAATGGAAAGAGCTAGAGGAGGCCTTTGCCAAGCGGCACACTGAACTAAGAGACATTCTCTAATTCAGAAAAAAGGGGCTTAATAGATAGATAGATAGATACTAAGTCCAAAACTAGAGATCAAATCAAATTATTTTATTGATTATTTTTTGATTTGTTCTTTTTGAGGTAGTCACACTACTATATATAAATTATAATTTTGCTTGGCCTTGGCGGGCGGGTGGTCTAGTGGTAATGACGTTAGACGCGTAAGATGAAGACCCGGGTTCGATTCCCGGCTCGGCTACCAGTGGGCCTTGTCGTTTTTTCTTTCGTGTATGATATCTATTTCAATTTATAATTTATAGTCCTTTTGAACTTTTGTAAGGTTACCTTACCTTGGCCTAAGTGGGGGTATTTGATTTCATTCGTTTTGATAAGCATAACAACTTTCTAAGATTTTATGCTCTCGGTACCTCTATGGTTTCATACAAAACTTTACAAGTTCCTTATTGTATTTACCTACTCGTAAATCGAGCGTATGTTTTAACATTTCATTTCATTTCATTTCATTTATTTCATGCAAAACCATGGTTACAAGAGGTGTTACATAACATACATGGTCGTAGCACTGTCTTATAGAAAACTAGCTTAAAACTAAAAACTTTACATGACAATAAATAAAAGAATATTATCCTGAAAGAACGCGTCAATAATTAATAATATTTGTTTACAACACTTTCAGATTAAATGACTTTAAAAAAACAATAATAAAAATAAGTTAAAAATAAGTTAAATGTCAATATTTATAAAAAAAAACACTAGACGAGGAAGGATTGTCATCAAAGAACTCAGTAATTGTATAATAGCATTTTGAAATAAGTAATTCTTTTAAGAGCCTTATGAAAGTAGAGTCTAGTTCTTCATTTCTAAGATCGTCTGGAAGTTTGTTAAAAATGTTTATTGCCATAACATATGTACTTTTTGAATGTATTTTTAATTTTGATTTT
The DNA here is from genome assembly GCF_023078275.1 of Leguminivora glycinivorella. Classification (NCBI taxonomy): domain Eukaryota; kingdom Metazoa; phylum Arthropoda; class Insecta; order Lepidoptera; family Tortricidae; genus Leguminivora; species Leguminivora glycinivorella. Next base: position 17,114,900 of record NC_062977.1, read on the forward strand.
GATTTAATGTAAGAAGTAGTAATGTAAGACTTAAGAACGCGCATACACTACACCACACACGGATGGCGCCACAAAAAAAATGCCTTGTAGCTTTCGATTATACTTGTAGATGTCATTAAGTGTCCCTTTTGACATAGATTTATGGCTCGAAAGTGACACTTAACGCCAATCTACAAATAATTAATGGCAACAAGGCATTTTTTTTGTGGCGCCATTTATACATGGTGTAGTGTATGCGCGTTCTTAGACGGTCGCATTTTAATGTATGGGATGGTATGATCTTATATTTAATATATGGTTTTAAGATGGAGCTTATATTATACACCGTGTTTTTTTTTGTTTTCCGCTAAATTCGACACGTTGTTATACTTGTTATGTCGATTATCAGGAACCAACCTGTATATCACTTTTAGTTAAATTCGCAAAAAAAAATGTCATCGTTTTCATATATAACAAATACGCGTTCTACATGACATCAAAGCTCTCCAAACGGCCTCTATATGTTGGATCTATACGTATATCCCCAGATCCCCACGCACGCCTTATAAATGACCGGGCTCCAAAGACCCGAGAGTTTTAAACGGAGATAGAAATAATAATAAATGAATTAATCAATTCAAGTTAGTGTCAAGTGATTACTGATTAACGGTACATGTCAAAAGAAATAACGGAATTCAATAAAACAGGTTATATTATTAGTGAAAGTATTTCATCAGATCAGTGGTTCCTAAAGTAGAATGGGCTCCTAACAAGTTAAAAGGTCTTAAAAAGTGGAAAATAATAATTCGTAGCGCTCAGATTTCCGTACTTTCAGGGCCCACTCAATATTATCCGACCTCCAGTTTCGTAATTGATGATCTAGTAAGCTATAAGGCTATAAAAACGAACACAAGATAAGCACTCCCGTTTAAATAAAAGAGACACGGCGATGATTATAGTTACTCGCCCAGCGATGAGCTATCAAAATCACTAAGGCACTGGTCCCACCGCGAGCTAGTAAGCTATGAGCTATCGGCTATAAAAACGAACACAAGATAAGCAGTCCCGTGGAAATAAAAGAGATACGGCGATGTTTATAGTCACTCGCCCAGCGGTGAGCTATCAAAATCGCCGTGTCTTTTTTATTTGCACGGGGGTGCTTATCTTTTGTTCGTTTTTATAGCCGATAGCTCATAGCTTACTAGCTCGCGGTGGGACCAGTGCCTTAGGCTATTATTATTTCTGAAAGGTTTTTATGGGTCAAACTAATGTGCTAAATGAAATTTAATTGTTTCTAATAACTCGAGTAGGCACCAACCTGATGATTGGGTGCTTAGTTCTGACTGTATATTCGTTCAGAATGAGGTTGTAATTTATTTTTCCCCTCACTAGCTCGGAAACACGTGTTTTGTCCTTTAATACCAGCGGGTAAAAACGCATTTTATCCACTAGTGGGTAAAGTGATTTGACCTTGAATAAAGTCAAATTAACTGCTTTAAAATTGATAAAAGTAGGTGAAACTAGTAATAAAGATGATTTACCACCTGTGGAACTACTGGAAGCAGTGATAAACGCATTTTTTGCGTTGAAGTTTCCTCGCTATAGTGAGGGGAAAAGTTTTTGTTACACTCGGGTGCAAATGTATTTTACTTCTCGTGTGTTAAAAAACTCGCAAGTTCAGGATTCTATTCTCGAACCACTCGCTTCGCTCGTGGTTCAACTATAGAATCCTTTCACTTGCTCGTTTTTCAATTCCACACTCGGCGTTAAAATACAACTTTGCCCCCTTGCATAACAAATAACTATTTATTAAATAAATCACAAAGGTACGTAAAGTTTTAAAATGTGCCTTGTTTTTTAGATTTCGCCTTCGGGAAGTGTATACCTATCTACGAGAGCGAAGTGGATGAAGGAGCACTCTACCAGTGAGTATCAATATTTACTTTCAATTTAAAACTTCTTTCAAACACTGAACGCTGGAGCCAAATGAAGTTGGATGTTTTTGTAACTTACTGACGACCGATTCTACAAATAAGCTTAAATTTTTTACTCTGGGCTAACTTGACAGAGTTCAATTTACGGATTTCATATTGTAGCAAGCATCAAGCAAACGCATCTACCTACTTACCAAACATCTAGGTAGTCCGTTTCTAAAACCTTTTTTTATAGTCCAGAAAATCGACATTAGGTTAGTAAAAGTCGCCTGGTTTTCGAGATTTTCACACTTTTTAAAATTTTAGGTGGTATTAAAATTTAAAAAAATGTGAAAATCTCGAAAACCAGGCGACTTTTACTAATCCTTAAAGTCGATTTTCTGGACCAGTAAAAGGCGCCCTCTTGGTGGTTAAAACTAGTTGAAAGGTTGTCCATTAATATCCATTAAAATTTTAAAAAGTGTGAAAATCTCGAAAACCAGGCGACTCTTACTAAACCTTAAAGTCGATTTTCTGAACCAGTATAAGGTGCCCTCTTGGTAGTTAAAAGGTTATATATATTTACTCACTGTTATCGCGCGTCATTTTTTGTAGGTGAAAGTGCAAGCTAAAAAATAAAAAACACCTCCTTACATGATATTGAATTGCAATATTTTTACAACACACAAGGGCCATAGATTAACTGATTTCTTCTATTACCTCTAAAATATCTGGGCGACCGAGCTTCGCTCGGTTCTATTTTAATATATCACGTCTTTAGATAAAAAAAAACTCTTATAAATACAAAAACAAAAAAAAGACAAAAAACAAAAACTTAATTTCTGACCGGGATTCGAAACCCTGACACCTACGATCTATCTGCGTACATTAGACCGACCTCGTACGACTGAGCTAAGCGGAATCGATGCGCGCGCGGCGAAATTAACGACCATATTTTACGTTTACTAACGCGAAAGAAAAACTCATGAAAACTCGAAAATTCACGTTTTCCGGGATCTAAGGCTACGCTAGATCGATTTTTCACCCCCGAAAACCCCCACATTACAAATTTCAGCGAAATCGTTAGAGCGGTTTCCGAGATCGTCGGTATATATAAATAAATAAATAAATAAATATACAAGAATTGCTCGTTTAAAAGTATAAGATATAGTTCTGTGGTTCTATTTAAACTACCTATCATATCTTGTTGTTCAGTCGTCAGTAGATTAAATAATCGTGAGATTTTCGAGGTAAAAGGGTTGGATCGCAGGTGCGTAAATGACGTAAATGTAGGTACTCGTACAGTCGAGTTCATAAATATGTGTACAGTCTTATTGCAAGTTCATAGAATATGTGTACATTTTTTCACCTTATTGCAACGAATTAAGGTGAAGAAATGTACACATATTTAAGAACTCGGCTGTACCTACATTTATTTTCATATCCATAATAAAGGAAGGCCTTTACGATGTCACCGTTGGTTACCTCTCATATTATTATTAAAGCATTAATGTTACGCAATATAAGTTCCAAGTTTGAAAGTCAGTATGAAAGGCCTTAATTCATTTCGATATGTTTAGTTATACTTATGAAGTCCTAATTTTGTGCAGATCTTTGACTGTAACGGCCTATTTCGAATTTTAGTTAGGTATTCGAACTGTTTTTGATATAAATACTAATCTGTTAGTCTCAAAAAACGTAAGGCACATTGGGCACTGACAGAACTGTAAAATGTCGAGAACAGATCTAGTGACTAAAACTGGAATATATTTAAAAATAAAAATAAAATAAAATGAAAAAGCTTTATTAATTTGTTTAACTAATACATTACACGTGTTTCTATTTACAGTTAGTTTTATTATGAATCCCTATGGTGGGCAAAGGCCTCCTCCATTGATAGCCATTTTTCTCTATCCTGCGCCGCCTGGATCCAGTCCTTGCCAGCTATCCTTAGGTTATATTTAGCAGTAGGTAATTCTTTTGAAAGCAATTTCAACCAACATTACGAAATAAAATCCTAAACACCTATTTATGCGAATTGTGACGTATAAATATCAATCATCGTGTGTCGCAATTTCACCAGGGTGGCTAGCCGAATGGCACAATCGCTCACGAAACGCTCACGAAACGAAGCGCTAGTAGATATCTATCTCTATCGCGCTTGCGTATTGGCGCGACAGAGCCAGCGGCGTATCGCTTTCGTTTGGCGTCGGAGAAATGCCATTCGGCTCCGGGGCCAGGCCCCGTAGCCGAATGGCATTTCTGCTAGCCACATTTCGGCTAGCCACCCTGCATACTTAAACGCAGTTTTGTAAAATGCAAATAATCACGCGTAATCAAATCCTTCTACATATACCTACCTACTTGTTTAACAACACTAACACACTAGTTTAATAAGGACAATATAATACGGGACAGATAAAGCCCATACAATAAAGCGTACCCCTGAAATGTATGGGCATTTTAGGCTTAAAACTAGATGGCGCTGTTTCGCAGCCTGGAAGTGGCCAAAATCATATTTTCCCCAAATATTTTTGCGTGTTTTTGTGTTTCGTAAGAACAAATAATGACATACTTCTTTATTTTAATATCACGTCAATACACATTTTGAAAAAATAAATAAAGTAGGCATCATAACCATCAGTGTAGTATTGATAGTATTTAATAGGTGGCGCTAAAAAATCGGGGTACGATTCTTAGTATGAAGATTGGAAATCCTATTATAAATAATCCTTGCTGATACGTAACTGTGTCTGCTTTCGTTTGCTATGTTACTAGTAAGACTAAGATAAAAAATCAAAATGCCTCTTACATAACTTTGAATGTTTCTGCTCAGATATGACATGACGTCGGAACAGCTGCAATGGTTCGAAGATGAGCTTCAGCGACTGGCGTCACGCGGCTACCGCTGGGAGCACGCCTACACGCAGTGCGTGCTGCAGGCTATGCTGTACACGCTTCGTCAGGACCTGTTAGTATCTACCCTCTGTTTAGATATGACATTAGGAGTTGCTGCAAGAGTTCGAAGATGATATTCAGTATGAAAATGTCTGATGCTGTTGACTGAATCTTGGTACTGTAAATGCTATATAACAAATCAGTAGTTGTGTGTTTTAACAGACAATTGTTTATCGATCTGAGGTATCAACGTATAAAGAAAGAATATTTTTTCTCAAAAGCATCAGCCATTGACAATAAGGATTTAGAAGATGTACTACCACGTCCTACGTGACTACGTGTTCGCTATTTAAACATATTACACAATGTATACTATACTGATTAATTAATAAAGTCATTTCAAATTTCAGAGACCCAACAAAGATCAATCCAAAAATATGTGAACATTTCGTGGACCCCAAACTAGGGTCGGATGTCGCTGAACCTACTGAAGAAGATGTAAGTTCACGATGTTCAAGACTATTGAGATCATTTTAGGACGTCTCAAGGACGTCTTTAGGACGTGAAGTAGGTAATACTTACATATGTGTGTATTTTCTTTTAGAATGGACCGGATGAACAGGAGGCCTACATTCGTTTTACTCCTAACTCCCAACTTGACTCAAATTATGCGAATGAGGTGTACAGCCCACCGTTAACCGATGAGGAAGCTGCTGAACTTTTGATCCCAAAAGGTATTTGGATATACTTATATTCCTAACATTGATCTGTAGAATCGGGTATGAATATTAATAAGAACCTAAGAATAATAGTTAAACTTGTTTCGATTTACACAGCACCCATAATAACTGAAGAAGATCAAGCAATCTCAGCTGAAGAAACCCCAAGCGACAAATTACGTGATCTAATGCTAATGAGCGGAGATGAAGAGTCACCAGTCATTTTACCTTTCGAGGGCTTCCGAGAAAGGATAAGGGCTGCACAAAAAGCTAGAGCTGCCGATCCAGAAGCATATGCCAGCGCTATTGTGGATAAAATAAAAAAGTCCTTGCCTGTAGTCAACAGAGTCGAAGACAACGACGAAGATTTTGACGAAGAGCGTCTAGGAGCTCATTACAGAAAGATGAAAGTAAAACCACCTCCATTTACGGCAGAATATATCCTCGGAAATAATATCTCGCCTCTCGATGCAGAGGTGCTGTCAAATGCCCAAAAAAATTACAAACAAAGCTTTGCTGAGAAGAATTTCCCATTTGAATATGAAAATCCTAGCGATTTACCAGAACCAAGGATTTACTTTGATGACATGGATGAGGTACCCTATGATTTGGGCAGTGGAGAACTTGAAAGCTGGAAAGGTAACTTAGGTTTAAAGTTGATTATTCTAATAAGGCTAGATTGTTATAGAATTCACATTGAAACTTTTTACAGATCTTAATACCCCGGAGTCTGAAGCTAAACATTCTAAAAATATGGAATACTTGGTGAATTACTGGCGCCAAATTGTGGATTCAAAATTAAAACCGCAAGGGGCTCTATATGCTGAAGGTGGTCCTCTGAAGGCTGAGGATTTGAAAGGTGAGTGTTGGTGTCCCTGATATATTGGTTTTATGTTATAACGACAACGATTGTTGCTTCGTTGCTTTTTTGCGTTGTAGGTACAGGCAGCAACATTATTTCACTTCATCTGTTGAAAGACTACATCTTTCTAAGTTCATATGTTTTGGTTAACCAAACGTTTCTGCTTTATTTACGGCTAGTCGAATTCATATTAGCCCTCCATAACCCCAGAAGCTGGACTGGCAATAACAATTGACGCAAAGTTGTTTCAAATACCGACCATGTTTCAGGTGAAAATTCAAAATTTTACCCCGAGGACTTTCAAGATTTACTAAATAAAGAATGGGGGTTTATGCGTAGGGAACGAGATGATGTTAAAAAGCCTGGGCCTCGCGTGGACGCGAAAGTCCTAAAACATTATTTGCACCAGAATAAGTCAGTGACAGGTTAGTGTCACTAAGGCCTGAGATGTGCTAGAGTTGTCGTTGTTTCTTGAAAAATAAATGCCTCAAATGTATTTTCTTAAATATTCTAACGCTGGTGACAGCGAATATATAACTCTTAATATAAAATCAAAAACGCACTTCTTTACCTAGAACTTCGCACTAAATGTTTCCCTTCCATTGCAGCACTACTTTCCCTTAACACTCAAGGCATGAGGCTGTGGGTTTCTCTCACAAAATGCGTACTGTGTATAAGTGTTGTGTTTTTCAAAATATCTCATTGTTATCATTTTATACTACCTTCTTTTTCCGTGTGCTGGTTTTTCCATTAGCTATCCCTTCTTCGGCTCAAACAATAATAAATCATTGGTGTCGTGTCGTCACGTTTCCTTGTTTCAATTAGGTTTTGTTGTTCTGTTTCATAAGCATTTTCATTTCGTATTAGGTACTTTTTTGTTTTTTTTTCTTTGCTACTTTAGAACACCGCTGTGCAAGGTAGTTTCAATGGCCTTTTTAATTAAAAATTAGCAATTATTATTTAAATTGCGATAAGGCAAAAAAAGTCTTACGCTTTATTTACAAAATAATATAGTGGATTGGTATGTTAAGTAATCTGACAAAAAAGTTTGTCAGCTACAACGGTGAAATGAATGAATTTGCATGAATTATTCCTTGACTTATGTGTGTCGCGTTATATTTAACGTGTTTCTTGAAGCTATATTAATATATAGTTCCGATTTTGTATTGCAGGTCAGGGAACGCCCAGCGCACAAAAGTTTACCGGCGTCCATGACCACAATGACTACGATTACGATCCTTCTTATGCGTATGTTCTCTTCAAAAACCGGTATGCATAATTTCCATATAATCATGAATAATGACTCATGATCCTAATTATACGTAAGTAACAGGTACTCGCGTGCTAATTTCATTAATTGTCACAGATTGTTCAACAATTGGGATGTCGGCGTCTCATTCATTAAGAAGATCGAACAAAAACTGGGATTAGAAGAAAAGACTTTCACAAATCCACGGTATGATTTAGAAGTTTTACTAGCTCAGAATAGGTAAATTTCATTTTAGTATCAAAATCTTATCTAATGTGATTTTACAGAGTGGACAAAGGAGAAGTAACGTTCAAAGTTGAGAAGAATAGCAAGGGATACGATGCAAGCACTGTAGCTAAGCGTATCGGTAAGATGAGGCATTATGTTATATGCGAGGATGAAAGTGTCGTGTTAGATTGATACAGTGTTTTTATTTTTGTACTATAATATTTCAGATGACATCAAAGATGAGTTACGACGTGAGACCGGTGTCAAAATTTTGGCAACAGGAGTCGGGGATCGAGTAAGTTCTCTACAAATCCCTATGTAAATGCTAAATGTTCATTGATTTGTCTGTAAGGGAAATCCTAATAGTGAGATTAGTGAGTAGCAAAGACTCTCCATCTATTTATCGAAAAATTTGTACTGTTGTATTTCCAGAGTAAACGACCAATAATTGAGCATTCAGAGTCTACCGAGACTCAAATATTCGGCTTAGAACTCCCAGTACTAATGGCTCTGGTGGGCAGCTTATCCGTGCTACTAGTTGGTGGTGTGGTCTTCGCTGTTCTGCTGAAACGGGATCTGAATGGGAAGAGGAAGATGACGGGACTGTCCTCGGCTGCGGAGATCGACGCTGAGGCGACTAGAGACTACCAAGTAAAGGTTTATTTCTGACCACATATACACGAATACAAGTAGTTGTTTGATTAACGTACTGATTAGTAAAAAACCGGCCAAGAGCGTGTCGGGCCACGCTCAGTGTAGGGTTCCGTAGTTTTCCGTATTTTTCTCAAAAACTACTGAACCTATCAAGTTCAAAACAATTTTCCTAGAAAGTCTTTATAAAGTTCTACTTTTGTGATTTTTTTCATATTTTTTAAACTTATGGTTCAAAAGTTAGAGGAGGGGGACGCACTTTTTTTTCCTTTAGGAGCGATTATTTCCGAAAATATTAATATTATCAAAAAACGATCTTAGTAAACCCTTATTCATTTTTAAATACCTATCCAACAATATATCACACGTTGGGGTTGGAATGAAAAAAAAATATCAGCCCCCACTTTACATGTAGGGGGGGTACCCTAATAAAACATTTTTTTCCATTTTTTATTTTTTCACTTTGTTGGCGTGATTGATATACATATTGGTACCAAATTTCAGCTTTCTAATGCTAACGGTTACTGAGATTATCCGCGGACGGACGGACGGACGGACGGACAGACAGACATGGCGAAACTATAAGGGTTCCTAGTTGACTACGGAACCCTAAAAGGAGTCGACTGTTTTTATGTGGATCATAGAAATGATAATCATTGAATTAGCTATTATATATTACATCATATTAATTATGGTCGTTTAAACAACGGTTGTTTGAAAAAGGAGTCCGTTAAACTTGTTTGCTCATTGATTAACCTATTTAATGTTGCACATTTTCCCTCAGTTTTGACATTTATTTTATAACTACAGTGTATTGATATTACATATCTAAAGTACAATAAAATTGTTATTGAAGGAGCTGTGTCGTGCGCGCATGTCGGGAAAATGGTCGGGTCAGCAGACCACTACTGCGCCACACCCGGCAGATCCCCCACAGCGGATTACCTCTTTGTCACGTGAACCCGATGGCAACTCTCCATCCACCCGCTCTAGTACTTCTTCATGGTGAGTATGATAGTAGGTACAGTCAACCAATTAGGCCACTCTACAACCATGTCAAAATAACAAGCAGTAAGAGATTTCTTACATTCAGATTTATAACGTCACTAATATGACATAGTTCTACAGTGGCCTAAGGTTCCAATTGGTTGACTAGGTACATAATTGTGTTGCCAATTCTCCGAGCCCTCCAAAGCGCATTACATTGCCTCCTTCCCTCGTGGCAGATCGACAGTCAGTTGCCATCCAATCGTTCCAACACTTTCTTGCTAAGTAAGAATGACTAGATGTCGCATTCTACGGACCCTCGGCAACAGACCGCCTCGCTGTCACGTGAACCAATTCTTCATACAGACCATCCCGTACCTCTTCTATTGAGTAAAACAAGTGAAGCATTAAGCACTATAGCAATTTTTTTTTCTTTTTAGGAGCGAGGAACCAGCATTGACAAACATGGATATATCTACTGGACACATGGTTTTGGTAAGTGTTCTAACCCAATGATAAACTTTGCCCAAACTGACATAACATTTGTGATCCTTAATGTTCCTGCTGACAAAATAGTACATTACGATACAAGTGCGTAAAAAAGGAAGTTCGAAACGAGTGGCGATAAATTAAAACACGACCGAAGGGAGTGTTTTAAATCGACACGAGTTACGAACTTTTTCGCACGTGTATCGTACGATGTTTTTCAGTACAGATGAGCCTTCGAAGTTTCGACCTGGCATATAATGAACCACTTCTCGCACTAGTGCGTAAAAAAAACACCATCTGTACTGAAAATGTTATTTTATTCTACTAGACAAATATTGCTTTCTGTAATTGAAGAGAGGACCTACTTTAAATTCCATATTTTCTCAGGCATACATGGAAGACCACCTCCGCAACAAGGACCGGCTGGAGCAGGAATGGCGCGCCCTCTGCGCATACGAGGCTGAGCCCTGTGCAACCAACGCCGCTATGAAGGAGGAAAACACGGGCAAGAACCGATACGCTGACGTGTTGCCGTACGACCACTCCAGGGTCACGCTGAACAAGCTGTCTAACCATCTCGGATCGGATTACATCAACGCTTCAACTATTGTAAGTTTTTTTTATCATTGTCGCCAAAACCATTGACTACTTATTCGATGGAAGCCCTATTACGGTAGTCGCATAGGTAGGTATATTATACGGTTGACTGGTGTATCTACCATACATTTCGCGACTCTTCTCTTTTGGAACAGATTCTCGATGATCTTAACATCTGATAAGAAGACATCAGATGCAATTTTTAGAAGACCACTCAAATCGAGTTTTGAGAGTAAATATTATTATATTACATCAGACACTACGCAAATGCAAATTAGTAACTTTTCAAAGTCAAATGTATCGAATATTTCAGACGGACCACGATCCTCGGAACCCAGCGTACATCGCAGCCGCAGGTCCCTTGGCTCACACGGCGCCCGACTTCTGGCAGATGGTTTGGGAGCAAGGCAGCGTTGTCATGGTGATGCTGACCAGGCTGACTGAGAATGGACAACAGCTGTGCCACCGGTACTGGCCTGAGGAGGGTTCCGAGCTCTACCATATCTATGAGGTGAGTTTTTAAATTCCATGATGGTGCTCTTGTGGTAGATACTTTGGGAGCAGGGTAGCGTTGTCATGGTGATGCTCTACCATATCTATGAGGTGAGTTTTTGAATTCCATGATGGTGCTCTTGTGGTAGATACTTTGGGAGCAGGGTAGCGTTGTCATGGTGATGCTGACTAGGCTCACTGAGTACGGACAACAGCTGTGCCACCTGTACTGGCCTGAGGAAGGCTCCGAGCTCTACCATATCTGAGGTAAAGTTGTTATCACGTACGTTGGTGTTCTTCTGACAGACGGTCTGGGATCAGAGTTGTATTGGTTATGCTAACCAGAGTTACCAAGGACTGCAGCTGGGCCACCGGTATTTGCTTGAAGAGCGTTCCGAGGTTGTACGATATCTACGAGGTTTGTTGTCTAATATCACGATGTTGCTTTTATGATTCTTCTCGTATATAATTTGGGAGTACCGTATGATGGTATTTATTGATAAAAATCTGACAGAAACTGTGCCACCAATATTGAAAAACATGAGAATTCAATTTTCGAGTTTTGTGAGATTTTTCAATATCAAATCAAAGTGGAAATCAGGGGTCACCATATCTCATGTCTTGGTGGTGGATAAAATTCTCGCAATTTCCGAATTTCCCCTTTATTTTGTGGATGTATCATGCTAATAAATACGAGATATCTCTATGGCGTTGGTGACAAACAATATGTTAAGTATCTGGAACGGGTGAATCAATTTAAATCTCTTTTTCTGCACAATTTCAGGTCCACCTCGTGAGCGAGCACATCTGGTGCGACGACTACTTAGTCCGAAGCTTCTACCTGAAGAACCAGCGCACTGGCGAGACCCGCACCGTCACCCAGTTCCACTTCCTCTCCTGGCCTGAGAACGGCGTACCGGCATCTACTAAGGCGCTGCTTGAGTTCCGAAGGTCTGTACAATGATAACCGTCAGACTTACGGTATCTGCTGTGAGTCAAACAAGATTCATTAGAAAAAGGCTCAAAATTCTTATGTTCTATAGGATAGGACGATAACAGTCGTTTCCTGAGGCCGGTAACAAACGGTATATACCTACTCTATTGCACTGAAGAGACCTACGTCGTCACATAAATCCACATCTTCTCCAGGAATGCCTTAAGTACCTACATTTTATTGTCTTCGGTTATACCGCGATAGTTAGTATAGTTACTCATGAAATAAAACTATGGAAACGGATTCATTATACGCGATTTAATCCGTTTCCATAGTTTTATTTCATACCTACATTTTATTTTGCTTTAAAGATAATAGTAGTACCTACTAAGACTACCTTACTACTTACTACTACTACATAAGTACCTATTTAACCAAAAAAATTGGTATCCTATGGGACCCATTCGAAAATGTGACGGAAAAAGTAAGGTTTTCGTGTCAATAATCAAGCATCTTGTTTCCACAGGAAGGTCAACAAATCGTACAGAGGGAGGTCTTGCCCTATCGTGGTTCACTGCAGGTAAATAACGACCAATTTTCACACAGTTCCTATCTTAGCTAGGTACCTGTACCTACAATAATGTTACTCTTCAAAGGTCTCAACACACGAGACACGCTCTTGACGCACAAACGCTTACGATAATACTTACATTTTCGTATTGACGATTGGCGCATTTGTGGGCGCCAACCGCCAGAGTACCAGTGCGTAGCCGAATACACAAGCGCTCACGAAACGCTCACGATAATATCTCTTTCGTAGCTATCTATCCCTATCGCTCTTGCGTATTGGCGCGACAGAGCTAGACTACATTTCTGCGGCGTTTCGGTAGCGTTTCGCGTCGCAGAAATGCCATTCGGCTACGGGGCCTGACTACGTTTCGATCGGCGTCTAGCGTCAACAATTGATTGTCTTAGTACGTTTAGGCTAGGCCGGCCGGTATTTGTGCTCGTTCGCTGTACCTATCACATAATATTATTGCAGGTCATTTGATACCTAACGCGATAAACCATCATTATGACTAATAATGATCAATAGGTATCTTGGGAATTATTGCGAAAATTTCTAAAGATATGAACACTATCTATAGATATAGGTAGGTATCTATGCTTAGATAGTTCGAATCTTTAAGTAATTAGCATAATGTGAACCTAAATTATTTGATAATGATAATACCGATATGGTTTGGAAGTAATGATTACCTGTTCTGGTTTTTCCTTGTGGTATGTATGATAGCAGGCCTGACACATTTTCCTTGAGTGTGAAAACCTTATTTATACTAAAAGATTGCATATCCCGTTTACAGGCCCGAACCTTTGTACACAAACTGTTGTACACAATATAGTATTTTATACAATCGTGATATAATACAAAGCTTTTCAGTCGAGTACCATGTTTAGGCCACGAAGCTTGCTGAGTGGCCTAATAGTACGGCACGAGAGTGAAAAGCTTAATTAAGGCCTGTACCGAAAAGTTTTTTTACAAACCGTAATTATGATATTAATGAAACTATGATGACCAGCAAAGATATTTTATTTTAGTTATATTATGGATAGTGTCTATTTACAAAAAATATATACATTTTATATTTTTTGAGTTTTGCGGCTGAATAAGCGGATTTTTCTCTTCAAGCCTGCCATTAAGTTTTGCACGGTGGTTTCGGTGACTTTCTTGGCGTGTTTTTTCCACTTCTTTTTAAAATCTGCTTCTGATGTTGCTGGTGAACAGTTTTTACGCAGCTCTGCTTTTACTAATGCCCAATAACGCTCGATGGGCCGTAGTTGGGGGCAGTTCGGGGGGTTCATATCTTTGGCCACACATTGCACGTTATTTGAAGCCAGACACTCTTGTGTGGCTCGGGCATAGTGTGCAGTAGCCAGGTCGGGCCAAAACAACACATCCACTTCATGTTGCCGTATAAATGGTAAAATAAATCCTTTTATACATTTCTGGACATAAATATCTGCATTTATGGTACCTTTTGTAATAAATGACCCAGTGCGTTTCCCACAGGAGCATATTGCTTGCCATATTAAATATTTTTCTCCAAACTTCTCCATAAAAATATATTTATTTTGATCGCTGATATTCGCCTTAGATTCGGTTGTAAAGAATTGATCACCTGGCAAAGTCGAAAAATCTTTTTTCACATACGTCTCATCGTCCATGAGCACGCATGCTCCGTTCAAATCGCAAAGCAGCTTGTACAATTTTCTCGATCTTGTAACGGAACTATTGAATTGTGTTATCGACTGTTTTGGGGCTTTTACTTTTTTATAAGACTTTAAATTTTGACGTACTTTCGCTCTCTGGACCATAGAAGTACTAGTTTTTAATTTTTTTGCCACGTCCCGCACCGATAAACTACAATTTTTCTTATAAGCAGTCACTATTTTCTTTTCTAAAATTTTATTTCACGGACCTATGGGGCGTCCACTTCGAGCTTTGTCTTGAATTCTGTATTCATTGAAGTAACGATTAACTATATTTCGCACCGTTGCACGACTTACATTTACCATTTTTCCGACCGCCGCAAAAGATGAACCGGGATTTTCCAGATACGTTCGCAAAACATTTTCTCTCCGAGTTAATTTATCGTCTTGCATTTTGAATAAAAACAATGCCCAGCCTAAATTAACAATGTCAATTGATACATTAAAATGACATAAGCTGAAAACTATAAACAGAAAAAAAAAACTTTTACCAGCCAGTATTTTAGTAATATGCAAACTTTGTAAAAAAACTTTTCGGTACGGGCCTTATATCACTATTGTATACAATACTTTTTCTATGAGTCATCATTTTCATCATCAATGGACGAAAAGTATCATCATTCAAGTTAAAATTAATGTTAATAGCGTCGTTCACCGTTGTATCAACATCGAATTACCTAGCAACCAATTGTTTGTAATAACCGTCTCTGATTGGTCGATAACGCGATAGATTAAAAAAAATTTGCCAGGTATCGCAAATTAGTAAAGAACTTGTATGAAGTTCTATTTTTGAATTTTTTTCAGTTAACTAAAGTGAAGTATAGTTGACGTGTCAAAGACTATCCAACACTGAAAAGTCGGCACATATATTAGTCAATCAATCAATCAATCAATCAATATCATTTATTTGCAAGAATACTTAATTGTAGTTACAGGTTGTTCTTGTAAGAATTTTCAGTCACAGTATTCTATCGTGGTTAAACGATGTGCAAATATTAAAGAAATAGAAAAAAACCGGCCAAGAGCGTGTCGGGCCACGCTCAGTGTAGGGTTCCGTAGTTTTCCGTATTTTTCTCAAAAACTACTGAACCTATCAAGTTCAAAACAATTTTCCTAGAAAGTCTTTATAAAGTTCTACTTTTGTGATTTTTTTCATATTTTTAAAACATATGGTTCAAAAGTTAGAGGGGGGGGACGCACTTTTTTTTTCTTTAAGAGCGATTATTTCCGAAAATATTAATATTATTAAAAAACGATCTTAGTAAACCTTTATTCATTTTTAAATACCTATCCAACAATATATCACATGTTGGGGTTGGAATGAAAAAAAATATCAGCCCCCACTTTACATGTAGGGGGGGTACCCTAATAAAACATTTTTTTCCATTTTTTATTTTTGCAATTTGTTGGCGTGATTGATATACATATTGGTACCAAATTTCAGCTTTCTAGTGCTAACGGTTACTGAGATTATCCGCGGACGGACGGACGGACGGACGGACGGACGGACGGACGGACAGACAGACATGGCGAAACTATAAGGGTTCCTAGTTGACTACGGAACCCTAAAAAAAGCTACTAATACATAACATTAGAATTACATTAGAAAATTATCATTATCACGGTACATTGAATATAATTTAATTTGAATTAGACATTAATTACCTACTTATTAATAGTTTAGTCTGTGGTGTCCTAATTGACAGATTAAAGTCGACGAGTAGAAAAAAGTGATTACTGGAGAGCGGATTTCAGGTAGCGATTTAAACATTAATATGGATATGACTCGCATAATTTATTATTTATTCTACACAGAAAAAATGTATCGGGACATGCAAATAAAACCCTTTTTGATGCTTTTGTGAATATTAGGCAAAGAGTATGATGATATTAAATAAAAAAAATGTTTGTTATTTTTTAAAAATAGTTTATTTATTTAAGTTCCTCTTCTTTAATATTTCGTCTGTGCATTGCACACTTCTATTAATACTCAAAGAATAATTCGCTTCCTGTAGACAACTCCTTTATTTAGAATAAAACACTTTTCTTTAGTTTTTCTGTAGTTTGGTGCAAAAATAACATCAATTTAATCTAATTCAGCGAAGCTAGCGGTGTGCGATGTAATAATAAAATAAGACCTTTTTATAAACCACATAAGATGTTTTTAAAAAAATGCACTAGTCATATCTATTAAAAATCGCTACCTGAGATCCGCTCTCTAGTGATTACTACTGTAGTGAGGTCACAGTCATAGCAGCGTCATACACTCACACATCTTAAACAGATAACCTTTAGAGAACATTAGATTAACAATAAGATAATAAAGTATCAAGTACCAATTAACTTTTGAAATATGAGAACATAGTATCATGGAATTAGATAATATCCTACTATATAAACACGATGTATCTTCAGTCAAATATACAGAGTTCACCACAGTCTTGTCTTGTTATTTACCTCCGGTACCTCCTACATTTCATGGCGATCCTGCCATCAAACAAAACACCAACACCTTATCAAACGTATTTACTATTATTTCACAATCAGGCAGGCAGTTAAAAAAAACTGACATAGCCTAGATCCAGTAATCACTTAATATTCATAAAATAAAAAAGTGATGTATAGATATTATAATTTATTTTTTCTCTCTCAGTAGTAGCGAGACCGGACAGATCTCAGGCTGTAAGGTACTAAGGACAAGGACAATATCAATATAATATATATAAAAAAAAAAAATTAAACTGCTGATAGGTAAAATTAATATTATTTAATGATAGTAAAAAGAGGATAATATAAATTGTATAAACTTAAATAAAATAAAAAATAATTACATAAGTATGTTTACAAGTAACAAAAAAAAACATAAGATAAACGTCGTTGTCGGGAAAGCAAAATCAGTTAAGTATCGCAACCAACGATTAGCCTGATCACCTAAAAGTTATTGTGACTCTTAAATGCTTTTATGTTTTCAAACCGACATTATTAACAATACTGGGTAGCTAGTAAATAATAATGTAAGCAGAGTACACCAGGATACAAACCAGACAGGCCCCTTGAAACCAAAACCAATTCGAGCGAGCTCTCAATTGTGAAGGTCCTTGGGCACACGCAAAGCTATTGCGTTCTAATGTGTGAAAGCATATGTCTGGAAAACATACTACATTTATTGAGTATGTATCAGCGCGCTATAATAAATATATTTTTTTGTATCCTTAATATTTATATATTGTAATGTAGGGTCGGCCGACCGGATGCGCTAAAATGCGCAGTGTACTCTTTAAAAGAAAAGTGAACTTTATGTATCACGAAGAAGCTTACATTATTTCCCAATGCAGACATTAAGGTACTATGGCTCATGGGAATTGATTTCTATATAATACAAGCAGGTATGAAATCCTTGACGGCTGACCATGATTCGATCGAGAATCAATCGTGGAGACTCTTGGACACACAAAATAGTGTGATGCTTAAAAGCAATTCCTGAATGTATGAACAATACTAAAAGTATAATTGTAATCGCCAGTAGTAAAAAAAAAAAAAACACCTCTAACAAGTTTAGTAAGCAGGTTTTATCTGCGAAAAAGAGGTGTAGGTACTAAAAACAAATACTTTTACCCCAAACAAAATTGATATCACAAAACGACATAGGTATAAAATTTTATTAAAATAGGAATACAAATCTAAAAAAAAAAACACCATAAAAAAAAAGGGGAAAGCTGTAGTGAGGTCACAGTCATAGCAGCGTCATACACTCACACATCTTAAACAGATAACCTTTAGAGAACATTAGATTAACAATAAGATAATAAAGTATCAAGTACCAATTAACTTTTGAAATATGAGAACATAGTATCATGGAATTAGATAATATCCTACTATATAAACACGATGTATCTTCAGTCAAATATACAGAGTTCACCACAGTCTTGTCTTGTTATTTACCTCCGGTACCTCCTACATTTCACTACTATACTACTACTACTACCTTTGAAACTTAACATTGGGCGGCCCACAGGTCTTTTGGCGTCAGCAATTTTCCAATTTCGTCCCAGAGCTCCTCCTCTTGACGTCTTGACTCACGTTTCACCTGTGACAGATGTAGCAAAAGGTGTCATGCTGCCAAAGACCGATGTACCGGCACCACACAATAAAATCACTGCAACTATCATCTGCTAATGTCGTGGCTAATGATGATGATTTAAAACCATGTTACCCATTTTAGGTCCAACTTTAAAATAACCGGCACCATCGAGATCAAATTTCCTTTTTTAAAATCTCGAAAACCTTTTACAGTGACGGAGCCGGCCGTTCCGGGACCTACTGCCTAATCGACATGGTACTCAACCGCATGGCCAAGGGAGCGAAGGAGATCGACATCGCAGCGACACTCGAGCACATCCGAGATCAGAGGCCGCGGACCGTTGCTACCAAGCAACAGTTCGAGTTTGTGCTGATGGCAGTCGCTGAAGAGGTAAGGCCTTATTGACATTACCACAACCACAAGCAGCTAGAAGGCTTAAGTAGGTATTAAAAGGAATATAGACCTAGTTAAGGGCCGGTCAATCAGGAACCGCGTGCCTAGTCGACATAGCAATTAACCGCATGGCCATGGGAGCCTAATAGGAGACCGACATCGCAGCGACATGAGCACGTTCGAGACCAGAGGCCGAGAACTGTTGCTACCAAGCAACAGTTCGAGTTTGTGCTGATGGCAGTCGCTGAAGAGGTAAGACTTGAATCGCTGGAAATCTCGCAGGTATTTCTACAACAGAGGGCGCCGTGGTGAATGACATACATCGATCCCAGCGTTCTCTCACGAACGGCAAAGAGGGTGAAACGCCGGAGTGGGTTTTAGTGGTTAGGGCCAAGTTTCTCTCCAAGGGCTCTCGCTAGGGGAGAGGAAAAACGTCGAGTCCCACACATCGTGCATAACTGCATTCCCACACTGTCAAAAAAAGGTATAATAGAAGAAGATAAAGACATTCATAAGAATCATGTCAGAAATCCGCGCGGCTGCTTAGGTTGACAGATAAAGGTTCGCAGCGCTGCTGTGATGTCACTGGTGTTTTACGAACTTTATAGTCGAAACAGAGGTCTTACGTATAATTTATTATTTTCTACTTCATCAGGTCCACGCGATACTGAAAGCTCTACCGGCCCAACTCCAACAAATGCAAGAAAAGAAGGACAAGGAAAAGGACAAAGATAAAGAGAAAGAAGGAGAGAAAGAGAAGCCTAACAACTGAACACTGCTATTCGTCGTTGTTGCGTTTCCGATGTATCTGTGTGTTTCACATTCCAGGCTGAGAATTTCGCCGATTCGTCTATTTATTGTCTACGTTAATTTGTTTATTGTGTAATTCGAAATTCTCAACCTTGACGACAATAAAGCAATCTGTACCGGACGCGATTTCAAAATGGACTTGACTAAGGCCGCTAAGGTCGTTTAGTACTTTTATCATAAACTTAGGACATAAATAGCGTAAATTGTAACTTCACTTTGGCTGTAAGAGCTGTCGCGGGTATAAACATGAATGTAGCTTCACATATTCAACTTTTCCATTACCTATCGAGTGCAAAAGTGTACATGTTTATAAAAGTGACAGCACAGACGTACTTAAAACGCTACATCACCTATTGTTGCCGTATATCTTGGCATTTATTTTTTTACAGCTTTTTATCTGCAAGAGGAAAATATTTTCATAAGAATATGCATATATAATTTTACGGCTCATACCTACTACTGTTCTAACCATTTATTTATCGAGGAAGGGAACTATATAAGAAACATTTATGTTGTTATAATGTAACCTCTTTATTTAAATGGTGTAATTGTACGCATAATGCCTATTATATTTATAAATATTTATTACCGTAAAACGGTCCTACTTTGCTCCTTGGGTGGTAACTTTGCTCCAAGAAAAAAAAAAGTTAAGTTCCGTTCCAGACGAAAGTGGTTGTTAGCTGGGTAAATTTTTATGTTTTTGTCGGGTAATACAAGATTTCACCTGGCAACACCGGTATGATTGACTGTCAAAAGTTTAAACGTCATGTCAGTAGCTGTCAAAACTTCAACACGCGTGTATGCAACCGATTTTGTTTATTCAAAAAATCTGTTCTAATCTCCAACATCTCTGGATGAAATTTGGTGAGTGTTTTATTGTTTCATCTAACATTTCATTACCTACCTGGAAACATCATATTTAAGTGATTGCTTTGATAGTTTCCAAATTAGTAATTTTTTTCACGAACGGGTTTACTATGCACATGGTTTTGGGGATATTTTGCTCTAGGAGCAATGTATCCCTTTTAAAGAATGTTTTCAGTTAATAATTTTTCTGGTATTGTTTTTTTTAGATAATCATGCCCAGAAAGTACGTTAGAAGGATTGACGCACGGCGTTATAAAGCCTACACTGAAGATGCGTTGGAAGAATGTCTGCGGGCTATAGAGTCGAAAGTTTTTTTTTTTTTTTATTGAGAAGTTCAACAGCGTTTACAATAAAAAAGTACAATTTTATAAGTATAGCCAATAACAGAACTCCCTAGAATTTATACAAAAATATCATCAGAGGGTAGACGTGTGACTTGAGCTGTCCATATTTACATTGTACATTATGATATAACTTTACCCAAAGAAAAGCAGCTGCAGAATTTAATATTCCAAGAAGAACACTCATCAACAGAATTAAGGCTAGAAAAGACCGCAAAAAGGTTGGTGGACCCGGATTTCCACCCATATTTAATGATGAAGAAGAATTACATTTCTGCGACTGCGTTGAAAGAATGGGCCAGTACGGATTTCCACTGTCGGAGTTGGATTTACGCATGATTGTTAAAGCGTACCTTGACAAAATTGGCCGAAATGTCAAAAGATTTAAAAGTAATATGCCAGGGACAGAATGGGTTTCCTCATTCCTGCGTCGTCATACAAGCTTGTCCAAGAGATTTGCAGCCAATATTAAACGAGCAAGAGCTGCTGTCGATGTCGATGCTTTAACCCAATTTGTTGACAGATCTCTTTACATTTAATGGTTGCAATTAAAAGCAATAACTTGCGAAATGTTTATAAACGTTGATTTATGAGAAACTTTATGTGTAATAATAAGAATTATTCAAGTTTAAGACTGATTCTAATGGAGCTACAAGGTATATTTTGATTGATCTCAATAAAAAAAACTGTGATTCTGAGCGAAATTTGTGCTTTTCTGCTACCCCAACTATCATCCAATGGAGCATTGATGAATAAAGCACGTTATTTAATGCTCCACGCCAGAAATAGCTCCGAATCCAAAGTAATCTTGCCTTGGAGCAAAGTATCCTGTTTCATACAGATTACTTTGCTCCAAAAACAAAGTTTTAAAATATCGAATGTATCAACTAAAATGGAACAAATTTCAACCTAAAGGGTATATAAAGAGTACATATTTCCCAGAAAACCATTGAAAGTACAATAACTCCATATTTATAAAAGATGCGATGCGATTCGTAAAAGTGGAGCCAATTTTGGAGCAAAGTAGGACCATTTTACGGTACCTAAGTATAAATTATGTACCTAATGTACTTATTATGTATGTTATCATCGTCATCATGTTTTGTTGTAAGAAATATATTACGGTCAATTGTTGAGGTGTCTAATATGTCCAAATTTGTTTTGCAAGCATTTGATTCTTTGTGCTTATATTTTTGTGACGAAGACCCAATCATGTACAGTCAGCGAAAGAAGTAGCAACGCTGACGAAGTTAACTGATATGATCTGCACCAGCTCTTATTCTCTTGAACATAGAGAATAATGAAGATGATTTGAGTTCTTCGTTCAGCGTTACTTGTGCTGTTGAGTGTACCTTCTCATTTCGAACTTTTGTCAAATCGTGGACGTCCAGTCCGTCGACGATTGCATTTTGTTATTTTGTAATGAAATGCCCGCAAGAGTTACGAAATGACCAAATGTAAAAGTAAAGCTCGCTTAATACGACCACGTTTTATACGTAAGTTATACGTACGTAATTTTCCACCTGTCTTCAGGCATCATGATTCATGGTAATAAGTCTGAATATTCAGGCGTTTTCAGCACCCCTTTTTAGTTCGAACCTTCGAGTCGTATTATGCGGGCTTAATGCACACAATGCAGTTTTGAACACACTATTGCATATTTGATACGAATGTTTGGATGTATTTAATCAAATGTTGATCTTTGTCTTAAAAAATACAAAAAAATATTTTTATTCTACAGTGCATGGGATGCATTAGCTGTGAATCGATCTAGTCTATGAGTAAATTTAATATTTTATCGTTAAAATCGCGTTGTCTATGCTTTTATGGAAGGCGTAGGCTGCTCCAAGTACAATCGATGGTTTAGGTAGAAATCAAATTCGGCATAAGAAATATTTTGGGAGCTTCTCATAGTTGTTTCATGACACGAAGCCAAGGGAATTTAATCTAATTTAAGGAAATCATATGACCTTATGTACAATGCACCTGAAAATATTAATCCTAGTAATTTTCCGTTTAAGCCGATTCCGAGCAATAAAGTTGCTAAGCCTTAAGAAAAAACTCCTGAATAAATAAAAAACGCAGGTATACAAATTGTATAGTATCGGCCCTACCATCGCCGATGATAATAATTTCATATGGAATCCCGAGGTAAAAAGGTATATCCATACTAAGCTTACGCACCAAGGTCCCGCGAAATGGCACTACCTAATCCGATCACTGCGATCATCGGCCTGCCTTCGTGAAATGAAAACAACTAGGAACTCCCATTTTATTCTAGGTTTAGAGATTTGTACTGGACAGCCGCAGCCCTAAGTTAATTGTCGATGGCTGCTAGAGGCGTTGTTTTCTGTTCTTTATTTATTTTTAATCTGTTTAACGTTGTAACATCCATTTAAGCAGTTTCTACAATTGCATTGAACCAGAAAAGCGGACATGTAATGTCCCGGACCGAATCATATCCTGAACTAACGGAATACCTGAGAATGTCTAATCTGAAATACTGAGATCAAAATAAATATTTACAGATCATAGTTGAAACTATAGAGATCGTACGTATCTATATGCATAAAATTTGTGTAAGATTATATTTATTGAAATGGAAAATGTAAAAAAAATATTACCCACGAAATTAAAAATGTAGATTAGATTTAGGGGAAAATATATTAACCGTATTTCTGTATGAAATTATATGTAGTTTTTATGTGGATGATTGAATATTGGATTTTGATTATTAAATTGTTTTAGGGTAATTACACAATTTAGTATCCTACTACTAGTCCCTACCCCTAATCATAACCTTGTCTTACCGAGAATTTTTACGGCTGGCTTATGTTTCGGCTTTTTAAATTACAAAATTCCACAGACAGTCTTGGATTAAAAAATTCATAATCTTAAAAAAACTTGTATGTATATATACTGTATTTATAATTTTTGTTCAACATTACAAGCCTTATTGAACTTTTTCGTGGGACAGTCCAAATCTGTCAGTGTCTTGTCAGTGTCAGTTTGAACTGTCAGATTGCATACAAGTAACAATAGAAAGTTTTTTTAAGATTATGAATTTTTAAGACTGTCTGTAGAATCGGGAAGTCTTACCGAGAATTTTTACGGCTGGCTTAGCTGGCTATGAGCACGGAGAACGTTTTTTTTACCTAAAATCGATTTTTGAATTTCGAACGCACGAATTCGCCGTTCGAAAGTCTGTGGAAAATGACGTAATGCTATTTTTGAAAAAGGACGGGTAGTAATTTTAAAACTAGTGGTAATGGCCACTCGTTTTCGATTCTGTTAATTACCTAGTAGAATTTAAATCACTAGTAGTGGAGATATTATTGAACGAATTTCACGAAATCGAATGGCCGAGATTCAAAAATCGGCCCCCTGAGCCTTTACCATGAGATGAGCTTATAACGTTTTGGAATATGATATTCGATAGCGTTCGCGAAACGACTATGTACTTATGGATAAAGTGAACAACCGGTTACTTACTAGAACCAAAAATTACATACCTACATTTTCCGTAACATTTACGTATAATGAAGTACCTAACGAGTAACGTATTCTAAAACGTCAAAAGTATGAAGCTTTTGTGATCAGCGGGATCGGTTGCGTCGAGGAGTGCTTTAACCCAGAAGACAAACGTTTACCTACGTATCGCTATGATTATCCATATTGGCTGGGTGCGAAGTAAGTAGGTGGTGGGAGACTGGGAGAACCACGAATCGATCGCAGCGCGCACCGTGGCCAAAAAAGGAACTTTCGGCAGACCAACTGTCACTTTTTACAGCGAAATTTACGTAAAAATAAATAAATACGCGTCACGATACTATAAGAACACTGGAAAAAACAGTGATTACATAATTTATAAATTTGCACAAGTAATTAAATGGGAAACGAGACCAACATATGAAATGGATAATCGCTGTTAAAGGAAAAAATAAGTAATTTAACATACTTTTGAAATAGACAAAAAATCTGCATTAGTAACGACACTACAGGCATAAATAATCGTCTTAAATATATATGAAATGCGTTATTATCTAAAATCGGTTAACTTTCGGTTCTTTATTCACATTTCGTGAACTCAACTATGAGAAACTCCGTGTGTACCTACTACCTGAAATTTATGTATGAAGTAGTATGTACAGTAAGTATGAAGTTCATCAAAAACCTACAGATTTCTAAAGGGTGGGCAAGGCCCAAGTAACACCTCTGAAGTTGCAAGCACCCATAGGCTATTGTGACTTACCCCCATGGCTGCAGGCGGGCCGTATGTTGGCCGTATGCTTGTTTGACAACATTTGAGATAGAAAAAAAATATGTGTCAAAGTCAATGTTTTCAATTCAGCCGGCGTATCATGCTGCCAATTTTATTACTTATCCACGTGGATAAAGCTTCCGTCACGCTTTAGCAAGTTTGTCAGTGTGAGAGTGACAGATGTCTTATCCACGTGGATAAGTGATAAAATTGGCAGCGTGATACGCCGGCAGGTCACAAGATGGCAGACCTTCCAAATTATTGTTAGGTCATCTCTGATTTCATTTAAACATAATAAATAACAGAAATGAAAAAAAAAGGCACATCATGACACAACAGAAAAGATGTTGTTACAGCTATATACTTAGTTTTTTTTTTTTTCGTTGTATTAGATCAATATTAGAATTATTAGATGTTATCTAAACCAATCTAAACAAATCAATTATCATTTTTATCATCCTCAAAGAAATTTGCATGAATGCGTCCTATAGATATGGGACTAATCAGTTTATGAACGCATGTCTGCGCCTGTCAATGTCATTGTCATTCGTGCCGTGCCGCTGTCATTCAGTTGTCATACGCCGCGTACTGTGGACGTGACCGGAATTATCTGTGTTAATATTATAACGACTAATATTTTATAATTCTCATTAAATATTCTAGTAATACTAAGAAATAAATTGCATCAAAATGGTGAGCGGTCGTGCGTTGCATTTCGTGTTCAAAGTGGCTGACAGGACGCTCACAGCGAAATTCTACCGAGACATCTTGGGAATGAAGGTAATTACTGCTTAAAATTGGCTAAACATCCATATTAATATTATAAATTGGAAAGTGAGTGTGTCTGTTTGTTTGTCCGTCTTTCACGGCAAAACGGAGCGATGGATGGAAAGTGACATAGGCTACTTTTTGTCTTTTTCTAACACGAGCGAAGCCGCGGGAAAAAGCTAGTATTATACACCGTGTTTCACTTAACACTAAAAACCTGAAAACAGTTTGTTCAGAATCGAGAGCAGAATCGATTGAGCTATATCTTGATGGGGGTAATATTTTTATTTAAATTAGTATTATTAGTTATTTTTTACGTGCCCATTCTATTGTACTCGTAATACAACATTGTGTATATCGCATTGCTAGAGGTTGTTTACCTTTTTTCAGTATTTAGGGGTATTAATACTGGCCGGTTACTTGGACGATTATTTTTTCCGCTACTAGTTTGACGTTGTTTGTCAGTTTAATCTTAATGTTTATCATAAGTCATAACAAATTTAACTCGTACCTAATTACAACCTTGTCATTTTGAATATTGAGTTTATTTGCTTACTGCGATTACCTGTCCAATTTGAAGTTTACTGTGACAAAGCTTTAAAGTGTTTTACAGTGACATCTTAGCTGTCTATTGGTAAACCTTATGTCGTTGCAGTAACGTACACAAATAAATAGTCTTATGGTTTATGATGGTAGTTAGCAATTATTTTATTGAGTGTAGAGCTAAAAGTCAAGTAGAGCTGTACAGAAAATTAAAAATTCAATTAAAAAAAAAGTAACGATCAGATTAAAAGATGAATACTCTAGATGAGTTTAAAAAAATAAAAATCAGTTGGGGTGTCTGAGGTTTTGAGTGATACCGGAAACACCGTGTATAGTTATCTTAGACAAGTTGAGCATGCCAAATAACTTAGGTTCGCTATAGTTGTCTTATAATTGCTCCCGAGAAGCTTCAAGGTCGGTGTAAACAACCAAGAACCGGTAATAATGCGGCGTATCTAATAACTAAACTTTGGTTTTTACACACGTACATTACGTTTAAAGTACTTTTTGATGTTATGCTGGGATGCACTAGTTTACAATTAGGGCCCATTTAGACGGTACGAGAACTCGCATACGAGTTTTATTACATTGCTGTATTGCTGTATTGAAGGCTGTGCAAAATTGTATGTAAACTAAACAGCCCGAAATGCAGACGAGTTCGCACGTCGTCTAAATCAGGCGTTCGATAGGAATAATACTCATTTTCTGAGTTTAAAACTAAAAAAATGGTGAAATTTTGCTTAGTCACTTGGAAGTTTTTAGTGTTATCTATGAGTCTATAACTAATTAAATGTGGTGTTTATTAGGTACTTCGTCATGAAGAATTCAGCGAAGGGTGTGAAGCAGCATGCAATGGGTAAGCCACTTATTAAATAAAATAGGTATTTTTTTTTTGTTCCCTTATTTTAATACTATTTTTTATTTAAATTGAAAAGTAGTTTATGCCAAGACTTGGGGTTCAGGAATGATTTTGTTTACAGTTTTTTGTAAAATACTTACCAAACTAACAACAAAAGCTAAGTGGGCTTATTCACAATTCACAAGTGTAAAACATTCTTACACTCAAAAACCCAGGGTATGGTCATCTATATTAAATTCAAATCAAATAAGGTTCAATTTTATTCATTGTTTCAATATCAATTATTATAACAGAGGTGTCCTTGGAAATATATTTCATGCATTATACAGAACAAAACCTTTTAATTTTAGCAACATTTGTTTGGCTAGCAACACTGTTGTGTAAGATAGTAGTCATTTTTTTTAGTCATTTATTTATTGCAACCATAGTCTTAAAATAAATAAATACATTTAGAGTCGTATGGGCCCTGGCAGGGCATTGCAATGCCATACATTATGTTATTGAATTTTTAACTAATTATACATGCATAGGTATATTTATTATCAGTTCTAGTATTATTCAGTCATATTAGATATTTATAATTAAAATAATATAGTATTGATCAGCCCCAGATTTAGAAACCTAGGACCCCTAGGTAAATGATAAGGCATGAACTCCAGGGACCAAATCAATCTCAAAAACAATGCCAGATTGCCTGGGCCTCTAGGCCCTTGCCTTGGAGGCCTAAGGGGAGATCAGACTCTGGTATTGATAAGTGTGCGTAGCCGAATGCACAAATGCTCACGAAACGCTCACGATAATATATCTGTTGTAGCTATCTATCTCTATCGCCCTTGCATATTGGCGCGACAGAGCCAGACTACATTTCTGCGACATTTCATTTTCATTTCGCGTAGCAGAAATGCCATTCAGCTACGGGGCCAGATAACACTATTAAAGTCTAATTATTTAAATTTGATCTCAATCTATTATTATCTTTGATTGAATGCTGTGCATTAGATAATATTAATCCATTAATTGATAAGTTGTTCCTAGGTTGTATATCCAGTATTTCAATTACTATTAATAAATATTGTTTAAATATTTACATTTAAAATAAGGGATAAATAAACCTATTATCAGCAGTGGGCAATTAATGGCTGAAATGAATGAATGAAAAAAATATGTTATGTAAATACCATTGACTTGGTACAGTTAAATGTAAAAATATGTAGTCAAGTGTATAATAAGAGTGTAGTACCATATTTGTGAGACAATTTTTTCGATACATATTTTTGCACTTGACTGTACACAATGCCATTTTATGAAATACATCAAACAGAAAGAGGAGGTGTCTGTTTTCTCCTTAGGTAAATTCATGGTAGATATTTTCGTAACATAATAATTTTTCATTCACAGACCATACGCAAACAGATGGAGCAAGACTATGGTAGGCTACGGCCCCGAAGACACACACTTTGTTGTTGAGCTCACATACAACTATGGTATCACACATTACGAAACGGGCAATGACTTCATCGGTCTCACCATACAGTCCAGCGAGAGTCTACAGAGGGCTGCGGCTAACAACTGGCCGGTGAAGCAACAGAATGGAATTAAGTACTTGGAAGCACCTGGTGGATACAAATTCTTCATTGTGGACAAGCCAGAGCCTGTTGGAAAAGGTAATTTAATTTAATTACATAATTATTAATTATAGAAGGGAAATTAAATGGAAGGAGAGGAAGGGGAAGGCCAAGAAAGAGTTATATGAGCCAAGTAAAGGAACGGAACGTTGTTTACAAGGGACGGTAAACATGGAAAAGATATTGAAAGGAGAGTGAATGCCGGGAATAGAGTGAATGGAGTACTAAACGCTTTTATGGGCAGCCAGAAAGTGTCGCAAAAAGCACGTCTGGCAGTGCATAGAGGAGTTTTGGTGCCTACACTTATGTATGGTAGTGAAAGTTGGGTGTGGGAGAAAAGACTTCAAAGTCAAGTGAATGCCGTGGAAATGAGAGCGTTAAGAAGCATGGCTGGTGTAAAGTTGAGTGATAGGATCAGAAATAGCGTGATAAGAGAGAAGTGTGGAGTGGATGTAGATGTGGTGACAAAGATTGAGATGGGTATGTTAAGGTGGTTTGGGCATGTAGAGAGGATGGATGAGAGGAGATTAACGAAGAAAGTATATGAAAAAGGAGTGGAAGGGTCAGTTGGTAGTGGAAGACCTAGGCGAACTTTTCTTGATCAAATCGGGGAAATATTGCAAAAAGGCCAGGTCAGAAGTACTCGAAACCGACGAGCGTGTATGAGAAACGTTATGAAAGTGTGTGAAGCGAAAGTGGTTTGTCAGGATCGTAGTAAATGGAAATCCGTGATCTCTGCCTACCCCTCTGGGAAACAGGCGTGATTGTATGTATGTATGTAAAGGAACATGTAAGGGCCGTGTCGTACCAGGACACTAAAAGGCTGGCTTCGGATCGACCAAAGTGGAGACAACTTCATCAAGCTGCACTGACAAGAGCCCCGCTCTTAAATTGAATTGAATTGAACATAATTATTACTTTTTCCATTTGCAAAAAGGGTTTACCAGTTGGTAAGTGGTAATAGTGGTATATATACTAATATCGTAAAAATGAAGTTAAAAACTCTACAATATTAGTATCTTTATACTATACAAAAATCCGCCCGAATGTTTATTGGACAACCCATAATAAAAACGTGCCACTAACGAACGACCTTTTAATAAGAAGATCAATTTTTTAAATTTGAATATTCATAAATTCTCTATCAGTGTTGGAAAAGGTAATTCAATTTAATTACATGAAAAATGAAAAAAAAAAAAAAATGAAAAATGAAAAATGCTTTATTTAGGTATCAAAGTGTCAGCTTATTACATTTACATGAGATGTATGTATAATTATTACTTTTTCCATTTGCAAAAAGGGTTTACCATAAAGTGGTATATATACTAACTAGTTTTTTAAAGGTGCGCGGGGCCCGAGGGCCCCGCGGTCTTTCTTGTTTTTTTGTTTTTGCTTTTGCTTTATGCTTTTTAGTTTTTGCTTTATGTTTTTTTGCTAAGCTTGTTTGTTTTATTGCTTTGCTTGTTGCTTTGCCTCCGGCCCGTCGTTTCGCTTCTCTAAGACACTTTTACTATTGGGTCGTGTTTAAGCTCCAACTTCCCGGACCGCCGGCGAGCCGATCAGGGACGCTCCGGGCCTTCGGCCCTACGCGGAGCTCGGCCTTCGGCCTTAGCTGGGTTTCAGAGCTCCGCGTCGGGCCTTCGGCCCGCCGCGTCGCTTTTTAGACACTTTAATTATTGTTCTGTTCCCAAGCACAGTCTGTACGCAGCTCGGCCTGCGGCCTTCGCGTGCTTGGAAACACTCTGACCGCAGCTCGGCCTACGGCCTTCGCGTGCTTGGGAGCCTCTCAGACACGCTCCGGGCCTTCGGCCCTCCGCGTAGTTTCTGTGGGGGTTGTAGGGAATTTGGAGCTTAAACACGACCCAATAGTAAAAGTGTCTTGAGAAGCTCACGACGGGCCTGCGGCCTGCGGCCTCCGGCCCGTCGTTTCGCTTCTCTAAGACACTTTTACTATTGGGTCGTGTTTAAGCTCCAACTTCCCGGACCGCCGGCGAGCCGATCAGGGACGCTCCGGGCCTTCGGCCCTACGCGGAGCTCGGCCTTCGGCCTTCGCTTGGTTTCGAAGCTTCGCGTCGGGCCTCCGGCCCGCCGCGTCGCTTTTTAGACACTTTAATTATTGTTCTGCTTGGGAGGATTCTCTGCCCGCAGCTCGGCCTGCGGCCTTCGCGTGCTTGGGAGCCTCTCAGACACGCTCCGGGCCTTCGGCCCTCCGCGTAGTTACTGTGGGGGTTGTAGCGAAGTTGGCGCCCCTCTCAGGGACGCTCCGGGCCTTCGGCCCTACGCGGAGCTCGGCCTTCGGCCTTCGCTGGGTTTCGAACCTCCGCGTCGCTTTTTAGATACTTTTACTTATATTTTTTTGCTTGGGAGCACTGTCTGTACGCAGCTCGGACCTCGGACCGGAGCAATGACCGTTGGGCTGTGGAACGCTCCGTCAGGCTGGTAGGGAAATTTGACTTTGTCCCCTCTCGCCGCCGTTTTTGACTTTTCCAAATTTTTTTTTCTCATTTCTATTTTTGGCCCCCGTTCTTACCAAGTCCCAAATTTGAACGCGCTCGGACCGAAAATAAAAAAAAAAAAATTTCAAAGTCGGCCATTTTGGAATTTTGTAAATGCCATTCGATGGACCTCAGATAACTGTACAACATTAGTTTAAGCACTATTAACCTTTTTCCTACCGTTACGGACCTATGGGGATTTAAAAAAAAACCTCCATACAAACTGGTAGGGAAATTTGACTTTGTCCCCTCTCGCCACCGTTTTTGACTTTTCCAAATTTTTTTTTCTCATTTCTATTTTTGGCTCCCGTTCTTACCACGTGCCAAATTTGAACGCGCTCGGACCGAAAATAAAAAAAAAAAATTTCAAAGTCGGCCATTTTGAAATTTTGTAAATGCCATTCGATGGACCTTAGATAACTGTACAACATTAGTTCAAGCACTATTAACCTTTTCCCTACCGTTACGGAGCTATGGGGATTTAAAAAAAGGACCTCCATACAAATTTCAATTGGCCTTCAAAGGGCGCCATTTTGAATTTTTCAAAATTTTCTTTTTGTATACTAATCTTGGGGTGGCTGTCTACCCGTGTGCAAAATTTCAGCGCGCTCGGACCATTTTGAAATTTTTCAAAAAAAAAGTCGGCCATTTTGATTTTTTTTTAATGCCATTCGATGGACCTCGGGTGACTGTATAACATTTGTTTGAGCACTTTTCACTTCTTTGTACCGTTACGGAGCTATGGTAATTAAAAGAAAAACCTCCATTCAAATTTCAATTGGCCCTCAAAGGCCGCCATTTTGAAT
Source organism: Leguminivora glycinivorella (assembly GCF_023078275.1). NCBI lineage: Eukaryota > Metazoa > Arthropoda > Insecta > Lepidoptera > Tortricidae > Leguminivora > Leguminivora glycinivorella. The sequence goes on from NC_062977.1 coordinate 17,147,018, forward strand.
TTTTCAAAATTTTCTTTTTGAATACTAATCTTAGCGCAACCGTCCACCCGTGTGCCAAATCTCAGCGCGCTAGGACCATTTTGAAAATTTTCAAAAAAAAAAGTCGGCCATTTTGATATTTTTTTAATGCAACTTTTTTCTACTCGGATACCTGTATGACATTTGGTCGAGCACCCCCCGGCTATCTCTTACGGTTTAAAAGTTGCCATACAAAATAAAAGTGGCCAGTTTTCCCACATTTGTAGCATTTTTCAATTTTTTTTATTTCATTCGAATCAAGGCCGCTTGGAGATTCTACGACCAAAATTTGAACACTCCACGATAAATTTGAAAAATTGTCAAAAAAAAAAGTCGGCCATTTTGAAAAAAAAATGGCGACGTCAAAAACTGCCCAGGGTCCTCTATGACATTTGGTCGAACACTCCCCGGCTAACTCCAGCCGTTTGGCCAGGCCGTCCGACATTTTTTTACCCGGAACCGGTAGACCGACGGTCTGATCTATCCGGGGTCGCAGGACCAAACTCTATACGACCACACCAAACACTGCCACCCGCAAAAACCCCCTCTGCCTATTTTTTGAAAAATGTCAGTCGGGTTGTAGCTTTATATTATATAGACTAGTTTTTTAAAGGTGCGCGGGGCCCGAGGGCCCCGCGGTGTTCTTTTTTTGTTTTTGTGCTTTGCTCTTCGTGTTTTGCTTATGCTTTTGCTTTTTGTTTTTGTGTTTTGCTTTTTGTTTTTGAGCTATGCTTTTTTGATTTATTGCTTTGCTTGTTTGCTTTTTTGCTTTAGCCTTTGCGTGCTTGGGAGCACTCTCTGCCCGCAGCTCGGCCTGCGGCCTCGCGTGCTTGGGAGCCTGTCAGACACGCTCCGGGCCTTCGGCCCTCCGCGTAGTTACTGTGGGGGTTGTAGGGAAGTTGGAGCTTAAACGCGACCCAATAGTAAAAGTGTCTTGAGAAGCTCACGACGGGCCTGCGGCCTGCGGCCTCCGGCCCGTCGTTTCGCTTCTCTAAGACACTTTTACTATTGGGTCGTGTTTAAGCTCCAACTTCCCGGTCCGCCGGCGAGCCGATCAGGGACGCTCCGGGCCTTCGGCCCTACGCGGAGCTCGGCCTTCGGCCTTCGCTGGGTTTCGAAGCTCCGCGTCGGGCCTTCGGCCCGCCGCTTCGCTTGTTAAGATACTTTTTGTTATTGTTTCGCTTGGGAGCACAGTCTGTACGCAGCTCGGCCTGCGGCCTTCGCGTGCTTGGGAGCACTCTCTGCCCGCAGCTCGGCCTGCGGCCTTCGCGTGCTTGGGAGTCTCTCAGACACGCTCCGGGCCTTCGGCCCTCCGCGTAGTTACTGTGGGGGTTGTGGGGAAGTTGGAGCTTAAACACGCCCCAATAGTAAAAGTGTCTTGAGAAGCTCACGACGGGCCTGCGGCCTGCGGCCTCCGGCCCGTCGTTTCGCTTCTCTAAGACACTTTTACTATTGGGTCGTGTTTAAGCTCCAACTTCCCGGTCCGCCGGCGAGCCGATCAGGGACGCTCCGGGCCTTCGGCCCTACGCGGAGCTCGGCCTTCGGCCTTCGCTGGGTTTCGAAGCTCCGCGTCGGGCCTTCGGCCCGCCGCTTCGCTTGTTAAGATGCTTTTTGTTATTGTTTTCTTGGGAGCACAGTCTGCACGCAGCTCGGCCTGCGGCCTTCGCGTGCTTGGGAGCACTCTGCCCGCAGCTCGGCCTGCGGCCTTCGCGTACTTGGGAGCCTGTCAGACACGCTCCGGGCCTTCGGCCCTCCGCGTAGTTACTGTGGGGATTGTAGGATTTGTAGGGAAGTTGGACCTCCGGCCTGCGGCCTCCGGCCCGCCGCGTCGCTTTTTAGACACTTTTACTTATATTTTCTTGCTTGGGAGCACTGTCTGTACGCAGCTCGGAACTTGGACCGGAGCAATGACCGTCGGGCTGTAGAACGCTCCCTCAGGCTGGTAGGGAAATTTGACTTTGTCCCCTCTCGCCGCCGTTTTTGACTTTTCCAAAAATTTTTTTTTTCTCATTTCTATTTTTGGCCCCCGTTCTTACCAAGTCCCAAATTGGAACGCGCTCGGACCAAAAATAAAAAAAAAAATTTTCAAAGTCGGCCATTTTGAAATTTTGTAAATGCCATTCGATGGACCACAAATAACTGTACAACATTAGTTTAAGCACTATTAACCTTTCTCCTACCGTTACGGAGCTATGGGGATTTAAAAAAAAAACCTCCATACAAACTGGTAGGGAAATTTGAATTTGTCCCCTCTCGCCACCGTTTTTGACTTTTCCAATTTTTTTTTTTCTCATTTCTATTTTTGGCCCCCGTTCTTACCACGTGCCAAATTTGAACGCGCTCGGACCGAAAATAAAAAAAAAAAATTTCAAAGTCGGCCATTTTGAAATTTTGTAAATGCCATTCGATGGACCTCAGATAACTGTACAACATTAGTTCAAGCACTTTTAACCTTTTCCCTACCGTTACGGAGCTATGGGGATTAAAAAAAAAGACCTCCATACAAATTTCAATTGGCCTTCAAAGGGCGCCATTTTAAATTTTTCAAAATTTTCTTTTTGTATACTAATCTTAGGGTGGCTGTCCACCCGTGTGCAAAATTTCAGCGCGCTCGGACAATTTTTAAATTTTTCAAAAAAAAAAGTCGGCCATATTGATTTTTTTTTAATGCCATTCGATGGACCTCGGGTGACTGTATAACATTTGTTTGAGCACTTTTCACTTCCTTGTACCGTTACGGAGCCATGGCGATTAAAAAAAAACCTCCATGCAAATTTCAATTGGCCCTCAAAGGCCGCCATTTTGAATTTTTCAAAATTTTCTTTTTGAATATAAATCTTGGGGTGACCTTCCACCCGTGTGCCAAATCTCAGCGCGCTAGGCCCATTTTGAAATTTTTCAAAAAAAAAGTCGGCCATTTTGAATTTTTTTTTAATGCAACTTTTTCTACTCGGATACCTGTATGACATTTGGTCGAGCACCCCCGGCTATCTCTTACGGTTTATATATACTAATATCGTAAAAATGAAGTTAAAAACTCTACAATATTAGTATCTTTATACTATACAAAAATCCGCCCGAATGTTTATTGGACAACCCATAATAAAAACGTGCCACTAACGACCTTTTAATAAGATCATTTTTTTAAATTTGAATATTCATAAATTCTCTATCAGTGAACCAGAGGCTACACCGAAATGCACTATTTCACTATAGTTGGAGAGTTTTACGATTATTAACTTGAACAAAATCCATACTAATATTATAAATGGGAAAGTGTGTGCTTCTGTTTGTTTGTCCGTCTTTCACGGCAAAACGGAGCGACGAATTGACGTGATTTTTTAATTGGAGATAGTTGAAGGGATGGAGAGTGACATAGGCTACTTTTTGTCTCTTTCTCTCGAGCGATGCTGCGGGCAAATGCTAGTATCATATAAATCATATTCTACTTTAGACGATTCTTTTATAGGCGAATACTAAATACCTATTGTCATTTGTTTATTACCATGAAATTTTCATTATTTACAGTTCAATTCTTGCCTATTGTTCTAATTCATCGGCGTTTCTGCTAATATTTCTTTACCCGCCGATACATATATTTGAATAGGGATACCCCCATTTGCCAGAATTTCATTTGCCATAATTTTATTTGCCATCCTATTCAACAATCATAATATTGTTTCTCATAACATCTTATGCCATAATCATTGTTTACTATATTAATCTAGTGCCAGAAACTTTGTTTCCCATAAAGTCAGTGTCCATAATGTCATTTGTCAGAATCATTGAAATCCGTAATTACCACATTCCATACCATCATTTGTCATACAAATTAGCGTCCAGAAAAGTCAATTTCCATAATGTGCTTTGGCAGAATCGAAAACTACTATAATAGGTACTAGAAGGACTAGAGAATGAAACTGCTATCAGAAAGTAGGTTAGGTTAGGTTAGAACTGTGACCCCCTGGAAAATGAAACTGCTATCAGAAAGTAGGTTAGGTTAGAACTGTGAACCTCTGGAAAAGGAAACTGCTTGAAAAGTAGGTTAGGTTAGGTTAGAACTGTGACCCCCCGGAAAATGAAAATACTATCAGACAGTAGGTTAGGTTAGAACTGCGACCCCCTGGAAAATGAAACTGCTATCAGCAAGTAGGTTAGGTTAGGTTAGAACTGTGACCCCCTGGAGAATGAAACTGCTGGAAAAGTAGGTTAGGTTAGGTTAGAACTGTGACCCCTGGAAAATGAAACTGCTATCAGAAAGTAGGTTAGGTTAGGTAATAATATGGGCAACAATTAATATGGCAATAATTGCTTATGGCGTTTGAATATTCTATGAAACCATATTATTGCACTTAATAATATGGCTAACAAATAGTATGGCATTGTATGATTATGGAAGGTAATATTCGGATAAACAACGAGTATTTCATATGATTTTTATGGTAAACAAATCATTCGGGCAAATGAAATTCAGGCAAGTTAGATTCAGGCAAATGAATATTATGTTAAATGACTGTCGGGCAAACAATAGACAACCATTTGAATAATCTTCATATTCAATCATAACAATTACCTACTGATAAAAGCCATCTAAACAAAGATAAGTAAAAGATTGTGCCAAGTGAAGGTACATGCGTTTTGTCACGCCGTTTGATAGTGATAAACATTCAGCTGACTTATGGTTATCAGTGTTATCCTAGGATCCAGGACCTAGATAAAGTGAGATATCAGTGCCGTCTGGCTACGCGGGTAGTTCAAAAATCATTCATTTATTGCACTTCATTAAATATGAACCGCCTTAAGCTTGAGAACCTCATATAACCCTCGCCTAGATAGATAATATATAATTTATTTAGACCAGGTAGGGCAATCATGGTCGCGCGATAAATGATAAAACATCGGGCCGTCCCTATCGCACTTACAAATAGTGCGATAGGGACGGCCTGCTGTTTTATCATTTATCGCGCGACCATAATTGCCTGCCTGGTGTAGGCTTAAGAGCCGATGTAGCTTTATTTGACGTTCATACGCGCATTGTAATACCTCCTCCGCCTCCTTGCGTTATCCCGGATTTGCCACGGCTCATGGGAGCTTGGGGTCCGCTTTGACAACTAATCTGAAGGTTTGGCATAGGCACTAGTTTTACGAAAGCGACTGCCTTCTGACCTTCCAACCCGAAAGGTAACTAGGCCTTATTGGAATTAGTCTGGTTTCCTCACGATGTTTTCCTTCACCGAAAAGCGACTGGCAAATATCAAATGACATTTCGTACATAAGTTCCGAAAAACTCATTGGTACGAGCTGGGGCCCGTTTTCGAAAGGTACACAAGTGCGCAAACTGTCAAATCGTATGGATTGTCATGGAACTTGTAATACAACCTTTCGAGAAACGGGCCCCTGGGGTTCGAACCCGCGACCTCCGGATTGAAAGTCGCATTACCGCTAGGCCACCAGCGCTTAATAGCGCATTGTAATACCTATGCCTACTTAAAAAAGAAACTACGTTCACCATGAAAATAATGAAGTACCTATTATCAATTTACCTATCAGTTATCATAGTTCCTAGTCATCCACAATGACATCATTAAAATACGCAAATAATAGGCACTGAAATCTGACATTAGTATAAACAATGTGACTTAAATTTTACTATAACCACTAGTTAGACAATTAGGTATTATTTTATTACTTCAATACAAGTTTACGCAGCTGTCTGTAGGAATACCTAATATAAGTAATATGCAAATAAATAATAAAGTTGCACAATATTTGTGATACAAGCATTTACAGATAAGTGTATCTTTCGTTTGTCATTATCTAAAATTGGCAATGCTTTGCCTGTTTACCAGACAAGTTGACACTTAGATATACTGATAGTAAATGAAAAACTTTCCATTTTTGTTTATCTACAGTCAACCAATTGGAACCCTAGGCCACTCATGTCAAAATGACAAGCAGTAAGAGATTTCTTACAACCTGATTTTTAACGTCACTATGACATAGTTCTATAGTGGCCTAGGGTTCCAATTGGTTGACTGTACAGTCGACTACAAAGAAATGTATCCATTTTTTTACCTTATTACAATGCAATAAGGTGAAAAAGTGTATACCTACATCTAGAGATGGGCCGAATATTCGGTAAATATTCGGTATTCGGCATATTCGGCAAGTTTTTCAATGTTCGTATTCGGCCGAATAATTCGGTTGCATTGCCGAATATTTACCGAATAAACAAAGTAAATAACTAATGAAGATCTTCCGTATTCCATAGGATAATAAACTCCTATTTTAGAAGCATTCTAAGGAACTACTAAAAAGACACAATTACCTATGCGTCAAAATATAAATAGGTACAGGTACAATTGTATTGTTTTCTAAAAAAATAATAAAAACGTAGTTGAGAAGATTTCAGAGTTGTTTTAGCTAAGTTTTATAGTCATCCACTAAATCATAAAAACTTAGTTTTAGTTATGTAATCAATAATCATTAAGTCAATCATTTAACAGTTTTAATCTTAACATCCGCCTTAAAAATATGGCGTAACCGAATATTCGGCCGAATGTTCGGTTCGGTAAGAGATGAATCGAATGTTCGGCCGAATATTCGTATTCGGCAAAGTCCATATTCGGCCCATCTCTACCTACATCTCTTTGTAGTCGACCGTACAATCAGACACGTACTCGCAGCGTGGGCTGTGTGCATGAGTTACCAATAGTCTGCCCCAGAGTACTTAGCCACATGCACAAACGCTTACGATAATATATATAGTTTTGTCTATCGGCTATCTCATTTAAACATTCACTGTATTTGCCTACCTAGCTCTGGCACCTAAAAGTTGGTTTCCTGCCAGGCAAGTATAGTCGCACGATAAATGATAAAACATCTGGCCATCCCTATCGCACTATAAATACCTAAGTGCGATAGGGACGGCCAGATGATCATTTATCGCGCGACCATACTTGCCTGCCTGGATCTTACACTTCTTAGATGACAGACAAATATGTGTTTGCCAGACTACAGATGCCTCTAGACTCTCCAGAGTATAATTTTAGTTTAAACACATAATTTTATTGCGTCAAACTCTGACTTTCGAGCGTGGGAACGCAAAAATTAAAGCATTTATAAATCGGTTACACGTAAGTCGACAGGCCGCGTTAACATGCCTTTTTATACTTTATCCATGTATCATGATTAATACTCATATTGACCACAACTATGTCCCTCTACGCCCGAATGTTTAATTATTGTAAGAGGTGATAGCATCGTAGGTATAAACACAGACAGATAGACACGAATGCGTATATGTATACGATTAATATGATATTATGCTGTTCGTTAAAGTAGATAGATAGATAAAAGCTTTATTTGAATGCTGCAATAACACAAAATTACAAATGGAACACAGAACAACAAGAAGATAAAAAAAAACATACAATTGACTTAAAATTACGTACACAACATGAAAAAAAAATGCTTACTAAAAACACTGTGTGCATTGCAGCAAAAACAAAAGGGTGAGGCACTGATATTATACAATAGAAATAATATTTATTCGTGAAAGACAAATTACACATTATAACAAAACAGAAAGGAATGAAGTGCCACAAAATGGTCTCATCTCAGCGTGTTGCTGGTGACTTCCAGCGCTGATCTTCCGGTGAGTCGATCAAGTGACAAAAATTCATGGAAAAACTATCATAACTTGCTAGGTGAGACAGCTGGAGAAGAATACCTACACATGCGTTGAAGCATCGTCTTTTAAAACCACTAGATTAATCGATTATTGTAATAGTCTTATTTGCTGTCTCTTTCAGACCCAGTACAGAAAGTGTCCCTGGCCTGCTCCAACCTCGCGAGGTCCATCGCCTACTGGAACGGCCTGCTGACGCTCAAAATCTTCGAGAAGAAGGACAAGTCTGTGGTCGTGGGATTCGGTGAGGACCAGGCCAAACTGGAGCTTGTCGAAATTGGTAATTTGATATTTTTAAATTTAAATACCTCATCAAAAGTTGATCATCTTAGAAGCCTACGATAGAAAAATCTAAACTAGCAGGCAAGTATGGTCGCGCGATAAACAATAAAACAGCAGGCCGTCCCTATCGCACTATTTGTAAGTGCGATATACGGCCAGATGTTTTATCATTTATCGCGCGACCATACTTGCCTGCCTGGCAAACACAGACTGTATGAAAATCTCGTGTTGTACCTACTTATATTTTTGTTTAGTGTAATTTGTTACAATCATATGATATGGTACTTTTTATTGGGCAGTAGTATGAGATGTTACATAATTTTCAGTACAGATGGTTTTTTTTTTTTCGCACTAGTGCGAGAAGTGGTGCATTATATGCGAGGTCGAAACTTCGGAGGGCCATCTGTACTGAAAAACGTCGTACGATACACGTGCGAAAAGGCAATTCGTAACTCGTGTCGATTTAAAACACTCCTTTCGGTCGTGTTTTAATTTATCGCCACTCGTTTCGAACTTCCTTATTTACTCACTTGTATCGTAATGTACTATTGCTTAACAGGTTTCGGACAAGATATGTCTGGAACATTGTTATCGAAATACTGTGAAATCCTTCATCCTTTTTTGTTGTTAGTAATTTATCTCGTTAAGTATAATTATTTTCACTTTTTTAAATATTATTTTGGGCATATTTGCGATGAATCCGTTAGAAAATCTAAAATATTTACTTCTCGTTTACATCACTGACATTCAATGACTTTCGACGACGGGTGTCAAATATTAATCCTTGTCAGTCACAGAACACCCCACTAGAAGCCAAATGCAAGCGATATTGTTCGAGACGCAAATCACCAATCCTTGCGGGGTGAGGCGGGCGCGCACGGTGCTGCCATTGGTCGTTTCAAATAATGGCGCGCCTTTATGATTAGCAGTAGGGATGGGAATGGGACATGTCTATTATAGACAATGGTACCGGTACCAGTACTGTGGTGAATTTGTTTTGCAACAAATTATAATATTATAATTAAATTATAATAAGGCCTAGTTACCCTTCGGGTTGGAAGGTCAGATGGCAGTCGCTTTCATAAAACTAGTGCCTACGCCAAATCTTGGTAGTAGTTTCCAAAGCGGACCCCAGGCTCCCAAGAGCCGTGGCGAATGCCGATGCCGGGATAACGCAAGGAGGATGATAATTGTGATAGCATCTCAATAAAAATCATTCTAGTAACTAATAACTAAACTGTGCATTTTTACTTACGTTTACTAAGTTAAATAACCAACTAAATATTCTAAACTAATCAATGAACTAAATACCACTACAGACTCTACAGATTCTAGATAATTATTCACTATTACAAATCTGCTTTCTTTTATATTTCATAAAATGGTAGCACATGGTACGAACGGCAGTACGAAGTTCCCGCAACAGACATAAACTAACATGGCCCCATGCCTAGTCGTTTACGTGAAAGGGATAGCATATCACATTGTTAACTCGGTAAAGAGGGATGGACGCGCCTCGGCGCCGCTCAGCACAACCATATTGACCAGTATAAATGAACTCCGCGGACAATAAACAATACTTGTTGTATTGATCTGTGTTGTCAGTAAAAGAAATTAGTTCAGCTGAAAATCCGCAACGTGGCGAGGGTCAAATAAAAACTTGTCAGGCTTTACTTAGGATTTGTTTCAGAAAAACACAATAAAATATTAAATATGTCTTGGTTATGTTTTACTGTACGCTAGAACATATAATGTATGTACATACTAAACTAAAGTGGCCATCACACGTGTCATATACACTTCAAGTCAAGTTGTTTTAATACCTATTGTTCACAAACTACTATGTAGTTTGTAATTCAAACATACAAGAACAAAATTACCCAAAAATCGATCCATTATAGCTAATTCCTCGGTTTATTCTTATAGAAACTTATTTATAAACTGAAATAAATGTCATATACAAAGAAAAAATGACCAAGGCCTCCAAGTGTCCGATGCTGGATTCGAACCATCATCATTTTATAGTCAGGGAAAAGTCAGGGAAGCTCATACAGATTAACTAGAAAGTTGCACCACAATGTCACCATGTACAACATTCATAAGGTAGGTGCTTCTGTTAGGACGATGTGAAAAAGACAAAGTTACGTCGCTGTCCAAATTCTAAGTATCTATCCGACAATCCAAAGCGGAGTTCCTCATAAAGATAATGGTAAAAGCAAAACGTCACATAGAGGCGCAATTTGTATGAGTCAAAGGAGCATAGGAGGATAATAAGCGTGACGATGAGAGAACTTCAAACACTTGGAAACCTAAAGGCATGTAGTGCCAAAACACCTAAATGGGCATCCTGACGCTGACAACAAAGAAAAAATTTCGCGCTCGCTTCGCTCGCGTTTACCATTTTTCGTTTTATAAATTTAAATTCCCTTTTTTTTTCGTGGAAGTTTCGCGAATTTTTCATAAAATTTAAGATTTTTTTAGAATCATTCCGTAACTTGCACATAACCACTCTGCTCTGATAGACTAGGTACTCCATTTTGTTTCCTATGTTATGTACATAATAACTACTATCAGCCCCAGGGACGTATAAAAGGTGAAAAATTTTCGCGCTCGCTGCGCTCGCGAGATATTTTTTTCTGGTGTAGGATATCTAAAGGCGCCGAAACTTAAACTCTCTCTACCCTGAATGATGCACGGGCCGGCACTGGTATAGCCAAAAGTAAATGGCGATAACTACCAACTACAGATTTCGTTTACGTTAGTTTTATAAAACCAGAAATTAAAGTTTAATAGTTAACCTTAAGCTGAGTTTAGACGAGCAAGTTATTGCTGCAAGTTTTGAGACAGAAGTATATCCAAGAAAGAGATGCAGATATTTGCCACTCACTCTTACCTATAGTTACGTCTCAAAACTTGCAGCAATAACTTGCTGGTCTAAACTCAGCTTATGGTACAAAAGTATGAACTGCCTTGCAAATTTTAATATTTCGTACTTTAGAAAACAAACATATTCCAGAAAAAAATTAGATTGACAGACGGACAGACAGACGCATTTTTTGGGTTAAAACCCTGTTAATAGTAGTATGTCTACTAAAAAAACACAAATTAAAATATTTCATAAAAAATAATTTAATTTGGTGTTAGAGAAACTTATTTCACAATTGAATTTGCTTTTCAGCGGAACCAATCAACCGCGCGAAGGCCTACGGCCGCATCGCATTCGCCTGTCCCTTCGACGAGCAGCCAATCATCGACAGCAAGATCCAAGCAGCCAATGAGAAGATCTTGACTCCTCTCATATCACTCGACACACCAGGAAAGGCCACAGTACGCGTCATCATTCTTGCGGACCCAGGTAAGCATGGCATTTCAACAACGCGAAACGAGTCTGGCCTTGTCGCGCCAATAAGCAAGAGCGATAGAGATAGATATCTACGAGCGTTTCGTTTCGTGAGCGTTTGTGCATTCGCATATGATAGAAAACTATGGCCTTTGAACAGTAGCCAAACTAGTAAATCTTCAACAGCAAGATCCAGGCAGCGAATGAAGATATCCTGACCCCTCTGATCTCGCTTGACACACTCGGAAGATCTTTCGAGTTATCAATTATCATTCTAGCCAACCTAGCGAGAATGACCTAATATTTTCATTGAAACTCCACACAAATTGTGTCAATTGATTATCGGGTAAAACTATTCATCGTCATGGAAAGCGGTCACCGTAACCTATGGACGCCTGCAACTCAATGGGTGTCACATGCTCGTTGCTCACCCATTAGAAACTTGTACACTCCCTTTTGCTGCGTTAACTATATAGCAAAAAAAGAGTGTACAAGTTCCAAGGAACCCTCCTTGGAACTTGTAACTTGGAACTTTGCCGACGACTCAAAGGACTATAGACGGAACATAGGTCCTTCCGTCACCAGCATACCGCACCCTCGTTGAGCTCTGGCAGTCTTACTCACCGGCAGGACCACAACACTATGAGTAGGGTCAAGTGCTATTTGGCCGCGGTCTTCTGTAAGGCGGAGGTACTTCCCCAGTTGGGCTCTGCTCTAGATTCGAGCGAGATGATATCCGCTGTGCTGTGCCCTGCCACACAAAGCGGAATATCATTCGCTATGCCCTACCTAGGGAGTACAGAAAGCAGAAAACCACCAATTACGATTAGTAAGGTTCTTTTTTAACCCCCGACGCAAAAACGACGGGGTGTTATAAGTCTGACGTGTCTGTCTGTGTGTCTGTCTGTGTGTCTGTGGCATCGTAGCTCCCGAACGAATGAACCGATTTAGATTTAATTTTTTTTGTTTGAAAGCTGAGTCAGTCGGGAGTGTTCTTAGCCATGTTTCATGAAAATCGGTTTACTATGTCGCGGTCGGGGGTTTTTTCAAAATTTTAATTTTGTGGTTATTAGGTGCATGATGTTCATTGATTATTGAAATAATCTAAATTATCATATAATTTCCAGACGGCCACGAGATTTGCTTCGTGGACGACGAGAGTTTCCGCCAGCTGTCCCAGGTGGACCCGGCGAGCGACGCCGAACTCGACAAGTTCATCAAATCAGATAAGTCGCGCTAATTACTTTATCTACACGAGTATCTTCAATATATGATAAGCCGTTCGAGTATTATTACTTTGTTGCTTTTGCTAAGACTGACGCCCATTTCATAAGTCACATTGGTGCTAGATACGATTAGATACACGCTATTACCACAGTATAATAAAGAGTACTATGGGATCATCCACATATTACGTCACACCAAATTTCAGGTTTTTGGACCCCTCCCCCCCCCTATGTCACGCTTTTTTGTATCCCTTTAACAGGGCTTGTCACATTTAGTATGACCCCCCCTCCCCCTTACACTGTGACGTAATATATGGATGACGCCTATCGTACAGTATGGCCACTCCCGCTCCCCGCTGAAAGTGCCGCCCACCCCCTCTCGGTTACCTCACAATTACCGCCTGTCAAAAACGCGAACAATCGATCTGTCATATTTCACTCATTCAAAGTATATTACGCGTTCACCTACACGAGCTTAGACTCTGTGCTAAGAACCGAAGAACGCGCCTCTTTCATATAGGTATTTGATTGCCAGTGTCTGAGGTGTGTTATTACACACTGGGCCCAACTGCCACCGAGCAACTTGTTTCATACATTTTTAATGCTTAAAAACAATGTTTATGGCGTGTGCATGGTTGGGTTCCGAATCTTAGGGCCCATTTAGACGGTACGAGAACTCGCATACGAGTTTTATTACATTGCTGTATTGACGGCTGTGCAAAATTGAATGTAACTTCAACAGCCCGCAATGTAACTAAAATCGCATACGAGTTCGCACGCCGTCTAAATCAGGCCTTAATCAGGTTTTGCTGATACTAACAGTGCAACCCAAGTTATTACTGGGTTTTATACCTTGATAATGAAAGTTTTACATATCTACTAGCTTTTGCCCGCGGCTTCGCGCGTTAGAAAGAGACAATAAGTAGCCTATGTCACTCTCCATCCTTTCAACTATCTTCGCTTAAAAAAACATGTCAATTCTTCGCTCCGTTTTGCCTTGAAAGACGGACAAACAAACAGACACACACACTTTCCCATTTATAATATCATTTTTGATACGGATCTGTATTTTGTTTTATGTAGATCGTAGCTTGCATTTTTTATGAAATGGGCATTAGGTATCTGCTCAAAAATGTACAATTTGAGAACCCAAGCCTTGTAATGGGTTTTCGTATCTCTTTAAAATTGTAAAAAAAATCATTGTTTTGATTCATGTAAAATACTGTACTCGCATTGTATCAAGCTTTTTATGTAGTATTTGTAAGTTGTTCCAACATCACGTTTTAACCTTAGCATTCCACAATTTAATAATTTATTGTGTATTAAAAATAAGATGCAATAATAATTTTATGATTAAAATTTTATCTCCTGTTCTGTGTGAAAAGTGATATATTTTAATATATTATTAAAGTAAGTAAATCTTTGTTTTATTATTACTCCTTATTTTATATTTTAGTTCAAGTAAGTAGTTGTAAAAACTGAAAAAGGTAGCTTTTTCAATATGTGTGTGTATATGTGGTGTAATGACGAACTAACAGTAGTTCAAATAAATTGCTAATAATTTTGTAGAAGTAGCAGTGGCGGTTGGTGAAAATTTCTGCTAAGCAACACTGAGAAAAATAAACCTACCTTAACCCTTAAATGCATGGTGATGTTTATATGCATCATATATTTGATGGCCCGTGGCTCGATATGTAGCTATCCAAAATCACATTTAGCTATACCGGAAAATCACATTTATTGCTTAAAATTTTATTATTCATTATTAGATTTGGCCTATTTAACTTCTAACATTGATTTAGTATAAAAATCGATCTTAATTTTTTTTATTATCCCAGAGTCAGAAAACCATTGTCTATCACATATATTAATATCTCGTTAAAAGAAAAATTCATGCATTTAAGGGTTATCATTAGGTACTTTATTAGTAATCAATTTTGGGCAAGCCGGTGGGAATCGGCTTCTATGGACCAGTTGCTGCTAAGAAGTAGGTATACAACAATATGTACTTAGTCAAATGTCTACTGAGGATGTTGCCAAAATACCTGTCTTGACAACATTTCAACGATGTATCCAATATGACTGCATCCAAAACGGTAAGTATTTTAGCCAATAGACGGTGAGAACGGCGGCCAATCAGAAAGCTCGCTAGCGTAAGTTGTACAGTCCACGCCATAAAGTGATGATTTCTGTACCTTGTCGCTTTTAATCGTTTGACAATTTCGTATGACTTTTCAAACAAGATTTTAACGTAACACACTTGCACCAACGACAGTGGAGGGTTAATCCGCCATTTTATATGGAATTTGACAGATGACAGCCCACTAACCCTGAGTTAAGTGGTTGGTGCAAGTGGGCCTAATATGACAAGGTATAGAAATCATCACTTATTTATGCTGGTGACTGTACAGTGTACATACACGCCAACACGTCCAAACAGACACACATCGAGGACATACCCAATAGAGTGGTAATATGGGGCTGTCCGTCTGCGCAACGGATATGTGATTTGTCACTTATAAATGTTAGCGCACGCTCTCACTAAAACAGTACAAAACCAGTATTGGATCCGTGCGTACGTCTCTGCGAATTACGAAATAAATTATAGTTTGTTTTACTATTATTATAATGGCGTGCTGTTCTATTCAGTTTTGTAGAAAAAACAGCAAAACATCTGACTTTAAAACATAAGGAATAACTTTTCATCGGTATGTTACGATTTTTAATTATAAACTACTTTATATTAAATTTTGTCCGGAGGCCAAGTTAAACTGGACAACAAAAGTGAAAGGTGATCACGCAGGCTAGACGTATGTCGTTATTTCTTGCTTCCACGTAACTCAATTCACATCACACCATCTCTTTCCAGTCTGCACTAGTGTTGTACATGCTTAATTTATAGCATCAAGTGGTGTATCGATATCGATATTTAAGTAATGAGTAAGGAATATTATTGTGTGTACCTACTACATAATGATCACACTCTATTTAAATAAAGAAACGAGAAAGTTATCTTGCACTAATGTTTGCATTAATGGTTTATGTCGAATATTTGTATATAATCGATTATGTTAAGCTTGATTGATTATATTAATGTATTAGGTACCTAATCCTTAGGTGTAATTAGATATGTTTTGGGTATATTTAGGTGACACGATTTCGTAAAATCTCTATCTGATATATGTATTAATTTAAATATTACGTTCAAGTAATTTGTACAATAATAAATTGCTATTTAAATCGAAATAAAAAACACAACTTGAGAAACTCGAAGATACATAATTAGGGATAGGAAAATTTCATAACTTTTACTTAAAATAATTATAATCTGATTATTATACCATTTTTACTTCCAAGAAAATATAGTTTTCCCTTTTTGTATACCGTGTTTTATACTAATAATAATATATAGTAGTATGTAATAGATTTCTGCTCCACCGTGTGTGCATGCAATGTTACGGACTTTTGGGGCTTGCACACACGGTGGTGCATAAAGCGCGTAAGGGGTTAAAATATCCTTATCGATAAACCTTACTTACGCACTACCTCATCCCTAGCACCTATTACTTGACCTTGTATCAGCCAATGGCAGCGCAGTGAGAGGGGATATGAGTAGCAGCGAGTTGGCGGAATCGTTCTCGAACAAATTAAATAACATTTCTGCTCTATTAGGGTATGTACTCGATGCAGACACAAAACAAAAAAACAGTCAAAGCGCATTTGTGTAATTACCGGTTACCAAGTTAATCAAACAATTGATGAAACAGACTTAACCCTTAAATGCATAGTGATGTATATAGGTATGCATCATGTATTTTTGACTCTATTGACAGCATGTCAAAATTTAAATTTGAATAAATATTTGTCAAGGTCATGCATTTAAGGGTTAAAAGTTAGGTAATCAAAATCAGTTTGGGGCAATTGTAACTGATCCATTTTTTCCATTATTCCACTATGATGTTGAGTTTTACATGTATGCACTGAACACGCCTACCGTGTATATAACCGGTGGACACTATTTAATAATGCAAACATTGTGAAACATGGAAAAAATGGACCAGTTACATTTGCCCCCCCACTCGAGATTTTCCCCGCTGCACCTTACAATGTTTCTGCGAATAATCATTGCTTGAAGCAATGTGGTCCTTATCTGGTATAACCAGTATTATTAGGGTCGTAGGCACCTATCAAAAGCACATTTGATTTAAATGACTCGACGAATATTCTGCGCTCAGGTAGTCGGAGCAATATCGTGTCGGAATTGGTCATTTTAGTCATAATGAAGACGAGCCAATCATAAATGTCAAATTTATTTGTTGTTTATTCCTACGAGCTAGACTGAAAAAAACCTCAATTCAAGCCTCATCGTCGTCCTACCCAGTAATTTACAAGAATATGTTGTTGCCGGGTGGTATTTTTCAAGACAATTTCCCTATACAGAGTTAGGTACCTATATACCCAATGTTCTTTTCAAGTGTTGGTGCTTTTAGTTAGATCAGATGAATTGCAATAGGTACCTCGTTGGTTATGTAAAATAAAATCTTGTCAAAATTACTTCAATAGTTAAAACATGACAGTATACCTACTTAGATATGGTTCTACGCTACACATTTCAATTTGTTTCGTACTAGCCACGTAGAAAATTACCTGCTGGCAGTGTAGGCTAAACTATAGACACGCTAACCCTACCATAATACTTAAATCTCGCCGCCAAGGGATTGCAGCGGGCGAATGACTTGATCGTATCGACTAAATAGGGCTGCGGTTCACATCGTGCCAAGAACAAGCGAGTCGGGTGCTCAGAGTCTTTGGCGAAAAATAAAAATCTAGATTTCGTTTTACACTCTGTCGCTATTGTATATTCGAACGACCGCATTGTACATCATAATAACAGCGCCCTCTTGACACTAGTGATATATTTCTGGACAGGCCCCGTAGCCGAATGGCATTTCTCCGACGCCAAACGAAAGCGATACGCCGCTGGCTCTGTCGCGCCAATACGCAAGCGCGATAGAGATAGATATCTACTAGCGCTTCGTTTCGTGAGCGTTTCGTGAGCGATTGTGCCATTCGGCTAGCCACCCAGGGGGCCAATTTTTGAGTCTCACGCGTTCGAATTCAGAAAATTGACACTGAAAATAATAGGCAAGTCACCGGTTTCAACCGGTATTTTAGTGACAAAATCCCGTAGTATGCGAGATTCAAAAATTGCCCCCCCAGGGGGCCGGTTTTTGAGTCTCACTGTCACTGAAATACCGGTTGAAAACGGTGACTTGCCTATTATTTTCGGTGACAATTTTCTGAATTCGAACGCGTGAGACTCAAAAATCGGCCCGCATGCTTTAAATATTCCCCGATATTGAGTACAGCGGAAAGTGTTGACGTGGCACTCTTGGTTTGGATCTGAACAATTCCTACTGGCAATCCAACCCCAATATCGCAAAAATATGGGAAATAAATTATGGCAAGTTTCTGGGCACAATTGATATTTTTTCACTTTACTTAGTTTAGCCAAGGACCATTTAATACTAGACTGATATAGCCCATACAAAAAAGCGTACCCCTGAAAAAAGCTTAGTTTTTGCTTTAAAACTAGATGGCGTTGTTTCGTAACCCGGGAGTGGAAAAAAACATATTTTCACACATATGTTTACTTGTTTTTATATTATACTATGAATAGCTATCAAAAAACTTTATTTTAATATCAAAATATTGGCTCAAAACATAATTTTTACAAATTATATTTTTTGGTCGGCCTCGACGTAGTTGTGATCGCTTCGCTGGCTAAGTTTGTTCGCATGTTGTCTAACTATTGCAAAATAAAATGACTAGATGACGTTGGTGGACTAGGAAAATGTCACATCCGTTTCGTTGTTCATTAATATAATATACTTAGTGATAATAAACCTATATGTTGAGCTCAAATACGTTCAACAAAACGCAATCATTGTGCCAACAGATGTGACATCCAGTGACATCTGACATCCATGTCACATCACAAATGTCATTGTATGATTTATTGAATATTCATAGTATATGGATATTAAATATTTTAGAATCGCAGCAGCAATGCGAGTAGAGATACAGAATTAATAACTGTATAAATTAATAATTGTATGACCAATGACCTCATACATAAAATTACCAGTTTAGGTGACAGAAGGCGAATCCAATTTGTAAACATTAAATTTAATGTGCTAAGGAAAAGAATCTTTCCGATTTTCAACGGGACACGGCTGAAGGGGCGAGCTGGTTTCGACTGCGCCCATGCATCTCAATTGTCCAGAAAGTTCATTCGAAGATCATTTTGCTTATAATAATCTGAGTAATCACAGTGAATGGTTTGACAGTATTTCAGCTAACATGTAGAGAGACTTGCTAGCTTCGTCGGTCAGGCTTCGTCTTGGACACAACGCCGATAGTTAGGACGCCAGGTGTGGCACTTTGGATTACGTTTTTATAATAAATTAATGATAGTTTGTATTGTTTTGGTAATATATTTTCTACTCGTATACTATACTCGTTTGGTACTCGTATAAACCTAAACTGAGATAATAAATGAATAAAAGGAAATAATTAGTGAAACTCTGATATAAGTAATAATTAATGAGACTAAATGCGTTTTCACATTATCCGATCCGATATCGGATGTAGGACTGATACCCCATACATTACAGGCGCTATCTTGGATTTTTTCCATTTAAATCCTTCCGACATCCGATATCGGATCGGATAATGTGAAAACGGACTAAGACAATAGATACCTTGTTAGTGTTATATACCTATGCCTATGTATATCCCACCAAAAACATTCTGTAAAAAATAGCCGTCTCAATGGAGCTGCTTGAATCTACATAAAGTTCCGTACTGCGATTTCTTTATTATTATAGTTAACTAGCCTTTGCCCGCGGCTTCGCTTGCGTTAAATTCGAAAATCTCTCCACAAACTTCCATCCTCCATTCTAAGGAAGTGGGGGGATATAAAAAGAGACAAAAAGTAGCCTATGTCACTTTTCATCCAGTCAACTATCTCCACTTAAAAAATCACGTCAATACGTCGCTCCGTTTTGCCGTGAAAGATGGACAAACAAACAGACACACACACTTTCCCATTTATAATATTAGTATGGATGTTGTGTGACTTGGCCGTTGAAGTGTAGCGGTGCTGGCGACAGATTGGTGCAATGGTGTCATGGAGCACCTGGTTATAAACTTCTTTATACCCTTGTGTATAAAGAAGTTTATAAGTTTCATATTCGATGGTCCGAGCTAAGGTTCGTAAAGCCATGAAGCCGAGCTGATAATCATTGACGCTAAACGCCGATCGAAACGCAGTCTGAAGTGGGTGATAAACGTACGATACGAGCAGGTATGCGTACTTATGGCTCGACGACCTTTTTCGATTGTGTGTCACCGTAAGTACGCGTAAAAACCGCTGCGCATAGTAGTCGACCATCCAACGCGTACTTGCTCGTACGCCTATCACCCACTTGACGTCGCGCCAACACTTTATGGAAAAAGCGGGTTTTCGACAACTAAGTACCAATAAGATTTTAGACATTCAAAAATCTTCAATAATACTCAACTGTTTCGGTCGCACTCGTTCAAATATAGGATAGGATTGGTATGAGCGAGACGGTCAGGAGATTGATTGTCAACATGATATCTATCATAAACACCGTTCGAAATGGCCTCATTAAAATCTAAATTTTAAATATATTGAAAGTAATATTACTAATCATTGACGTCACGCTCAAAATGAAAGAGATAGAAAATTTGACAGTATGGTACTCTTATGCATGATTGTCATAATTCAAAATAAGAACGATGGTTTGCGTTGTAAACAGGGACTGAAACATGACACGGGCCCCTAGCGTCATCTATATACTTTTCACTGTATCACTTGTAATGCCGTTGAACTACCGCGTGCGTATTTTAAAAAAAAACGACATTTTTATTCAAATGACACTCTTAGTGACATCTAGTGACATAGATTTACGGCTGCCAACGGGGTACGGTATTTAGTATGGACTCTGCTGGTCCTTTATAATCGTCCTTGGTTTAGCTGTGGAATAAGTAGTTCTAAGTGTAGGACTTGTGAAAGCAATTGGGCTCTGTTGCGTAGCCGAATGCACAAACCCTCTCTATCTATCTTTATTGCTCTTGTGTGTGTGTGTGTAGCGACAGAGCTAGACTGCAATTCTCATCCAGTAGATTTTTTTTTTATATAAATGGGCTTACTCTTGGCCACAGACTAGCCAAAGGCAAAGACGTGGCCTACGATGGAGTGAGCTCGCCCAGAAGATGCCTGTTCACTCTTGATTTGAAGGTCCAGATCCAGTAGATACTTTCGTAAAGTATTAGCGCCAATTCTTGACTTTTCTTTAGCCTATCATGTGCAGATCAGGAGAGGGGGGGAACCCCTGAGGACGAAGCTGGATACGGAATATCCCAGTACGGAAGAATTTCGTATATTTAAAAAAAAATCGCGGTTGACCTTTCTTGTGCTTTCCTATAGGTGAAATTTGTTACGGTTTTTCTGTGATCTCGCCTCGCTCTCGCAACAGCAGCTCGGGTCGCAAAACTGCACGATCGCGTGCCTCGAAGCTTCCGTGGAACTATTCGTGACACATTTTCTCGTCCATCTAATCGATTTTGTTTCGTTGCCCGGTGTGGATACTGCTTTATGATCACTGCCTTTATTTCGATTGTTTATAGCAGGGTACGTAGCCCAATGGCACAAACGCTCACGAAACGGAACGCTCGTAGATATCTATCTCTATCGCTCTTCCGTATTAGCGCAACAGAGCTAGACTACCTTTCGCGGCGTTTCGTTTTCGTTTCGCGTCGCAAAAATGCCATTCGGCCACGGCACCAGGGATATATTGTTGTGAATTAAGACGAATAATAGTACATTATTACAGAGGCTGGGACAAAGGAACCCCATTTCCCGCCGAGGTATGTATAGTGCTTTTCTCAAACATCGTATGAAATAAATAAAGTCTACTGAAAATAGTAACTTTGGATGGCTGTATCTCCTAAACGGTGCGTCGTAGCGCAAAAATAATCGAATTTTCGTTCCCCTTTGGTACCCCGTATACGCTTATAAAAAAACAAAAAGTTAAAAAAAAAACGAAAATATTTTTTTTTTGTATGAAAACGCACCCAAAATCAAATATTGTCTAGGGCCCGTACCAGTTGCAGTCGGCACGTCTATAAAGCCCCTTATAGTTTTTTTTTTAATTGGCTAAATACCTGGATGTTATGTCACAATTATCTGTGTTTGGAAATTAAAAAAGAGGACTTTGCCGGCCTTGGCCTGCAAGGTTTGTATGAAATTCCATTATCTATCAATCGTCCTAGCCGCACCTGCAACGTCATACTTCGCTGCCAATTATAAGGCACATAACATCAATATTTCATACCATGTTTGAGAAAAAAATTTTTGTACCATCAACTGTCGCTCACGGTATTTCCGTTCTGATTATATGTACATTCAAACCTTCAATTAAAGAGCGTATAGGTATTTCTAACTTAAACGCCCAGCGACGCACTTACCTACTCGTACTTTACAGTATTGTAGCTGCCTAATCCGAACGACGATAATTATTCACTTTTTTTCTTAGCCTATTTGAGTGTTCCACAGGTTCCACTGCTGGGCAAAGGCCTCTCCCCTGGCTCTCCATGACTCCCGATTCTCCGTTTCCTCCGGCCAGTTCTTCAGAAAGGTGTCAAGAACTTCTTCGTCGGCATCCACTTGGTAGCTACGTTAGCCCATATCCGGATGAATGCGATAGACGTGGCCGGCCCAGTCACATTTAAGCTTGGCGGTTTTTTTTGCCAACATCAGCAACGCGAGTTTTGGAGCGCAGCGTAGTGTTTCGGACTCGATCCGTCCTGTTGACACCTAGAATGCTGCGCTCCATTATTTGACGACCGGTCTGACATACGTAGATCTTCTTAGTAGTTTGTGGGTCTGACGCAGTCGGTAGTGACCCTGCCTGCTACGCCGCGGTCCCGGGTTCGAATCCCGGTAAGGGCATTTATTTGTGTGATGAGCACAGATATTTGTTTCTGAGTCATGGATGTCTTCTATGTATATCTGTGTAAGAATGTCCTTATAATATTTATTTATTTATTTATTAGCGCGTTGGCAAATATTCACTAAATAATAATAAAAATAGACAGACAGCCGATGTAAGAAGCGTTCTTCGGTGCTTTGATGGGCACCAGATTGTCACTATCCAACGTCATAGAGCGCGTCCCACCGTCATCGGGCGTGTCACCGATTTATCGCCATATTCACCTGACTTCAAGCTATTCCCTTCTCTACTATTAAGTTAATTTTCCAGTGCATTACACTGCAGTAACTCAGTGTATTCCGCTTGTCGTTATGCTCCGACGGTGGCCGATCGCATTTGCAATGCAACGGTTATGGAGGTTTATTGCCTACATGGTAAACAGGGGTTTTGCCTGTTTTGCATTTTAAGGAACTAAAATATGGTTACACTAGCTTTTTCCCGCGGTTTCGCTCACATCAAATTCGAAAATTGCAGAATGCTCCATACAAACTTCCACCCCCCATTTTAGAAAATGGGGGTTAGAAAGACACAAAAATTAGCCTATGTCACTCTCCATCCCTTCACCTATCTCCATTTAAAAAATCACGTCAATTCGTCGCCCCGTTTTGCCGTGAAAGACGGGCAAACAAACAGACACACACTTTCCCATTTATAATTTACTAACTAGCTTTTGCCCGCGGCTTCGCTCGCTTTAAATTCGAAAATGCGCAACGCTCCATAAGTCCATACAAACTTCCACCCCCCATTTTAGAGAAGTGGGGGGGGGGGGGGGGGTTAGAAAGACACAAAAAGTAGCCTATGTCACTCTCCATCCTTTCAACTATCTCCACGTAAAAAATCACGTCAATTCGTCACTCCGTTTTCCCGTGAAAGACGGACAAACAAACAGACACACACACTTTCCAATTTATAATATTAGTATGGATTAATATAATATAGATATTTGGATAATTCCGAATCGACTTATATCTTAAAAGGTAAAATCAAAGATGGCGGCTTAAATGTATGGGATATTGGTCCTACATCCGATATCGGATCGGATAATGTGAAAACGCTCTTAGGCAGTCCGTCTGCTCGTTTGTTAATTTCCTATAATGACAAAAACCAAATCCAGTCCTTCATAAGAAAAGGGCATTGAAATTTTGCAACGATTTGCCCGCCCTCTAAAACACTAAAGTACAAACACAATTATTTTTCACCACTCCAACTGGTAAAGGCTTACTTTGCTATTCGAAAACAGATAGCAAAATTGCATATTATCCACAAGAGTGCAAAGTAATTTCATACAAATTTTAACTTGATGTCTTAAGCTGACTAGTAGAATTTACCTATAAATTATGATTTTGAATCATAAATATTGAATAGATTGATAGATTTGATTTAGTTTGATGTTTTATAGTCAGTATTTTGTTCGTTTTAGTGTGGTGATAAATGTTGTGTTTCACTCGGCGGCAAAGTTTGTTTAACCTTCGTGCCTTGAAACCCTCGCAACGCTCAAGATTCCACTTTTTCAATATTGGAATCATTCGCTTGCTCGGGTATCAATATTGGCACGTGTGGTTAAACAACAACTTTGACCTCTTGTAAAAGAAATAACTATTCCTGAAGTAAACTTCAAGAAAAGAGCGTACACCCATCTTAAAGGCCGGCAACGCACCTCCAACACTTCTGGTGTTTCGGGTGTCCATGGGCGGCAGTGATCGCTTACCATCAGGCGACCTGTCTGCTAGATTGCCTCCTATCCCATAAACATTTTTTTTAGAAATTCATGTTTTTTTTTCGAAAACAGCAAGTTAGCTATAATGAAGGTATGGTGGCGCTAATATTGCAATAGTACATTACATCAGAGGCCGGAAAAATGAGGATTTCCGGCCAAGTGGGTATATACGGCCGAGCGAGCGTGCGAGCGAGGCCGGATAGGGATACGAGGCCGGGAATCCGTTTTCACGCCGAGGCACGTATAGTGCTTTTCTCAAACATACAATGAAATTAAAAAAAATGCTCTATAAAGGACAATATTTTATAAAAAAAACCGGCCAAGTGCGAGTCGGGCTCGCGCACAAAGGGTTCCGTAGCAGCAAATATAAAAGCACAATAACTTAACCAAAATTACAGTTAAATCAACCTATCTCAAAAACTATAAGAGATACTTTGATCAAACCAAAAATCGTTGAAAGAGTTAATTAGCATGCATCACCTCTATTTTTTTTAGAATTTTATACCCCGTAGTTATAAAAATAGAGGGGGGGGGGACATACTTTTTACGACTTTGAGAGCTGATATCTCAAAAACCGTTCACTTTAAGAAAAATGTTTTTTAGAAAACTTTATATCATTTTAAAAGACCTTTCCATTGATACCCCACACGGGTATGTACATCGAAAAAAAAATTTTCATCCCTCAGTTACATGTATGGGGGGCCCCACCCCCAATTCTTTTTTTACTATTTAGTGTCATAATTTTGTAGCGGTTCATACAACACATATTCCCATCAAATTTCATCACTGTAGTACTTATAGTTTCCGAGTAAATCGGCTGTGACAGACGGACAGACGGACAGACGGACAGACGGACAGACGGACATGACGAAACTATAAGGGTTCCGTTTTTGCCATTTTGGCTACGGAACCCTAAAAAGGGCTAGGCTTGAAAAATAATATGAAATCCCTTTACAGTCCTCTCGAGTTGTTGCGCCCAAAAAGCGATACTTCCCAGCCCATTTTAAGGAACGTAAAGACAATATTTCATTGCATGTTTGAGAAAAGTTTTTTTACACATTACGTATCATTAACATGCAACTATGTTGGCGTTACAATTAACATTTCTACCTTTTTATGCAGGTTTTGTAATGAATCAATTAATTCACTCTGTTCGCGCTGTTACGGGAAGGTAAGTATTTATGATATTTTTATGTTAATCAAGTTATTATGCAATAGGCAGATAGTGCATTCTCGTTGCGTATGTTGTACCTAGCATATAGGTACTAGTAATATAATAGTTCCCGGCAACTTTGTACATAGCCACGTCAGCAAATTTTAATTGATCCTTTTTTGTTACCAACATTTAGTAATATAACTCGACTTTCGTTAGATATATACAGGTTAATTGTAATAATTAAGAAAATATAGATACTAGAGAACCTTAATGACGAAATAAAACTTAATAAAATCTCAATTCATCAACAAAATCTTGGTAACAAAATAGGAATTAATAAAAAAAAATTAACTTTTTCCTTTATTTTTTGTACAAACTTTTCGAGAACTGCTGAATTACAATAGTAGGTAACAAAACTTCAAATTTTTTTAGTAGTTAGGGCTTGTATAGAAATATTAGAAATAGAGCGTGTCAGGCCCCGTAGCCGAATGGCATTTCTGGGTTCTGGGAAACGAAACGCCGCCGCCGCAGAAATGTAGTCTGGCTCTGTCCCGCCATTACGCAAGAGCGATAGAGATAGATAGCTACGAAAAAGATATTATCGTGAGCGTTTGTGCATTCGGCTACGCACTGATAAGTTAAAATCTTACATGAGTTCTGAAAAATTTTTGGTAGTCTTGGTAACGTTTTACCTAAAAACGTAACGCCGTGGCTTGCGTGGGCGACGGTCGCGCGATGGTAGCGCGACGGCAATGCGACGCATACGAAATCAAACCTTATCGATATGGAAGTAGACGATGCGATGAGACGCGACGGCGACGGTCGCGCGACCGTCGCCCACGCAAGACACGCCGTAAGTATGATACAAATATGTTGTAGGATACATAGTAAGCGATTACCGCCGCCCATGGATACCTACTTGCTACACCAGGCCCCGTAGCCGAATGGCATTTCTCCGACGCCAAACGAAAGCGATACGCCGCTGGCTCTGTCGCGCCAATACGCAAGCGCGATAGAGATAGATATCTACTAGCGCTTCATTTCGTGAGCGATTCGTGAGCGATTGTGCCATTCGGCTAGCCACCCAGAGGAGTTGGAACTGTTGGAAGTGGGTTGGCGGACTTTACGCTCTAATCTTGAAGGTTTTTAGGTTTGTATTCCTTGATTTACCTCTTTACTAAAACAATATACAAAAAGTGACGTTCTTAAGTAAAGGGTCCCATTATTGTCACGTACCACAAGGATACAATTTGCTTGTACCGTTGCACGAATAACCTGTTAGTGCATCCCTATGTTTAAGCGACAATAATTATGGTATCTTTTGATTGAGAACGCCACAAATGTACATTTATCGCTCCGTAATTTATAAAGGCTTGCCTAACCGACATAAAATACGAATCTCGAAATGGCGCAATCGGCTTAAAAATCAAACAATCCCAATCCGGCCCTGTGTACCTAGCCAACGTCACACTCGCTCACGTTTCGTAGCCAGCTCTCCCTCTATCGCTCTCTTCTGTGTTGGGGGACAACTGTTACTCGCGTCCGCAGGAAGTACCCACCGCTACCACAGTATAATAAAGAGTACTATCTTACAGTATGGCCACTCCCGCTCCCCGCTGAAAGTGCCACTCACCCCCTCTCGGTTACCTCACAGATACCGCCTGTCAAAAACGCGAACAGTCAACCTGTCATATTTCACTCATACAAGCATAGTACGCGTTCACCTACACGAGCTTAGACTGTGTGCTAGGAACGCGCCTCTTTCATATATTTGATCGCCAGTGTCCGAGATGTGCCGCTACCCTGGGTGGTGCTAAATGAATAACGCCTTTAAAGGCCTGAAGGCAATCAGAGACAATCAGAAACATTTATACAATGAATACATGCGATATTCCCACACCAGGAAGCTGCTCTACCCAGAGCCCTCAGACAAGGGATATCGGATCCTAAGTACGCATTCTGCAACTTAATATAGAAGGTATGCTGAAGATCTGAACATCGTGAAGCCGGACCTGGTTGCCTGGCTTAGCAACCTCAAGGCTACACTCTGATTGCTTTTAGATATAATTTGCCATACGATTAAGACGATACGGTAGGGGTCAATTCTCCATACAAACGCTCTCGATTATTTCCTCCCTGGTTTTTGAAGATAGAGCAATGATTTCTTCAACACAGATTGTTATTATTTTTATCTGTGTCGGACCGTTTTGATTTTTTTGATATTCTGCTTTTTAAAGACTCTAGAGCCAATCGAAAATTTCCAAAAACGGCCTTTTTCATTGTGGCGCAAAAAAAGTTGTGATACTCAAGATTGGTAACAATTAACCAAAAAAGCTAAACGGTCCGACATAGATTATTTCATTGTTATTCAGATTCTCAAATTTCGTTCCAAGTTTTGAAGGAGGAAAGAGTCGAGAGCGGAACCTCGATTTTAAATATTTTTTTGAAATATCTTTTGACTGAGTTGTTCTTAATGGACAATTTTTTTTCGATAAATCTGGTTAATGACACTTGTATGTATATTTAACTAAAATTCCCAAGTTGAAAGGTGGGCTCCTTTCCATTTTAGCATTTTCGCTACCGTATCCTCTTGGCGCAACAGAGCCAGACTGCATTTCGACTGATTGTCACTTTGGCTAGGCCGGCAGTCGACCGGCGGCGGGTAAATAAAGTGCAATGACAAATAAACAATGAGCCAACCCGGGGTATTTTTACGTTCTGGCCTTGCCTGTACTGAATCACCGTTACCTTTAATACTTTATGAACCTTTAATGGCTAATTTAAAACATCATTTTTCCAAATTATGGGCCTGATGGGCTGCGTACCAGGTGAAAATTGAGTGCGTCCTGAAACTACTCAGAAATACTACTGATGAGTCAGTTATAATACCAATGATATTTTTGCTCTCTTTTTAAGGATAGCCGATTTGGGTAGGTAATTTTGTTAGCTGGGTAGGGGTTCAGTCAACTTTGGGGACCACATCTAAGACCTAAAGTATTAATATTATGAATGAAAGTGGACGGATGTAATAAAAAAGAAAATCCGAGGAAAAGGTGACCTTTGTGAGAGATGACCATTGACCAATATCACCTCCTACATTTTCATATTGCTCATGTCTGCTGAGAATTTCCTTTATTTAAAAATCCTGTCTTGCTTTCATGATCCAGATTTGATACGAATGAGCATTCAATAATGTGGAATGGAAATTGGGAGAGTAAATTCAAACCTAAACAATAAGTTCTTTTGCAAAAATAACATTTTTGGCATAAGCTTTTATTGCCTACCTTTCTTTCAACAGTCACCTACTGCTCTCCGAGACGTTTCTAAAAACGCCTTACTCGATGGGGATACGACGTTTCATAACAGAGTTCCTATTACTACCTTTCTGCTCCATCATCAGCTCCATGATACCATAATATTGCATTGTCACGTGATTTACATACGTGTGAAAAGTTTCTGCTCAATCGGAAACCGGGAAGTGAGTCAAATTTAGCTGACTGCGTTTTGACCCAAACTAACATATCTACTTGTATAACAAGGCAAATGGAATAAAAGCTTGTAGAAAACAATTTCTCGTTTCATTCCTTTTTGCCAGTTACATTTGAAATTTCTTATCGGATTGTGAATTTATTTCCGTAATTTTGAATTAATTCTCCGAATTCGACGTAGGTAGCACGTACGTTACATGAAAACTTTGTCGTGATCGAAGTACTTACGCGTACATGACTTGCAGGTATTCGACTGCTCAAGATACGATCCATATCCAACGCTTATCAAGATCAAAATTAACTCGCCCCCGTAATCTGTAAAGCTTATCTCGCAAAGCCAATTTAAATCTACGAAGTTAATCCACTTCCGAACACCGCAAAACGCTGCGTCTATCAAACCTGGCATAAATTATTACCCGTGGCTAGTCGATAATAGATCCACGACCTGTCATAAATTTCATTGCAATCGTGGATCTGGGTGATCAATTTGCGAGTCGAGTGACTGGGTTGCTACTGAAAGAAATAACGCCACATTTGTGGAATTCGGAACGTCTTTGATCTTGCGCGGTTAAAAATAAAACTGTTTAGAAGTAATTTTACTTGAAATTCCTTCAGCAGTTTTAATTATCATGATTGCTATCGCAGGTTTTCCTTATTACTTTATGGTTTAGCTTTAAATATAGAAATGAGCGAAAGTAAGTTCGGTAAAAGGTAGTTGTTTTGGTATCGGTTGTGGTGAAGTTGGTATTATCGGGCAGGGCGGGCGCTGGGCGGCCGGTGGGGGCTGTGCGCGCGTGCGCGGGCCCGGGCGGCGGCGGCGGCGGCCCCGGCAGTGCGCGAGCCGTCACCGTCGCAAGCCGCGCGCCATGGCCGCGCCGCGCGCTCGCTGACGCCCGACCGCGCCCGTCCCGCGCCGACCGCGACTTCTCGGCCGAGCCCACACCTCAATACGCCGCCGCTAGGTAAAGTAAACTATACTTGTGTTGACTCGCGACCCTTGTGTTCTCGTCGCATGCTCCGTTCGTGACGGATGGGTAATGTTATCAGTAGTACGCACGTTGCTCCAATACCGCGACGTCATACGAGCTATCTTCGATTTATCTGAACTCTTCCGAGCGGGCTCCCAGCGTCGATAAACGGCCGCGTGCTGCGCATCCAGCTGCTCCGATGCCTTGTCGGTTAGTTCGTTCACCATAATCTTTCTCTTTGTTAGAATTAGCCTTGTTAAGTAGATAGTCCCGTTTTGCCGTCCCGTCCCTATCTGATGTCATCTGCTCGGAGCTTCAGTGAGAGTGGGTGTTACATAACAAGGCTTCCACTCTTGGCTGGCTCTAACATGCTTTTAGCCCTGATTACAATCTGTAGAGCTTGCATGAGTTGAGCAAATGTTTTCAGAGGTTTCATTTATAAAATAACATTTCGATGTTTATGTTGTGTTTGTTTACGTTCGTAGCATAGAATACAAGTGTTATTTCCTTCTTTCGTAGCAACTATGGTAATATACCTAAATCAAAAAGTATGTTAAAGATATGTTTCTATTTTGAGCTTTTTTACAACTTTTCAAGAAATTTAATTAGCAGTATGGGGACTATATGCCTATTTACCTACCACTTAGTAAGATCACTTAGATAGTTTAGGCACCTAAACCAATCGACTATTACAGTTGATTAGCGTAGTTATCAATATTCACGTGCGACTTTTGTAGACACATCTACAAGTCTAGCGACATATCTACAAAGAAAACAGATTGGAGACACGCAGAGGTCGAGCGGTGATCGGTGTTAATTGGTCCATAACGACCGCACGACATTTGAGATGTGTTTTCACCAAGTTGCTCATGGGAAAAGACGTCTTCTCTGTCAGGCGATTGTCCTTCTGCGGGGCATGTGGCTCCCCTCCTAAGGCTGAGGTACGTGTGTTTTTCACCAACAACAATCACCAAAAATGTTTTATCTAAGGTAGGTAAATTTTATGTTTTTCCTACTGAGAATCACAATCCCTTTCGATC
Organism: Leguminivora glycinivorella; assembly: GCF_023078275.1. Lineage (NCBI taxonomy): Eukaryota > Metazoa > Arthropoda > Insecta > Lepidoptera > Tortricidae > Leguminivora > Leguminivora glycinivorella. Next base: position 17,178,025 of record NC_062977.1, read on the forward strand.
TAGGGCAAAAAACAAGATACAAAATAATGGTCCCAAGCTTTTCTATTATTTTGCATACTTTCCACTTTGTAACCGCTGTACTAAGTGTTTGAAAAATGGTAACAAAGCGGAAAAAATAAAATTGGGACGCTTTTTTCCACCTAGTAGGATGGAAAGGACTCGTCATTCTGAGTAGGAAAAACATTAAATTTACCTACCTATTTTAGAAAAAAAGTTTTTGAATCTTTTTTCGCGAAAATGCCCGTATACATAAATGCCACTCAAACTTTTCTTGCCCAATCTCAAATCTGAATTTCTGCAAGATTATTATTTAATGTCAGCTAATCTTCTGCTTGGTTATGTAAAGTGCAAAGGCGCGTCAATATTTAAAATATTGAGGTTCCGTCAAATAAATTCCTAATAAGCATTAGTATAAGTCCGTTTTCACATTATCCGATCCGATATCGGATTGAAATCAATGAGAAAAATCCAAGATTGCGCCTGTAATGTATGGGATTTCGGTCCGATATCCGATATCGGATCGAATAATGTGAAAACGCATTTACGCCTAACCTCTAAATAAGCAAATTAGTTGCGACATCCGTAACATACATTATGTCGTTGCTAAATCATAAACTTAATTAGTAATTAGTGATTACCTATAGACGGAAAGGGAATGGGTACATTCAGCATAGTAATAAAGATATTCTTCAATATATTTGTCAACTTTGATCGTCACTATTTCAGTATTCACTAACTAATATAACTACATACCATCCAGCAATATTAAATTTGTGAATGTGCACGGGAAAACGTCCCACTTTCTCGATTGCTATAAAGCCGCTTGGTCAGTTTATTCATATAAAGATACAAGTAAATCTCGCCTTAATGGTAACCGACAAAGTGGGGCGTTTTACTAAACACACTCACATTTTACTATTCCAATCAATTAAAATCAAAATTGTGTATAGGTATGTTTGTTTTGTTCGCTTACGAGTAATGCTGCAGCCTTCTTACCATCATTATTAAACGATTTGTTAGATGGGCTTCCCAAACGCTTTAATTCCTTGCAACTAATTTTCTTTTCGCATTTTTTCCCGAAAGCGATTATCCTAGTCCGTTTTTTCTTCGGCAGCTTATTTATTACAGTCGCTTAGCTCCTGTTTCCGATATTTTTTGGTCCGAATTTTAACCTGCAGGTTATTTGTGAATTCTTTTTTTTTTTTCGTGCGTTTTTTTATCCGTAGCTTACTAACCATTATTGAGTATAAATTTATTAAAATGCAAATTATATGCACACTTGCATGTCTAAACAACGTTGAGCTAATATTGTTTGTAGGTAATTGTTTCTCCTAGGTTAGTATTTAAGTGCTGCCGCATTAAATCAGTATAATAAATTGGCTCCGTGGTGAGTGAGACATAGCTATAATATAATACTAACAGTGAGCCTTAATAAACGTTTTTAATACAGTATAAGTATGTTAGCATTGTACTTAAATGGAATTTGTTCCTTTTTGACATTAGGTAGGTATGGCTCGCACCACCCTTAGTGCGTTTTCACATTATCCGATCCGATATCGGATGTCGGACCGATATTCCGTACATTACGAGCTCCATCTTGGATTTTCTCCATTGAAATCCTTCCGACATCTGATATCGGATCGGATAATGTGAAAACGCACTTAGTCATGGACCATTGATTACCATATGTCTATACAAATAACTCACATTTACTGATGTATGGAGTTACAACTCTTCCCTTAGAGGGTGCGCCCACGGGCGACTTTTCGAAGCGACTTTTTTGTCGCGACCATGGGCTAGTATTTTATGTGCGATTACGAAGCGACGCAACTTTTCATAAAAAACCGGCCAAGAGCGTGTCGGGCCACGCTCAGTGTAGGGTTCCGTAGTTTTCCGTATTTTTCTCAAAAACTAACTGAACTTATCAAGTTCAAAACAATTTCCTAGAAAGTCTTTATAAAGTTCTACTTTTGTGATTTTTGTCATAAACATATGGTTCAAAAGTTAGAGGGGGCGGGGCGCACTTTTTTTTCATTTAGGAGCGATTATTTCCGAAAATATTAATATTATCAAAAAACGATCTTAGTAAACCCTTATTCATTTTTAAATACCTATCCAACAATATATCACATGTTGGGGTTGGAATGAAAAAATATATCAGCCCCCACTTTACATGTAGGGGGGGGGGGTACCCTAATAATTTTTTTTTCCATTTTTTATTTTTGCACTTTGTTGGCGTGATTGATATACATATTGGTACCAAATTTCAGCTTTCTAGTGCTAACGGTTACTGAGATTATCCGCGGACGGACGGACGGACGGACAGACAGACATGGCGAAACTATAAGGGTTCCTAGTTGACTACGGAACCCTAAAAATACGTAAGTCGCCGAGCAACTTTGTCGCCCGTGGGCGCGCACCCTTACTTATTCCTCTATGATTTTGATGAAGTACAGAAAGAAGTGAAGTCCAAATGGCATTATTGGTTTTGCTGTGATTTTGTATTCTATGTCCTTCCCCGCATTTATGGATTATAATTTTATGAGACACAGGGCCATCTCGACTGGCGATTAATTGAAATGATTTATTAGCCCGTGTGGTGACGGGTTAAGAATTTCACCAGCCCCTTTCTTCCCGTGGGTGTCGTAGAAGTCGACTGTGGGATACGGGTTAAATTGTGGCGTAGGCTCGACTGGCAACCTGTCACTGCAATGTCACAATTTTCGTCACAATTTTCGTCACAATTTTCGTCACAATTTTCGTTTTTTTTTTCAACCCCATTTTGCCAAGAGTGGCACTGAAACTTGAGTAGTTCATGTGCTCTGCCTACCCCTTTATGGGATACAGGCGTGATTGTATTTTATGTTATTTTCCATGTGTGTTACCACTAAACACGCGTACCATATGTGTTCACAGATGCCTAATAAAAAATTATAAACAAAATAAATTAAAAAGTAACTTAGGTACTTGAAGCTTGCTGAATCATAATAAAATTTGAAATTACATATGTCCCTAAACTAATTTTCTTAGTAGCCTGCCTCTCAATCTTCACTTGCCACATAGTTCTAATTTAACTCGCTTATGCAGCTGTCTCTGTTCAATGCGTAGGTTTTATGAGTAAGTTCTGACTCATACGGCCTCATTCGAAGTTTAATATACGTTAATTATTGGCTCTAGATATGATATATGTAAATAGCCAGATCCAATCCATATCGTTGTCTAGAGCTAATATTTGACGTATAAAGTTCGAAGCGAGCCGATAATTGCTTCTTTATAATTAGGGCGTGGATCTTCTGGAATAAGTATGTGAATAGTGTAGTTTACGTAAGTGTTTATTTAAAAAAAACTTAAAAACATGTAATGAAAGTTCCAAGTTTTTTTTTGTTTTATACAAATAGCTCTAAGTAGGTATATTAATTAATATTCTTCATGAAAGAATACAGCAAAAGGGAGTGTACAAGTTTCTAATGGGGTGGCAACGCGCATGTGACACTGTTTGAGTTGCAGGCGTCCATAGGTTACGGTGACCGCTTTACATCAGGCGGGCCGTATGCTTGTTTGCCACCGACGTAGTATTAAAAAAAAAAAAAGAACTGTCCAAGCGCTGGTGACCTAGCGGTAAGAGTGTGCAACTTTCGATCCGGAGGTCGCGGTTTCGAACCCGGCTCGTACCAATGAGTTTTTCAGAACTTATGTGCGAAATGTCATTTGATATTTTCCAGTCGCTTTTCGGTGAAGGAAACCATCGTGAAGAAACCGGACTAATTTCTATAAGGCCTTAGTTACCCTTCGGGTTGGAAGGTCAGATGGCAGTCGCTTTCGTAAAACTAGTGCCTACGCCAAATCTTTGGATTAGTTGTCGAAGCGGACCCCAGGCTTCCATGAGCCATGGCAAATGTCGGGATAACGTAAGGAGGATGATGAAAGAACTGTCCAATGAAATGAGCATTTTTTTTTTTTTCGCCACTTTTATGAAATGTGATGTTATTGAAAAAAATGCTATTTTACTCAGAATCACTAGCTTTTTCAATCCTAGTAGTTAAAAAAATTGTCCCATACGATTTTTTCTTATTTTGTTAACAAAAGAGGAAAGTAACAAAAATGTATGAAAATTCTGGGACACTTTTTGTCTCCCAGTGAGATTGAAAGTACTCGTGATTCTGAGTACAATTGACCTAAAATTCCCTAAAAAAATCAAAATAAAAAAATGGCAAAAAAATAAGTAATGCTCAAATATAGAATTCTTCATGTAAAAATTGTCCAATGAATATTTTTTGCGTAAAAAAGGGAAAAAAAATACTTTTATTACATTTTTTAAATGTTCTTTAGTTATTCAAATATGTGACATTTTCCTTACCTATACCTACCATCCCAAAAGCTTTCGAACTGTTATAACCTAGTTTACAAGTTTTGTTTAATTCCCTATTATAAAGTGCTCACGTTTCTTCACTATTCAGATATGAGTACGGTAGAATTAATCGTACCATTTGCTCGCCACGTTTTCTTTGTCCGAAGCACGTGGCGCGCCGTAAACAAATGTGTTTATATTCGATCACTCTCATAACACTCTCCGTGCTACAGCCACAGTATACATGAGGAATCAGTACGCTTTTTCACTGTTATATGCGATGATGCATAGGTAACTCAGGAAGGCTTATGTAGAAGATACACATTAAATGTACAGTCACCTGCAATAACATTTACTATTCGAAATCCGCAATAATATCTGACGCGATCTTTTGTAGAGCCACATGAGCGTGTCACAGCTTTTTGTGGCCTTCTTAAAGTAACATGCTATTGCAGGTGTCTGTTGACGACGAAGGGAAAGACTGTTAAATATTTATGCTGTTTTGTATCATTTTGATTGGCTTCAATTACTAAAGAGCTGAAAAACCTGAAGTAGAAGTCAATTAATTATTGACTGGTTATTTTTGGACAGAATAACACACTTCTAACTGCATAAATGTCTGTGCTGATTCCAGTGAAAATTCATAAACGGGCACATTCAAATTCATAAACGGGCACTAGTGCCTGATCGTAGTTTGAAATTCGTAATTTGATTTTTTTTTCTTATTGACCCAATGTTTCTCTTCTTCCTTGCGTTTTCTCGACATATTGTTTCGGCTCATAGCAGCCTGGGTCCGCCTTGACAACCAGCGGGCCGATTTTTGAGTCTCACGCGTTCGAATTCAGAAAATTGACACTGAAAATAAAAAGCAAGTCACCGTTTTCAACCGGTATTTTAGTGACAAAATCCCGTATGCGAGATTCAAAAATCGCTCTCCTGTCCCGATAATTGGCGTAGAAAGTAGAAGTGGTTCTGACTTTATAAGTCATAAAATGTAATATACTGTGGACATAATTTATCTGTTACACAAATCCACAACACTAACTGCCGCATGTTTTTGCTCAGCGATAAATAACGGCAAACGTATGAGGTAATAGCGGTTAATAAAACCTATGGTAGATAAACAGTTTTTAAAGTATTTTGGAAGAGGATTCCGGTGTTATTCGGCGATGATCATCATTAACAGTCGTGAACATCTCATCATAGACATTTTATATATTACTCCTTAAGGACATGCTTAACAAGCCTAAGAATAGGCTACTTGACCCTTTTTTAAAGTTTGTCTTACTGTCCAATTAACCGAAAAAAATATCACTATATTTTATTATGACTTATAAACCGCAAAAAATATTTTTAAAGAATACTTTTACGTAATCAGGCCAAAACAACATCAGGCATGTCATCTATAGATTTTCTGTGAATGAAGTAATTTAGTGCGAAAACAACACTTTCTGACACTTTAAGTACGAGGCATAAAGGTCATTATGTCAGTGATCGATCTGACATGAATTCTATGACAGCCGACAGCGTTTTCGGTGGCCAAAATAAAAATAAAAAAACTTACTATTTTGAATTAAAAATACGTAGCCATCGTACACATTTAATACCCAAAATCATTAAATATTGATTTCTTATGTCAAATATTACAGAAGACAATCATTTATTGTGCCAAATTAGATATGAGTCTAGTAGTCTTATTGTACCGATTCTTTGGCGTCAAAATCCCTTTTATTGACGCCAAGCGCGCTTAGTCGCTTCACGACTCAATAATTATAAATGAATATTGTTGAAACATCTATCATTAATTAGTTAGTAACAAGTGCCTACGAAATACGGCATGTGCAGATATGTATGACGATGGTCATGTGCGTTACTACCAAACGCACGCTAATGACCTGTTTTTTTTTACTCGACATCACAGCGTCAATCTTTCTTTAAATATTGTCTGTAATTAGGGAAGGTTTTTTTATATTGATCATGTTAAAAGTAGTTAGGGACATTCCATTATATTGTACATAAGTACTTGCTACTTTTAATTTAAATTATCCTGCCATTGAAATCCTATAAGATAACTAACGAGAGCTCAATATTTCTTCTGTGTCAGTTGCGTCTTTTTGGTATTAACCATGAGATTAGTTGACAAGCTGCTTCTAATTTTAGCAATTGTATACAATTTTTAACACGTAGTCGTACTAAGCACCTATTTGTACCTAAATGTAAGCACGAGTAGAATCTTTCTGGCACATTCAGCGTTTACGTTATGTGGGGTCGGTAAAACTTGTCTTCCTCTTCCATACTCCTCTATTTTCGTCATCTCAGCCGTAACTTGAGTTTTTCTCGTAATATCCTCTTTCACACAAACCATCCATCGTTTGGTCTAACCTTCCCTCTCAGTCCATCAAGATCCATCTCTAACATTATTTTGCTAGTTACCAGTGCAGGACGGCATATTATGCTACATATTATTAGGCAAGTATCTAAAGAATAGATTAATTAAACCTTATATGACGTAATGTGTTGGCCATTTAAGACGTTATGGCAATGACATGCGATTGATGCGTTCCCCTATAAGGGTGGCAGAATTACCTAATGACGTCTTCAGTTGCCTAACTAAGAAAATAATAGGAGGTATGACTTTTTTTTATATTTAGAACACAAACAGTCACATAAACAAATGAGTTGGTGTACTACAATGTAGGTACTAAGTAATGAGGATAAAAAAACACCTAGAGGTTCATTACTGAATATAAAGATTGTTAACATACCAACAAAAATATGTAAGCAAATAGGTAAGCAAAAGAAATCATGAACAGTAGGTAATATAATACTTAAGATACAACACCTTCTTATTTGATAATATGTATCTTATAAACTGCGGAAACTGTCTATCTTCTAAAGGGCATGTTTATAGATAGCCAATTGGTTACGTTCCTTAATTAGAACCGCCAGGTTTATCTACCTCGGTAGAATTATCTTATTTAATTTTATTATTTTAGCCTTTTCGACTAAACATAATATCTAATTAATCTACATAAAAAACTACAAACGCCAATGCCTCTACAAAAATCATAAGGTGAATCACTTCTTAAATCACTGGCAGTGTCTAAACAGTTTAAAAACGAAATTCCTCGGGATCCCACCTAAAATAAATATTCCCACAAATCCACTGCCGTTGAATTGTTATATTTTGTAATTTTACCAATCGATTTAAGAATATTAAATATAGGAGGGACCATATTTGATCTCAGGAACAGATGATGGTTCATGCATAAGTAAAAACTGAAATAGATATCCATACTAATATTATAAATGGGGTGTGTGTGTCTGTTTTAGGGTTGCAAGTAGAAAAAAAAACTAATGTTTTTTTTTAGAATTATGAAGAAAAACATGAAAAAAAAACCGAGCACCGTTATTTTATGAACAAATAATTCGACAATAACGGTTTTTCGTGAGTTGACGACCGGTCTGGCTCAGTCGGTAGTGACCCTGCCTGCTGCGCCGCGGTCCTGGGTTCGAATCCCGGTAAGGTTTGTGTGATGAGCACAGATATTTGTTCCTGAGTCATGGATGTTTTCTATGTATATAAGTATGTATTTATCTATTTAAGTATGTATATCGTCGCTTAGCACCCATAGTACAAGCTATGCTTAGTTTGGGGCTAAGTTGATCTGTGTAAGGTGTCTCCCCAATATTAAATATTAATATTTGTAACGTGTTTCAATAACAATAACGTACATTTTAATTAGATTAACTACATTCAGTATACAAACGTTTATATTGGGAAATCCCTGATGCGGCGTGCAGCGTGGAGAGGGAGTGAGAAGATTTCAGTCCCCCCTCCCAACTGAGGGGGGACTGAAATCTTCTCGAGGCTGAGGCGTAGGGTTAGAGCCGGCGTAGCTTTATTTGACGTTCATATGCGCATTGTAATATGCCTACTTGAAAAATAAATATTTCATTTTCATTTTTTTTTTTCATTTTCATTTTCAAAAGGTATACTACTATTAAAGCTTACTAAAACATTTCTCTGTTTGATGTTCAAAAAAACCTCTTCCAGAATAAGTATTGAACTGGTTTTAATGACTGTGGCCACTTTCATGATGATTGACGTAGGTAGGTACTTACCTCACACATAACATTTAAAGTTTGCACTAACCAAATTACGCGAAAGCGATCTTCATTATAAGGTCGTATCAAAACCTTAACACATTATTAAATCGCAATTAGTCTTAAGTACGAATATCTAGGTGACATTAAGCTTCAGAATCTTTATCTATCACCCTCAATAGTAGGTGCGTGTCGGTATGAGAGATATCACGAGTCCCACATATTATGGAAATGATCACACCTCAAGGCCAAAATTTGCGTTTAAAATTCGGGTCAGAACCGCCTAATTTATTAACGACGCATGGTGTGGCACAGGCGAGGCCACCTACTTATCTCACTTATCTAAAGGTGCTTAAGCCTCCCGAAAATTCCCGCGCGCGTAAAAATTTACGACTTGAGAAGAGATTTTAGCGTTATCTGTTTTATCAGGAGATATTGCGAGGTGCCGTGAGTCTGTCGTTTGCTAAACAATAGTAATTTATCTGGGCGCTATATCGCACGCAGGCCGCTGTCCGCTATATGAATCCCCAGTCTGAATGGTGTTCCAATCGTTTACTCGGCCGTGTACACACTATGAGTAGTGCACATGTTGTGTATAGTGTTGGCAAACGCGTGCATTCTTGAGATGTATGTTTTAGTTATTTACTAGCCGAGGTGAGTGATATTTTAATCTTTCGATTGCTTCAAAGTTGTTGAAATTTACTGTTCCCAGTCTATTTCCATTTCAAAGCAGTAATGCATTGTTTTGAAGTTTTGGAACTTGAATGAAACTTTATTAGCTCTAAACACACCTAATGTAACTTTTCAGATACCACAAATCAATGACATCGTTAGATGAATTTGCACATTCATCAACATGGCTTATCAAGGTATAATAGTTTATTTATTTTATTTACTGCGTCACTTTGGCATCCTAAACCTTATATATGAGTTTAACTGTTATTGGAATAAATTTGGGTAAATACAAAGTTTCTGTGTCTACAGAAAATATTTTGCGTTCAAATACTGAACTTCACGCAGACATATTCGCGGCTGTAAGCTAGTTCGGATCTAAACGGAGCTAACCGCTACGTAAATAGTGGTTTATACTGCGGTAATGAACATTACATAATTTACCTAGTATTACTGCATGTGGCAAGGTGGTTGTTTGTGCCTCGTTTAATGGCCAGGGCTGGACCGATCACGCAAGCATCCTTCCATTATTACTGCGGACTTTGCCGAGTCCGAGTGCAGATTACTAACATTACGAGTATAAATAATGTTAATATTCGTGAAAATATTGAGCATGATTTGATATAAACATCAAACTTACCATAAATCTCATACTTTTAAACGAGCAATTCTTGTATATTTATTTATTTATTTATATATTTATTTATTTACACTGACGATCTCGGAAACCGCTCTAACGATTTCGCAGAAATTTGTTATGTGGGGGTTTTTGGGGGTGAAAAATCGGTCTAACTTATCCTTAGGTCCCGGAAAACGCGAATTTTCGAGTTTTCATGCGTTTTTCTTCGCGCGCCATCTCGTGTGCAGTAGTTGTACTGTTAAGACAGAATTCTTTCGGTCGATGTAAGTACTATTTATTGCAAACACTAGATGGCGACACAGGTCAAGGCTAAAACAAGAGTTTTTGTGGCGAAATGCGCGCCATCTCGTGTGGAGTAGTTGTGTTGTTAAGGCTGAGAATTCTTTCGCTCGATGTAGGTACTATTCATTTTTGAACTAGATGGCGACACATGTCAAGGATACGAAACAGAACCGAGCGAAGCTCGGTTGCCCAGATATTTGAATTAAAACTTCGAATCGAATCACAACTACCTGTTAGACTCTAAAAATTATCAATATTTTCGGCGTAAATTATTTAGGTATACCGGTAATGATATTGGTAAAACCTGATGCGATTCTTTAACAAGCAATGGAATCTTCAACTGACGGTGAAGACGATGATTTTGATGACATCTATGATGACGTAAGTTATAATATAAATTAAGACTACAAACTCTACAAAGTAATAAATATGCTCGGTACTCAGGTTGAATGACATTCGGGCCATCGGCTACCAAAAATTAACTAATGGAGCTTATGATACTTAGATAAAGCATATCTACCGAATTGCTGCTTTTAAATGGGTGCGTTGAGACAATGGACGTTTCCCCTGACTAAATCGTAGGTTTTTGAAGAAGACAAGGAATTTGACTCTCTTCACCCTTGACAGTGTTTATGCTGCATTCTATCCATCTCTCCATTATTCAAATTATCAAAAAGCATCGGCACGGGGTCTGAGTCATCCTTAATGCGTACCGTTACTTGCAATACCCGTAAAAGGATTGATCCACACTAGCCCCATACTTGGAAAAGTACTACGTACTTAGGTACGCTACACCGCACATACATAATTAAACTGTTCCACGTACATATTTATTTATTGAAATGGGCTGATCTCATCAATCACAGGTGGGCTATTTTAAGTCGTTCGTTCACACTAAGAAAACTAGTTTCGATTCGCCTATGAATTATTGATCTTTCTACCAGCTGAGGCATCGATGTCCATGAAACGTGTGTTGTTTTGTTTGTATTTTAAACTGAAAGGAGTGTACCTAACGATATATGGTTTTTATTCGTGTATGCATATTGTAATAATTTATTTGGTCTTTTATCGCGTTCGTTTTTTTTTTCTTAACAGTCTGTCTTTTTCTCTATGTCTCCACAACGCTTAAACAACGCATTAAACCAGCATTTAAACAGAAGTTTTAAACAATGATCATTGTCCATTATACCTACCTACATATTTTTTATCCATCACCTAAGTACAAAAAGTTGTTGCGTTTGAAGCAATTAGACTGTATCGACTTCAATAGTTAGTTTTTATTTGATTAGAAAGAAAGTCGTTAAAGTGTACATGAGGATCATCATCAGGAACAAGATGAATTGAATTATGATATTAATTTCATTATTATACAAGTGCCTGATAAGCATTCTAATGATTATTAATCCTACGGAGTTATTTCTAATGGTAAAAAAACAACCAAGAGCGCGTCAGGCCACGCTCAGTGTAGGGTTCCGTAGTATTTCGTATTTTTTTCGAAAACTGTTCAACCTATCAAGTTCAAAATAATTTTCCTAGAAAGTCTTTATCTATAAAGTTCTACTTTTGTGATTGTTTTCATATTTTTTAAATTTTGTGGTTCAAAAGTTAGAGCCCCCCCCCCCCCCCCCCCTCCCTCTAACATTTGAACCAAAAAATTTAAACACATTTTTTAACAATATCAAATATTAACAATTTACGCGGACGGACGGACAGACGGACTGACATGGCGAAACTATTAGGGTTCCTAGTTGACTACGGAACCCTAAAAAGGCTATAAATTGCAAGTTTTTACTTTCTATTTCTGCGATAATTGCGATGCGTTCAGGGAACTAAAAACGGGTACAAAAAGTTGGACAAGCTGGAAGTGTAGAAGCATATCCACTTACGGACCACATTGAAATTGTACTTTTTTACGTGTGTTTCGTTGAGTTTTCGTTCTGGTAATCATGAGGCATGCGATTAATTTGCTCGTCTTTAATGTAATAATAGTTAACATTATTCAATAATTAGTTGTTATAAATTGTCATTATTGTATACGTAACATTAAACTGTATTTGTCTAGTCCTGTATTTGTTCTATTTGTAGTACTAGATAGCTTTAATGTATTAATTTCTTTAGCAATATCAAAATATATCAATGAATGCATATATTTCTATTTACTTATTTTTTATCATTTTATGAATGCGTTTCTTGAGTGCTACTTTGTATACAGCTTATTTAGTTTTATTTCGCATATATTTTTCCTTTATGAGATGTGCATAATTCATAGAAAATGATCACTTCTAAGTATTTTATCCGTAGTAGTCATAATCATAAATATTTATATATTAATGCAGTTTGTGTCGTTGAAATAAATTTAAGAAAAACGTTTTACATATTTATGAAACACATCCTAGTGAATCGACGTCAATTAATTCATAATTGTAATTTGTGCCACTAAAATTCCACTTACCATTTTTAACGCATAAATATTCGGTATGTTTTGTGTGTGTTGGTTTAAAAAACAAAGTACATAACATGACGCACAATACAGGCAAAATACCTAACAGAACATTGTGCCAGTTTCCGTTCATTGGTAGTTTTCGTTAACTTGGCGATAATAATAATTATAAACCTTTTTTGCAACAATCATTGCAACACTTAGTGTAAGTAGTAGTAAGGTCCGACCGAGATCTCGGTCTCGGTCTCGGTCTCGGCATTCTCGGCCGAAAATCGGGCCGAGATCTCGGTCTCGGTTCTCGGCCAAAATGGGCCGAGATTCTCGGCGAAACCGAGACTGTGATTTTGAATTTATTGCGCACTCGCGTCCGGTTTTTAGCTTTCCGTTGGTTACATCGCCCGTTTGGTATACCGATTTTAGTGATTTTGAAAGGGTTTTTATCGATATTGTATGCCAAAAACAAACAAATACCTAGGTATAATTCATAAAAGAGTGTAAAATTTTTACGACAACTTGATGTGTGTGGAAGACGACTAGACGACGACGACGCGAAAAATCAAATCAGCTAGAAAGAACAATACCTACCTATATGATAGAAATGGCGAATTATGGACGAATATCGAACGAAATTCTAAGCTTTGTGGATGCCGTTTTGATTTATTTAATAAGTATGGGCTTTCCATAATCATGTTTTTGATATACATAATATTTTGGAAATAATCGCTATGAAAAAAAAAAACTAGTTTGTCTCCCTTAACTTTGAATCATGTGCCTAAAAATACGTCAAAATCAAAGTAAACCTTAGTAAATAAAAAAAAACCTGGAAAACTACCCCTAGAAAACACGTTTCGTCAACCTGTTTTATAAGTTCTTGCAAAAAGTCACAAAAATTCAGGGTATTAAACGCGCGTGAAAACCTCTGAAATTGCATGCCTCTAAGGCTGGAAGCGACTGCTTACCATCAGGCGAACCGTATACTCGTACTAGTTTGTCACTGACATAGTCTATTTTGCTACGGTAGATAGGTAAGGGGTGCGGTAGGTTTGGGTAGTTACGGAACTAAACACTAAGCAGGGCCCGACATGCTCTTGGTTTCCTGATTAACAAGCGAATTTCGATTATGAAAACCTTTTTTTTGTAAAAATTGCATGTTTTTTCACTGTTTTACAAATTCTCGGTCTCGGTCTCGGTCTCGGCCGAGAATCAAATTGAATCTCGGTCTCGGTCTCGTTCTCGGCCGAGACAAAAATATCGTTCTCGGTCGGACCTTAGTAAGTAGGTACAAAAAAAATCGTTTCTGGTTAGGTACTTACCTGTACAGGAAAAAACCAGCACAATGACTCTACTATTATCCCGGAGCTATAAGTTCACATGTTTGACACATTAAAATTTTGTTAGGTCGTGCGAGTTTACGTTTTGTGGACGCTGTCATGTGTCAATAACCTAACCACAAAATTAAAATTTTGAAAAAACCCCCGACCGCGACCTAGTGTACCGATTTTCATGAAACATGGCTAAGAACACTCCCGACTAACTCAGCTTTCAGACAAAAAAAACTAAATCAAAATCGGTTCATCCGTTCGAGAGCTACGATGCCACAGACAGACACACACACAGACAGACAGACAAACAGACAGACAGACAGACAGACATACACACAGACAGACACGTCAAACTTATAACACCCCTTCGTTTTTGCGTCGGGGGTTAAAAAGAGGAACTTACAGCTCCGGGACAATAGTTGACATTCTACAATAACCTAACCACAAAATTAAAATTTTGAAAAAACCCCCGACTGCGACCTAGTAGACCGATTTTCATGAAACATGGCTAAGAACACTCCCGACTAATACAGCTTTCAAATAAAAAAAACTAAATCGAAATCGGTTCATCCGTTCAGGAGCTATGATGCCACAGACAGACACACACACAGACAGACAAACAGACAGACAGACAGACAGACAGACAGACAGACAGACGGACAGACAGACAGACACGTCAAACTTATAACACCCCGTCGTTTTTGCGTCGGGGGTTAAAAAAGGAAAGGATTAGAAAGTAGCAATATTGTAACTATTGTAGTGTTATCCCATTTTCTTACATAAATTGAATCGAAGCGGACGACACTACAGTTTTGCCTGCTTTTAGGGTTTTGTACCTCAAAAAGGAAAAACGGAACACTTAAGTATCTCTCGTGCATCTGTCTGTCCGTCTGTCACAGCCAATTTTTAATTTCTACTTACCTACTACTACTACCACCATTTAAATATTTGGTAATTTTTTTGGCAAACTTCCCTATAGAAAATGAAGAATATCGCATCGTTTGTCGACAGGTGTCGGGGGCGCAGCGCGGGCGCGAGCGGCATGCGGCCCCTGCGGCAGACGCCCATGGAGGTCGGCTAGCACGCGCCCAGCCCCCGCGCCCCACCCCCCGCCCCACAGCCATGGAACTCTCTGACGTGCCGAGACACCGACCCCTTGCCTTCGATAAGGTGGGTGTACCGTTGTACTTGAGAACCCATGTGACATGTTATAAATAGGGTGATGACGGTCAGCCAGTGACAGCATCGCGCCCTACCCTCGCCCCACAGCCATGGAACTCTCTGACGTGCCGAGACACCGACCCCTTGCCTTCGATAAGGTGAGTCTACCTCCTTACTGTAGGACTTGATGATACAAACACTATACAGCAGCACCGGCGTATTTCCCACTCCACAGCCATGGAACTTTCTGACGTGCTGAGACACCGACCCCTTGCCTTCGATAAGGTGAGTCTACTTTACTGTAGGATGTTGGTACATGCGTCAGAGCCATGTAGGTCGGATAGCACGCGCAACGCGCAGAACCCCTCCGCCACACTGCCTTGGACCACTATGACGTGCCGGCCGACACACCGACCCCTTGCCTTCGATAATATGAGCCTACTAAGGGCTTGATGATACAAATAGGAGCCCCCGCGCCCCTCTCTTCGCCCCACAGCTATGGAACTCTCTTACGTGCCGCGACACCGCCCCCTTGCCTTCGATAAGGTATATGTACTTTACTGTAGGGCTTGACGGTCCATGTGGCAAAACCATGTGCGTCGGCTTGTAGTAAACCCCGCACCAATACTTTAGCCCCACAGCCATAGAACTCTCACATGCCGAAATACCGACATTTTGCCCTCAATAACATTTCTCTAATGTTGGACATGAAATTCCATGTGACATTCGGCAGAGTCATGGAAGTCGCCTATAGTAGTTTAACATTCAACAACAGCAAAAGTCACTTTTAAAAGGCATGAGGAAACGACTCGAAATTAGCATATGATTACCATGTACCTAATCGCGTTTGTGGAGGTAGGCAGTGCAGTTGTTATTTTTCAAATAGATATTTTCACCTGAGAGTAGTCTATTGATCATGATGAAAAGTGGAATATACATACAGGTCTTCTGGCCGTATTTAGGTACCAACTATGTGTGAGCGTATTAATTCACGATAAAAAGAAACAATAAAGAATAAATGCATTATGCAGGCATTGAATATAGTTACCATATAGGTAGAAAAGTGCGGAAAGGGAAAAGTCCGATGAGACTCTAGTACTTGTACTCCAAATTCCTAAACACAAACATTACCCGGGTGCTTCTATATGCCATTAAGATCTTCGAAATCCTTTAAAAAACAAAACAAGTAACAGCATTTAAAAATAATCTATGTTAATATTTG
Source organism: Leguminivora glycinivorella (assembly GCF_023078275.1). NCBI lineage: Eukaryota > Metazoa > Arthropoda > Insecta > Lepidoptera > Tortricidae > Leguminivora > Leguminivora glycinivorella. The sequence goes on from NC_062977.1 coordinate 17,194,219, forward strand.
CTGCCTTTATTTTACAATCAAATAGTTTACCTGTACCTACCTAACTAATCACTAAAATCTGAAGGTTAAACCGAAGTACTTAGCAGCCTCTCATAAATCCCAGCACTTTGATTTCTATTTCGGTGCGGCGGCCACTTTACCCCTACATTATGCATCACTTCGATTCTAGAAGTAACGCCTTTCCCCTGCTATTTATTTTTAACAAGAAAGCCTAGAACGGCGCCTCTGAAAATCGATTCACCCGGCTACAAGCTGGCCTCTTCTTTCCGTATTCATAGCGTCATGCATATCGACGACAACAACGTACAAAGCGCAATCTGCGATTTTTTCTTGTAGCAGATAGCACCTTGTACGTTGGTGGATAAGGTACAATTTTCTGAAAAAAAAAAATTGCAGATTGTACCCTATACGTTGTTGTCGTCGATATGTTAATAAAGATTTTCCGAAATCATTATCGTTTTATCGGTGCAAAAGGCATGCTCCTCTTTGTGGAACAATTTTGATTGAGTCTAGACGAAGGTCATTTGGCGATAAAGCTCCGGTAATGCTTTGGGGACTTGTCCGACCTAATCTCTGTTGATAATTCTCGGAAGCCATTACCTTGAATGTGCCGTGGTCACGGCAGCCCGGTCGTGACGGAGCGCACAATACGGCGCGACAGCCACTTCGATAACTCCGATCCATTACATTAATTTGCGAAAGCTATTACATGAAAACGGTACAGCGAGAAATAGCGAAACCGCTTATTGTTCCTGCCGTTGATATCTGTGATTTACAACCTAACGACTCCCGTTGTTGATTGTGACGACGCCACACACGCTCGGCTGCAACCCTTTGTTGTCCCGCGGGCGCGGAGCCTACACATAATGGTGACTCGAATAACAGGAAAAACAATTCTGTTCCAAAATGCTGTTCTATTCATTAAATATCATAACATCACGATCCTATTTATTCTAAATTAAGCACAAATATTCAACGAAGATTTTTTCCCAGGGGGTGGAATATCTCCGCCTAAATTTTGCACACAATAACCGAGAACCTGATTATAAGAAAGCCTTCGAGAGTTTTGGGATGATGCCAGATAGCGAGCAAGGAGACAAAAAGCGAAATGGGTCCGCCATATTTCCGTGACGTCGGATGATGAGTTAGCAACGGCTATCTATGCGGGTAGCGATCGCTGAAACGAGTTTTCGAGGAGACTTTTTAATCTTTTCCATATTTTGTGGTAGGAGCAGATTGCGGGCTTTCAGGTCCGGTTTTATTCATAGAAGAGGGGTCGGCGGGGAAATAAAAGGGCTGAGTAAGTCCGCAACTTCGCCGCCACCTAGCCGTCCTTCACTCCCGATTGGCTCAATACATTCAACCTTAAACTGGGGCTTTCCTTCATTCAATGCAAGCCACGATCGAACACTGTGTTCCACGGTAGTATATCAGGCGATTCTATGTATATAAACAGGGCATTCTAGTCCACAGTTTAACGACTTGACTGTTTTGAAGTGATTAATGATGGCAGTTTCAGCAAATGGTCCCGCATAATAGTTTAAATGGAGTCGACTACTAATAACGTAGACTACATTTTTTTATGAAAGTACGACAGTGTGTACCTAGTAACGGTGTACGTGTAGATATTTTAGCCAAAAAACTAACCTAAATTCAAAAAAATCCATATATCAATCAGGTATTTCGCGTAGATATAATTAAGTAGTTTTAAATAAACCCTTGTTAAAATTTTAAGAAGGTATCTTTTATCAAATGACTTTGCATACCAACTTCCGTTTCATTATGCGTTATTGTAACTATTGTTAGTATAAATATCCGACCATCATTATATAACATCGTCAACGTCAATGCAAGAAAATAAATGAACAATACAACCCTTCAACGATCCATATCTTAATCTCGCTAATCCTGATAGATCGCAATAGGTATTGTCTTTAACATTGTGTATCTAGCGTCTGAAAACAAAACAATCGCGTGTCGAGCGGTACCGAGGTCCGGACCGCGGGATGTGACCCGGCCATGTAATTCCATACGTTGTCAGAGTATTCGTGTGCCAAATTCTTTACATAACTGGCGTATAGCGAGCTCTAGTTACCTAAAGAAAATGCGCTAACGCAGATCCTTCTTTTATTGGTCGGTGCAAGCTTTCAGTTCGCTCGTTGCCGGTGGGAGGTAGGAACGGCGCCGCTGAGCTGCGATCGATCGGGCCCGTGACGTCACCGCCTTAGCCTTCGCGCTCCCGTCTCCGGGGACGAATCAGCGTCCACTAACACGCTTAGTCCAACAGTTTAACCGACTATTACACAACTATCATATCTTTAGGGTAATCGACGTTCTGCTGAATCAATAAAATGTTAGTGGGTTATTTGCGATGCGCGCTATTCGTTTCTATTTGGATTTGTCATTTCTTCTAAAACCCTAGAGTATTACCGATTCTTCTGCTCCCATAAAGAACCATGCTTGACTACATTTCATGAGAAAACTAAGCACCTATTTAATATTTCATATCAGTCATATAGGAAGGTAAACTTGTATTTAACTAAACTTGCAAGAAAAAACAGTTGATCAAATTGTATCATACAGAAACAAATTAAGTGTTTAAAAACATCCATATGTAAAAGAATTTAAGTTACTGACTTTTCCTAAACTGCAATTGTATCCAAATTAAATAAAATGCTGGTAATCATCATCGTATAGATTAATCTTAGAAAACAACCCGAATAAGCAGAAGTTGTGTTTTCAAGTGTGACCCAAAACAGTAAATTTATTCTACGCTACGTTTTTCTATTCTACTTATATGTTTTTCTGGCGGGCTACATACATTTAGCGCGACTTGAAGCGTGGTCTCTTGCGCGATGTATAAAAATGTATATATTTTCTACTTTTTGAATCGATACATATATCAACAAAACCATTCAAATCAAAACAGACGAACAACGCGCCTACAGAGGCCAATAACAGAAATCTAATTTCGCCGGTGCAGCTAAACGGAATAGGAACCATTAACTTACCCAATTTCACGGAGCCAATACACAGCGCGATCGATATTTTCAATCTGAGCTATTACTACTGAATTTAGGGATTGCAAATATTGCAATCCAATCCGGTGGATCCGGCGACTCGGCCGGATCTGGTATTCTTAGGAAGTAATCCGGTGACTGAAAATTAAATGTGCGGTGAAAAAATAAATTCACTTAAGGTTTTACTGTGAGTTTTTGACTATTTCGAATAAAACTTACTCTAAAGCGTATACATCACGAAAACTGTGTGTATTTTTTGGTTCAAGTAAGCATTAAATAATGTATTTTTAAAGTATCAAAAACTAATGGTTGAAGCTTTTAACACAACACTTTACACGTTTTAAATGACGTAAAAGCAACGGCCTAATAAATGTTTTAGATTGTAAAAGTTCGTTTCTGTAGTGATATTGAAATTAGGTATAATGTGCCACCTTTTACCGCGATTTTTTATATTACAGTGGAAACTGTATATGTGGAATCGCAAGGGACCGGCTGTTTAGTTTCGCTTATCCAGGTTTTCCATTTATCCAGTTTTCCACTTAACCAGGTTCAAATAAAACGTTTTCTCACTTATAGAGGCTCTCACTAATAGAGGTTGTCGATGCTAGTAATGTCGCTTATAGAGGTCACGTATATGGTCAAATAAATATGTATCTTTTGTTTAATATGCATGTAGATATAAATGAACAAAAAATAGGTATGTGATCCTGACTTCAAAAGCAATACTGTAAATAATCCACAATACTGTTATACAAAAACAATATCTTTCCTTTGTTATAAAGTAACTTATATTTAAACAAAATCACTCCTAATATTTATTTATGCAAGAGAAACCAGTATGGTTAAATAAATCAATATATCGATTGTACTTTAATGAAAAAATCCGATTTTTTTTAATTTATCCTGAAGAGATAAACACTTGATTGTGTGTTTAGGCATTGCTTAATCTAACAGCACGGCACCGCACCGCAGCTAAAACCAAACTGAACGAAGTGTAATCTCATACAAAATATATAGTTAAAACAAATCATAATGTTAACGAAACAAACTACCTTCCTTATGGCGACTTATTAAAAATACAAATTTAATAACGCCAAGCTTTTCCACTCATAGAGGTTTCGGAGAAGACTACTTCCAGTTGCAGAGGTAAAAATAAGAAATTTCCGAAAAAATGGATTCCGCTTATAGAGGTCCCAAAATTCCACTTGTAGAGGTAATTCATTGCTAAGGGACTGGGAGCGAGAACTTGGGTCCACTTAAAGAGGTTTTCCACTTACCCAGGTTCCACTTATCCAGTTTCCAATGTATATTTTTTTAAATAGGTCAACATAATATATCTTAAAAAGGTCCTCATATCTTAAAACACGCAAAAAAACAAGAAAATTCTGTAATTTAAATCTTTTAATATCGCTATAGAAAGCCGACTCCGCTCTGGGTGGCTAGCCGAATGGCACAATCGCTCACGAAACGCTCACGAAACGAAGCGCTAGTAGATATCTATCTCTATCGCGCTTGCGTATTGGCGCGACAGAGCCAGCAGCGTATCGCTTTCGTTTGGCGTCGGAGAAATGCCATTCGGCTACGTGGCCTGGCCGGACCCAAAATTTAAAACCGATCAGTTTCGAATTCCTACCGATCTTCACCATTGTGCGGTGGATCTTGACCGTGACGATCGATCTGCATGGGGTAGTCGGTAGACTCGGTAGTGACCCTGCGCCCTGCCTGCTAAGCTGATGATCCTGGGTTTGAATCCCGATAAGGGCATTGTGTGCATTAGGCTAATTCCGAATGACAGAAATGCTCTGGTAATTCCGTAAGGGGAATCTTGATATGATGGAAATAATGGTGATTTTTGTACGACTTTCGAAATTAGACGACTTTCGGAATTACCCTAATGCACCTTAATTTATTTGTTTACAGATATTTGTTCCTGTCATGGATATTTTCTATGTATAAGTATTTTCTACGTGTCGTCACGTATAATACAAGCTTTGCTTAGTTTGGGGCTAGATTGATCTGTGTAAGGTCTCCCCTTAAAGAACAGAAATATCTGTCATTTGAATCTTTAGATATCGCTATAGAAAGCCGATCCGGTTTGGCCGGATTAAAAAGCAATATAGCGAATAAATAACCTAACTACAAAATTAAAATTTTGAAAAAACCCCCGACCGCGACATAGTGGACCGATTTTCATGAAACATGGCTAAGAACACTCCCGACTAACTCAGCTTCCAGACAAAAAAACTAAATCAAAATCGGTTCATCCGTTCGAGAGCTACGATGCCACAGACAGACACACACACAGACAGACAGACAGACAAACAGACAGACAGATAGACAGACAGACAGACAGACAGACAGACAGACTGACAGACATACACACAGACAGACACGTCAAACTTATAACACCCCTTCGTTTTTGCGTCGGGGGTTAAAAAGTAGTAGGTAGATTTAAGAAAATCTATTTGACACAATTCGTTGAATTTCAATTTCGTTTTTACAGTAAGATTGACATTATTCTTTGTTACACTTTCCATTGCTAAGTTTTATATGCGTCCTGTATTACTGTTAAACAGATCAAATATTTTGTCACGCAAACGAAGCATCAGTCAATAAAAAATTTATGTTCCTGAAACAAACTGGATCCGGCCGGATTCATCCAATATTGATTTCGGTTTCCAATCCCTACCGATTACATCTTCAATTCTTCACCGTTGCGGTGTGATCGAGTCTGGCATTAGTTGCATCGGCTTTGACTCGAGGAGGCTTGAGGCTCGAGGGCGCTGAGCGTGGATCTCGGCTCGGCTCGAGTGCACGTTGACCGTGACGATCATCCTGGCTGATGGTCATCCTGGGTTCGAAACCCGGTAAGGGCATTTATTTATTTGATTAGTACAGATATTTGTTCTTGAGTCATGGATATTTTCTATGTATATATATAAATTATAATATGTACACGTAACCTATAAGGCAAGCTTTGGACCACAGACCAACCCCTATAGACATCTATTACAAGACGACTCGCGGTCGCCAGCCTTCCTAGTATTTGCACTGATATAAGCGCGGGCGCTCGCCGTGCCCGATCAGTATCGACCAAGTAACAGACCCGAAAGCAGCGCGTGTTTTTCGCACAAAAAAATTGGAAAAGGGTATTTTGATGCCTTAAAGATGTCCACCTGTAGTGTGAAATGGTGTGGAAAGGTAACAAAAAGCTCAAATTTAAAAACAGACGGCATTACATTCCACAAATAAGTCATATTTATAATTTATTCAGAGCCGGCATAGGTCAACTTACATTGGCCACTTACGCGTCAGTAGAGGGACAGTCATACTTCTGTCCCTTTTCATCTGGCGCGACTGCCCGCCGTCCTTGAAACGGCCAATCACAGCGCGCTTAACACATTCCCCGCCCGCTCCTCGCACCCCAAACACTGGTGACTCGTATCGCGAACCAAATATACAAGACTGCCACTCTATAGGAGGTTCTCTGTGCTTTGGACACATCTGTCATTTACATCTTTGATATCCCTATAAAACGGCCGGATCTGCTCCGGCCGGACCTAATCCGATTTCCAATCCCTACCGATTGCATCTTCACCGTTGCGGTGTAATCGAGACTGGCGTTAGCTGCATCGGCTTTGACTCGAGGAGGCTTGAGGCTCGAGGGCGCTGAGCGCGGCTCGAGTGCACGCTGACCGTGACGATCTATCTGGCGCAGTCGGTAGTGACTGCCTGCTAAGCTGATGGTCAACCTGGGTTCGAAACCCGGTAAGGGCATTTATTTGTTTGATGAATACAGATATTTGTTCTTGAGTCATGGATGTTTTCTATTGTATATAAGTGTACTGTCCTCCTTTGATATATTATATCAAAGGGAGGAGTTCTGTAATAAATAAAACAACTATTTCTCTGTACGGCATTATCCGACCTCACACACTTGACCGGTGCCATGTTGACAGCAACTGAGTGTTGCCAGCACACCGCCATTTATTGGAATACCACAATAAGTATGTATTTATCTATATAAATTATAATATGTACATGTCATCTATACAGGCTTTGGACACATCTGTCATTTACATCTTTGATATCCCTATAAAACTGCCGGATCCGCTCCGACCGGACGTAATCCGATTTCCAATCCCTACCGATTGCATCTTCACCGTTGCGGTGTGATCAAGTTTGGCGTTAGCTGCATCGGCTTTGACTCGAGGAGGCTTGAGGCTCGAGGGCGCTGAGCGCGGCCCTCGGCTCGGCTCGAGTGCACGTTGACCTAAAAGGACATAAATGACGTCACTACATTCAAAAGCTGTCGCCTTGAACGTTGGATCGCTTGTGCTTTCGATTTATTTTTAACTCGAGAAGTTAAGTCGCGTTTTATTTTGTAACTTTGGCGAGACTCTAGAATATCGACTCTAGAGTTGTTTAACTGAAAAATTACTACGTTTATCTACATACTAGTTTTTGCCCGCGGCTTCGCTCGCGTTAAATTCGAAAATTTCGGAATGCTCCAATTGCTCCATACAAACTTCCACCCCCCCCCATTTTAGGGAAATGACTTAGAAAAGTGGCCTTTGTCACTCTCCATCCCGTCAACTATCTCCACTTAAAAAGTCCCGTGACGTGAATTCGTCGCTCCGTTTTGCCGAAGGACGGACAAACCAACAGACACACACACACTTTCCCATTTATAATAATTAGTATGGATATAGTATATATAGTATATAGTATATGATGGATAAGTAGGAAGGGTAAATCACACTAGGTATTCCATAAATTAATACCCACCTAAATACTATTTTTTTTTTGACGGGAAATATGTATCGTAACGTCCTACTTAAAATATGTACATAGTCAGAAAACGTATCTCTATAAGGCAGAATTTCTTAAACATTGCTTTTACATTTAAATAATTCCACGGCACGCTGCAGAGGCTCGTCAAAATTTTTAGGAAAATAACTAACCTATTGAGGAGGTACTCAATAGGTTATTTAGAAACAGTACGTGGATTTTTTAGAGAAATCCGAAACATCGTCAAATCTCCAATCTTAAGAAACCAGTCTCATAAGCAATCTCTTCCAGTTTACAACAATACAACATATTCGTAATTATTTGAATGTTGTGCTTGGTTGTTATAGAAATGTATATTTGTATCCAATTTACATTTTGTAACCTCGCCGTAATCCATACTAATTGTATAAATGGGAAAGTGTGTGTGTCTGTTTGTTTGTCCGTCTTTCATGACAAAACGGAGCGACGAATTGACGTGATTTTTTAATTGGAGATAGTTGAAGGGATGGAGAGTGACATAGGCTACTTTTTGTCTCTTTCTAACACTCCACTTCTCAAATAGGGGGTGAAAGTTTGTATAGAGCATTCCACAATTTTCGAATTAAACGCAAGCGAAGCTGCGCGAAAACGCTAGTAATAAATAAATAAATAAATTTGCTTACAACTATGAATTGCAGAATCGCTTACTCATAATGATAAAAGCTTACGGAATCAGTTCCGTACAATTAGACGGATGTGCGTTTTCTGACGTACACGTCATGTTAAATATTGCTGTTACGCGAGCGAGCACGCGTCGCGTGCGCCCCGTTGTTAGGCACATAATGTTTTAATAATGGTGGCGAAACGTGCACGTAATTTGACTACTTTTTAAATATAGGATTTTTATGTGATGGACGGATGATAAATGTTCATGTGTATAATGTTGGAGTACCTGATAGGAGGTTATTACTTTTCAAACAGAGGCTAGAGGTATTGAAAATCCGGATCGAAGGACCAAACCAGAACCAAAGCAACCTTGTCCACCATGGAAATATATAAATCCAAATTTTCCTTGAAGTACCTTATTGCATGAGAAAATAGTTCAAATCAGATGAAAAATCAAGTAGACTCTATTAGGCCTCAGGAAAACAAAACAATATTTAAGTATATGTGGAGACTTGGAGAGAGAGAACTATACTTGTACCTTCTTAGGTGTTTGGACAAGCTTTGCTAGCACATTGTGGAGAGCCTACCTATCTCGAACCATGTTCGGTTGCCCATGACATGACACTTGACGCACTTGTAAATTTGCACGTAAGTGTGAAAGGGAAGTGACAAGTCAAACCTGGTTCGCCGTAAGCCCTATACGAGTATGTATAAGCAAACCGCTTTGATGGAGCAATTCGTCACTACTTTTAAAAAAACTTGTATCTTCGTCTGTCAATGAAAAGAAAATTGTAGTTAGTATGTATGGAATGCATATAGACTTACTGCGTTTTAACTTTGAGGAGCAGCGTGAGATACGAGATTTTTTCAAAGTAGTGACGAATTCTTAAAAAGAGTTTAAAGTATATAGTACGAGTATGTATAGTAACATTAGCTTCCCTCCGTGACAACCTCCGCTCTCAATATAAGTATGATTTAAAACTGCCTCAAGTCAATAATAAAATCTTTGAAAAAGCACATACATCTCTGCATCGAGTTTTTAATCAGCTGCCAGATGAATTAAAAATGTTAGAGGACTCCAAATTTATCCCTAGTTTAAAGAAATGGTTAATTAACAATGAATTTTATACCTTAAAAGACTTCTTTGAAAGATATGACTGATAATTATGATTCGCCATGACATGATTGCTAATAATGTATACCTAGTATAGTTTTTTAGCTTTAAGTGATAATTGTATAGCCGAATTGGGTCACCGTTGTAACCTACTAATGTAATGAATTAACACCTGTGTAACACGGTTGAACAATAAAGATCTATCTATCTATCTAGTATCTATCTATCTATCTATAAGTTACTCTAAGATTTTGTGTGTATGTGGTAAATAAATATTAATTTGTACCCTTTTCTCATTTCAGATGGAAAGTTTAATAAAAGAAATGCAAGATCCAGAAACGGGTGTCCCTGTTCGAAGTCAAAAACTCTTTCTCACCTACATTCCGTCTGCTTTTATGGGTAAGATTACCTCTTATCTCAATCCTAGTTAATAATAGACTTATTGTTATCTTCACGCAGCCAAAAGAACTTGTCTGCTGAAATATTATCGACTTCCTCAATTTTGGTGATATTTTTAGCATGGTAGCCCAATTTTGCTTCTAAAGCCTGACCAGACATATATTATATCGACACTACTTTGAAAAAAGCTTGTATCTTCTTCTGTAAATGAAGAGAAAAACGTATTAAGTATGTATGGAATGCATATACACTTACTACGTTTTGTGTTTGAGGAGCAGTTTGAGATACGAAATTTTTTCAAAGTAGTTACGATATGTATATTGACTACACGCCTTGTTGCGGAATTTCGTTTGAACTATTCTTCAGACTATACTAAACTGTCACCCCATTCCTACATCAGAATAACAGCGCCCTCCTGATAATAGTCATATATTTCTGGCCAGGCTTTATACAGAGTGGGGCCTGTAACAAAGGCGAAGAATTGAACTCTAGGCTATTCTCCTTATACTGATCAACATTTGTTCGGCGACTTTTAAAAATAACTTGTATTTTGATTTTAATCACCCTTGAAAGTTTTTTCTAAGAGGTAATGTATTGCGAATTCTGTTAAGTCTAAAGTGTGACAGACAACGTCAATGACAACAATAATGGCGTAAATTTATTTTTAACAAGCAGAAACTAACGATTCTCAACATTTGTATATTAAAGGAAAAAAACTCCTTTCCTTTCCTTTTAAAGGAAAAAAACTTCTTTTTTCCTTTAATATAAAAATAATGGCGTACATTGAAGCTAATATTTATTTTGTATGAAAAATTAAAAATTTAAAGACTTCATAATTTTTAAAAGTCACTGAACAAATGTTGATCAGTATAAGGAGAATACCCTACAGCTCAATTCTTCGCCTTTGTTACAGGCCCCACTCTGTATAACCTTTGATAAACTTTCCAGCTTGTTTGTGGGACCTTTTGCACGATATAATATTTGATGCCAGAGGACTGAACCAAAATGACAACTGTGGATAAAAACTGTTATCGGAAAATTTTAAAAACCTGTGGATATTGTGTAACTTTTCGTAGACTCTCAATACATTTTTTTCTGTTCCTTGAGCACTTTGTCGATGTACGATTGTCATCTTGGTTAGGCCCTCAACTGCTCTTAAATACATACATACATACAATCACACCTGTATCCCATAAAGGGGTAGGCAGAACACATGAAACTACTAAAGCTTAAATACAGGGCTATAATCGCGAACACCGAAGTTCGCAAAATGAGACATCTATCTCTAATTGCGCCGTAATTGAAGTACCCACTGATAAAATACCCACCCTTTATTCTACCATCGGACTCTTAGACGCACGGCCGGTTTCCATCCTTAGTGCGTTTTCACATTATCCGATCCGATATTGGATGTCGGAAGGATTTCAAAGACAAAAATCAAAGATGGCGGCTTAAATGTATGGGATGTCGGTCCTACATCCGATATAGGATCGGATAATGTGAAAACGCACTTAATTGGTAGATATTCCGCGAATTCCCACGAAGCGCTTTGCTTCATCTTTTCTTATTCGCTTTCTATGAGTGGAATTCCTTGCCGGCGACTATATTTCCGAGCTCATATAACCCGGCAACCTTCAAATCTAGGGTGAACAGGCAACTTCTGTGCGAACTCACTCCATCGTAGGCCACGTCTTTGCCTTTGGCTAGTCTGTGGCCAAGAGTAAGTCCATTTATAATTTAAAAAAAAATATCCCCACACTTTGGCCACTTCGGTGTTCGCGAAACATGCATACATACATATTCCAATCCAAACACATTCAATTCAAATGTCAAGTGTGTGTCAAATCCTTTATTGCTATTGGGCTGGCGTAAGGACACCGCTCAAACCCTCTTGTGA